>NC_054377.1:78055003-78370836 GCF_017654675.1 Xenopus laevis
CTGCAGCACCAGCCACCTTAGAATTGCAGCATTATGTCTATGCGCCAAAAAATAGCTTGACAACTGGTGCCTCTGCTTCTCTGTATTCTCTAACTTTCCTTGAGGCCTAACCAAAACACATATTCCTACAGCTCATAAACAACTGATTCTGAATTACATGTACTAAAAAAGTTCAGTAGCGATTCTAAGTTAATGAATTCCCTTTTATTGTGGAGTTACAGCTTCCATAATCTTAGAGGTGTGAGTGCGTAGCAGTCTGCACCTTTAGGGTCTGTAATGTAGTTCCTACCGCTGGCAGTCAAAGGGTTAATGCATTCGGATTCAAATCAGTGCAGCTCTGCCACCTGAATTTATTAGACTCCGTTCTATGGGGAGAATTCACAAAAGTGGTGATACTAAGAAAGTGGTGAAAATAAGAATGGAGGTAGATTTGTCAAACACTGCATTGAATGTTGTCTGATCAATTGAAATTGCATGTTTTAGCAGCTTATACCATACTTTTTTATAGTCGCTGGTTGGTTAAGGGAAAGGCTAAAGGTGGCCATAGACGCACAGATAATATCGTACAAAACAAATTTTCGTCCGATATTCGTTGCGTGTATGGTGGAAAAAGAGCCGACCAATATTGGCAGAAGACTTGGATAAAGGTCGGCTCATCGATCGGGCTGGACGGAAAATTTTGATCGGGTGCCTTTGAAGGGACCCAAACATCGCCCATTGTTAGTGCTGAATCAGTGCTGAATACAGGTAGAATTCTATTGTTTCTTCCCGTATATTTACCTGTATATCTGACGATTCAGCTCTACACGTGTGTATTGAAACAAACAATCTTTCTTGGAAAGATCTTTTCCAAGAAAGATCGTAATTGTTACGTATATGGCCACCTTAAGGCTCTTTAGATGGGCACTTTTGTACTTGCACTTGATGGCATCTGCAAGAATGCAAACTGAGGGTCTGGGATGATAGCCAGAGTTCTGAAGAGGCTACACAAGAGCACTACAAATGGCAAAAGATGCAGGTATACAGTGCACAGGTCACACATGCTCTTTTCATGGAGGCAGTTGTGAGCTATAGGTATATCTATATATTAAAGGGATACTGTCATGGGAAAAAAATTTTTTTCAAAATGAATGAGTTAATAGTGCTGTTCCAGCAGAATTCTGCACTGAAATCCATTTCTCAAAAGAGCAAACAGATTTTTTTATATTCAATTTTAAAATCTGACATGGGGCTAGACATTTTGTCAATTTCCCAGCTGCCCCAAGTCATGTGACTTGTGCCTGTACTTTAGGAGAGAAATGCTTTCTGGCAGGCTGCTGTTTTTCCTTCTCAATGTAACTGAATGTGTCTCAGTGGGACATGGGTTTTTACTATTGAGTGTTGTTCTTAGATCTACCAGGCAGCTGTTATCTTGTGTAAAGGTGGCCATACACGGATAGATCCGCTCGTTTGGCGATGTCGCCAAACGAGCGGATCTCCCTCCGATATGCCCACCTTGAGGTGGGCAATATCGGGCTGATCCGATCGTGGGCCCTAGGGCCCAACGATCGGATCCTAGCGTTCGCCAAACGGGCGGTCGGATCGCGGGACCGCATCAACTAACAGATGCGGCCGCGATCCGACGGGATTTTTAATCCCATCCGATCGAGATCTGGCCGACTTTCGGCCAGATCTCGATCGGGGAAGCCCGTCGGGGGCCCCCATACACGGGCCAATAAGCTGCCGACACGGTCTGTCGGCAGCTTTTATCGGCCCGTGTATGGCCACCTTTAGGGAGCTGTTATCTGGTTACCTTCCCATTGTTCTTTTGTTTGGCTGCTGGGGGGGAAAAAGGGAGGGGGGTGATATCACTCCAACTTGCAGTACAGCAGTAAAGAGTGATTGAAGTTTATCAGAGCAAAAGTCACATGACCTGGGGCAGCTGGGAAATTGACAATATGTCTAGCCCCATGTCAGATTTCAAAATTGAATATAAAAAAATCTGTTTGCTCTTTTGAGAAATGGATTTCAGTGCAGAATTCTGCTGGAGCAGCACTATTAACTGATTCATTTTGAAAAATTTTTTTTTTCCCATGACATTTTTTAACATTATGCACATATCTAGTTCCATGCTGCCGTCTGCCTGTAATCTGCATCAGTTGTCAACTCTGCACTCCTACCTCTGTGGTCAGTGCTCCTCCATGCTTTTTCTTTCATGGTCCTTCCTTTTCCTATATCGGGTCTCCTGCATCATCCACCCTAGTTGCCCGAAGTTCACGAGGAAAATTCGGGCGACTTCGGAAAACGAAGCACCACGAGTGGCATGCGTTTTTTCATTGTAGCAGGCGGAAGACAGGGGGAAGCAGTTTGGGGAGATTAGTCGCCCGAAAGAAGAGGCAATTAATTGCCAGGCGACTAAATCTCCCCGAATCTCCAGGTGTGACATACAAATAATCACAGTGGAAGAATGGCCCATGTTTCAGCCATAGGATAAAACAGCCTTCAGCTTTACAGGGGTAGTTCACTTTCCCAAAACTTTTTTTCTGCTCAGTTCTCAAATTCTTCACAATATCCCTAAGGATATAAGGGTTATAAGAGGCAATATAATGGAGATACTGTAGTACTATTTTAAAATGATAGTCAACTGTGTAAAATGTACTATATATTAAATATGTGGTCATATACTGGTAGAGTCACCAGAGGCTAGAAGCACTAAGCTCTGTTCACATGTTTAGTTGCCAAATCTCCCTACACCACTTTGAGGGTGTCTGAGTTGGGCTAGTTATTAAAAATAATAATAATTATAATAATATGTATGGTTGATGTTGTGTTAGAAGCTTTTTAAAAAGCAATTAGGCAGTTATTTCAATCTCGGACATCCACACTATAGAAAAGGATTAATGGATGGTATGTTTTATGATTGGAGTTATTTTTCTGTTGCATTGTTTCAGTTAGTAAGTCTGCCCTGACACAAATATTTAAAGGGGAACTAATATTAGCTTCATCAAGCTAAGAAACATATAAAACGTTCTAAATACAATCAATTAAATATTCTGCATTGTTTCTGAAATAATCAAGTTTATCTTCACGATCCCTCTCTGAGCATCTTCTTTCTTTTCATTCTTTCTTCTTGCAGGAGTTGGGTGTCAGATATTCATTGACAGTTAGATCCAAGTCTTAATCTTAAAAAAGGGGACATACTTCACTTTTCAGGGAAGATAAGTGTTCTGTTTATTTACTGGAGCAAACTAGCTGGGCTGGAATCAGGTTTCAGAAAATGTTTCCTGTATTTAAAGAGGAATAGACTATAGCATTTGACCTTTTGACTTCAAGGCTTTCTGTGATGTTACTGGGTTCATACAAATGGCTACACACAGAGTGACAATTTGGGGGCATCTGGTTCTATTTAGGGACCAGAGTAAATGATGGACACATATAGGGTCTCATAAAAAATAATTTATAGGACCTAATTTACAAAATAGAGCAAGGTTCACATTGCAAAGAACAGGTGTAAAGTGCCCTGCTTGTTGCTCACTGAGATAAGGCATAATTCATTGTTTATGCAGCTCTACATACAAGAGGGCAGGAAACTGAAGTTTAAATGAGTGTCCCTAGAAAGTGAATATAGTGTACACTGTTCTGCTTCAGTAACACGTTCCTGTCAGATGCTGGCTAGTTTATCCAGGTTGTATAGAAAATCACACAAATGTAAGTAATGTCACCCTGTTCTGTTGGTGGAACATATTCCTGTTTCAATTAAGACTCTAGGCCTTTTTTTATCCATGACAGGATATTTGTGGAATAAACTGACTATGTCAGCCACCTCCTATTTGAGAATACTAAAGATAACACACAGATGTGTTTGGGCTATTTATAGAATTGCTATCGTGCATGATGACCTCATGAAAATGAGTCGGAAATGTTCTTCCCTCCTGAGGTTTCTGCAAATTCTACCACCCCCCTATTCTCCAGATTTGCAGATACCCAGTGTAATGTGACTGTATCTGGCTAGGACAGGTTTATAACACAGTACAGGGGAGGATTTGGCCTTTATAACTAAATGCCTTCAATATACTCACATTAAAGAGTTATCAGGCAAGATGTTGCCTCCCTGAATAAAAGAGTGCATTACTGATTTGAGGGGATGTTTTTTGTTTTTTTTAAATTGCAACTAGGGGTAATTTGGACAGGGCACAATGGATATATTCCAAGGGCCTCCAGCATCAGAGTGGTGCCCGGATGACAAAATGGTAGGTAGGAGAGTGCAGCACAAAGGTATATGACATATAGGGGCACATTTACCTAGGGTCGAATATCGAGGGTTAATTAACCCTCGATATTCGACCATTGAAGTAAAATCCTTCGACTTCGAATATCGAAGTTGAAGGATTTACCGATATTGCTACAATCGAAGGATTTTAATCCATCTAACGATTCGAAGGATATTCCTTCGATCAGGAAACTGTTAGTAAATGGGCCCCATAACGTTGTGTACCTGTTGTGAGATGTTTTCAGCGAAGGGGGGGTGCTGGAGCTGGATTTATCAAAGGCGGCAGGGCAGGGGAAGATTTTGGTGCATGCGACAGGGAGTGCGCTGGCGCTCAATGCCAGGGGGTGGATAGTTACGCTACTGCCTGTGTTTAGGGCCTGTTTTGAATCCTAGTGCAGACCTGTGCAGGGGGAACTGGGAACTGGGAACTGTAGTATTACACTCGGCTCACTAACACTATATTTAGGAGCTGCACAATGTTCCTGCATGTGTGCAAGCACAAGGTCTGCAAATCGACCATTACTGGAAACTAGAGATGTAGCTGCTTGGGAAACAATGCATTTTATAGCTGTGCTGTTTAAACTGTTTACAAATACACATTTAAAACTGATTACAAATAGCGTAGAACCCCCATTTTACGTTTTTCTGGGGACCAGAGAGAGAATACAAAATCAGGGAAATACGATAAAAACAATAAAAACAATTATGGAAAATATAATATAAAACCAGTTCACTGTAGGGGTGGCAGAGCCTCCTAGGGAACACAGCTGTCAATCTAAGGTCCAGGGGTTTGGTCAGCAGATTTAGGGGGAGCAGCTGTTGTAAGCCTGAAGCAGGTCCGGACTGAGAATTAAAATAGGCCCTGGCATTTCAGGTACACAGAGGCCCAATCAGCCCACATAGAGGCCCATACAGCCCCCACCAGCCCACTAAATACTGATTTTAAATGGGACCTTATAGCAAGCCCTCTGGCATTTGCCAGAACCCACAGATATGTCTATGTGGCCGCTGCCGCCTGATGCCACGCTTTCCCCCCCATTCCACACTTTCAACTCTTAGCATCAGTGCGGGTCCAAGGGGGAGCATATCGCTAGTGCAGTGAGCGCTTTTGCACTCGCTGCACTAGTAGAGCTGAATTTCCGTGTTAAAAAACGAAAATTCAGCTCTTAAAGTTACCAGAGGCGTTTTTTTGCAGAGGAAGCAGACCCTGCAGCTGTAGGTGGGCCCAGGAGGTATATTCATATACATTTATAATATACATACAATATATATTCATATACAATTCCAAAAAATATATAAATAGACATTTTGGGGGCCTGGAAAGCAATTTGCTGTGGGGCCCAGTAATATCTAGTTAACCACTTTCTGCACCTACTATAAAGCTAAACCATATCTACAGTATTAAAGGATTATCTTGAAAGCTTGTTTCCTTTATTGCTAACGCTTTTCGGTCCATCTTGACTTGCCTGAAAGCACTGCAGTCTGCAGCATGTAATTGTGTTTGCAGAATAATGAATTGTGTGCCGCATAGGTCCTGCGCGTCCTGTCATTGCACTCAGTCATTAACCCTTGTGCTTGAGACGCCATTGGCTGAGATAAACTACTATCTCCCATCGCTCCTGTTCTTCCACCTCCTCCAGCGCCGAACGGGTTAGCGCCTCCTCACACTGCAGGAGCATGAATGGCCTGTTCCACTTGCTTAAAACATGAATGAAAAACGAGGGGATACGAGTTTTAACTCTAATACCAGATCTCAGTCCTTGGTGGCTTCTGCAGTGAAGATGGCAGTTAGTTGTCGCCCAGCGCTACAAATGACTCTCCGCAGTCAGAGGGACAAGTCAATGGACCATTGTAGCCTGTGGGTTATTGGTTTCTGTCAGTCTCCCCCTACACTCGAGCTGTACAATGGTACGGACCTGGCTTTGTAGTTGTGAATGTACCACCCTGCAGTTTTATTTCCATTGCGCCCGGCCGCTAGTAGGTAAGTGTGTCGCAGCCTTTATTCATAGGGAGGTGCGAGCAGATAGCGGGGACATCGGGGTCGTATATTGTACAGGCAGGGACCAGCGCAAATCTTATTGGGCAAGTCACATTCAGCTGCACTCGTTCATAATACAGAAAGGCAAATATGTCACACAACTCATGCACATGTTATGTATAATAGGGGTGTGTTCCAAAACGACATCTCCTTCACCTCTTCAACAATAGATGGAACTTTGTAGGCTAGATGTTGTCAGTCTAAAGAGTGTAGCAAATGGACCAGATCAGTCTTCCCTGTATTGGCTTGGTGGGAACATCTGGAACATACAGTTCCTCCTAGAGAGCACAACAGCTACAATATATATGTGTGTGTATTACATCACTAAACACTGATTATAGATGATGACATCACTAAGCACTGTTTATAAACAGTACCTCACCAATACGTGAACGAGCGGAATGAGGCTGCCATGGCATGTGCCGGCGGGAGAAATGACCTACAAGTGGGCAGGGTCAGACTGGAGCATTAGGGGCCTGCCAGGGCTGCAACTCCATGGATCTCCTGGCAGTCACTGGGGCACAAACACTGTTGCGTCAGACGCATGCGTTAACGCCGTCGGCACATCATCTTTTGTTTAAGGGGTGGGCGATCTGGGTCGGCTGAGTTTTTTTCTGGTGTTCCACCGGCCCAGTCCGACCCTGCTAGTTGGGGGGGAGAAAGGTTTGGACTAGGGGTAAGTGATAGAAGGGGTACATGTCTAGCGCCCTCCCACCGCTGTCTCAGAGGTACATTCCTCTTCTGCCTACCCCTAATTCTGGCCCTGTTTATATAGTGAATAAAGTACCCCATATTGCAAAATATAAGGAGGAGGAGTTTCATGATCATATATGCTTTTATAAAGGTAATGGAACTCTGAGGTGCCTTCTGATCAGCGCCGGATTTCAATGTGCGGTGCCCCTAGGCCGCGCGGTCCGACCAGGCGGCCGCGCGGTCCTAGCGCCCACCTCACCTCCCCTTCCCAGCGCGCCGGCGTTTTTTCGCCGGCGCAGCTGCTGTAATTGAATGGGGACACACGCGTCCCCATAGTGCGGCTGAGCGGCATGCCGCCCCTATTTTTTTGCCGCCCTAGGCCCGGGCCTATGCGGCCTTGCCGCAAATCCGGGCCTGCTTCTGATATCCTTATATTATTTACAGGATATTCATGACTTTTGTGTATTATACATATCTAAATAGCCAAAAAGCTTAGTGGACAATACAAATATCCTGGATGGGCAAGTAGGGGCAAGTCTGCCTCAAACAATTGTTAACATTTGCAAGGTGGCATGTTTTTTCTCCCACAAGGTAACCCAAAATTTACATGAGGGGATACCAAGTTGTTGTACATAGTTAAGTTGGGTTGAAAAAAGACCAAAGTCAATCAAGTTCAACCCCTCTACTACAATATTACAAAACAGTTCACTGGAACTGATGATACCTAACTAAGGCAAAACTAGTTTGAAGATGGGCCTTTACCCTTAGATCATAACACATAAGGTGCTTTGATGCCGCATTTTTAAAAAAGAGCAATATGGCAACAACACGCCACTACAGCTTCTACTAGTGATGTCTTCTAACATTTTGCAAAACCTTGTGCCCAGAATACAGGAAGTGATGATGCACAAGTCCCTGCAGTTCCTAAGCATCTCATATAATGGTTTGCCCACCATTACATTAAACTGTGTGGGGTGGCTATTTAGGGAGATTGTAATCACTTGTGTTATCCATGATAACTGTAGCTGAGCTGTTACCTTCCAGGAATTGAATTACTATTCCTACCAGCTGAGGGATGCTGAGAGTTCTGGTAGTTAAACAGTAGCAGATGTCCCTGCTGCTGTAAATAGTAATTCTGTACTCAAAAGGCAGCTGAATATTATCTCCCCAAGCCACCTTTATTCTTCTTACACAGGCATATACAGTACCTCTTTTTATATGAATTCCATTGGCTTCTCTTAACACCACCAAGGTTCTGTACTGAATGTGACTGACAAGCCAGCTCACGTGTCACATGCTGCCACCATTATTTACACATAACAAGCAGAGGGCAGATATCTGAATCCATCTTGTATTTATTAAAAAGGAAAATATACATGGCACACACCATGGGAGGGAGAATATCTCCTCCTGTATGCAAAATGAATACACCATATTTTTTTTGATCCAGTATTTTGTCATCTTAGTAAATTCCTGGTACTCAGTGTGCAGAGATAATATCAATAGCTGCCACATCTATTGTGCCCTACATCCCCTAGTCTGCTGTGTATGTTCTCTTGGGAATATGACCCTGCTCTGAATATACCGACATATCAGCAAAATGATCTGACTTTTACTGTAACCTAAATGGAATGAAACTGGATCTCTCAGGAGCAGAAAAACCATTTACAGATTGCTGTTCTCTTCAGTTCTCTTACAGAAAGCAGAGAAACCGCCCACCCCCTTTTCATTTGTCTTTATATAAAGAAGTCTTAGAAGATATCAGTTGTAAAGCACTTAATCGTTTACAGACAAAGAAGGGATGTAGCCTTGTGACACACAGAATACTGACAGTACAGGAACTAGTATTGATTATACAGTCACACAAACAGGGGGAACCAGTCAGAGCAACCAATACATTTACTATTTCTGACAGGAGGGAGCCATTTCAGTCTATAGACCACCAGCTCAAGCTGTGAGGTTACATAAAATATAAACTGGTGCAAACAATTACAATTAACATTTTTATTTTTGTATTGCTGACATTTTACTTAGCTGTGAATTGGGAATCTAAAATAATAGCATACTGTAGATCTGTAATGGTTTACAAGGCTGCCAGAGAATGTGCAGCTTGTCTGTTGTAACTGGAGCAACAAGAAGCTGAAGTTTGCTGTGGGTCCACAGCAGGTAGGGAAGCTAGCTTCTGTGAAATCTGCTTTGAGTTGTAGCAATGGCGGCGTCTCTGCCGGATAGGTTGTAGGTTATAATTTCGCAACAGTTCCGCAACAGTTCAGAATCTGTCTTTTTCCGTTCCGGCAAATAGATTGGGAGACTGCCAGATTCTGAACTGTTGCGGAACTATAACCCACAACCTATCCTGCAGAGACGCCGCCATTGCTACAACTCAAAGCGATTTCACAGAAGCTAGCTTCCCTACCTGCTGTGGACCCACAGCGTACTTCAGCTTCTTGTTGCTCCAGGTACAACAGACAAGCGGCGCATTCAGGAGAAAAGATCCGCATCTGTTCTGACTGCTTTTATCCACCACTGCTCGGTAAGTGCAGGGCCTTTCCCTGCAGTTCTGGCAAAACTTCACTATTTGAAGCATTCTCTTTGTAGAACCGCACCTAAACCGGTATTGTAGATGCCTGCCTAACGTGCACTAACACACACCGCTCCTCAATGATCCATTTTGACATTGATCGTAGAGAGAATTCCTATACGCTTACAATTCTGGGACTACAATGTGAGTGGTTCTAATTATCTATACAACTATCTATCTATACAATATATCGATTAAGGAGATAACAGCGCACTGAACCCTGTCTAAACCAAATACCTAAAGTGGACGTGTGGATCCACATTCCCTCGGTGCAGCTCTTTTTTAATAAACAGCGCAGAACTCACGAAACCAAGTTTATTGTTATATTGGAGATAGGTTTCTTTTTCATTAAAGTAAATTATGTTTTATGCTTTCTCTGAAAAAAACAATAGTTCTAATAGTTGTTATCTTTCTTCATTAGTTTTACCAGCAGCGACTTTTTGTCCTGTAATTGTGAAAAAGAATCTCTTCAATCTTTTTGAAATTTCTGCCTAAAGTTCTGGTTAGTTTTATAATGGAAAGTCAGTGAGAATGTGACCGCTCAAGACTCACCTCACCCCACTGTATCAGTCTCCCCAATCAGCTCTATGAGCTCAGTGTGCTCAGCCACCAGCATCAAGCCATGCCTATGACTAAGGGAATGCTTTCCTGAAATGATGTTACCCACTATGATACAATAAAGACACCTCTTTATACTTATCCGGAGTGCCGCCTGGAACATTTTTATTTTGGATTAGTTTTATAATGTCCCAACATACTGTATTCTTTGCCAGTAATAGGCTGTTAACCACTTACACTGGCTAGAAGAGCAAATCCTCCAGTAGCAGTTCAATTGTTTTCATTGAAAAAAACTGAATAATCATGCAAAATATCTGCACAAATTTAACACATCTTAGTGAACTGGCTTTATTTTTGATCAAATGAAATTTGTACTGTTCCCTATAAGAGAGATTTGTCTCAAATATATATCGGTATTACTTGTGCAACAGAAAGTGTATATATATTAAAGTGAATATCTCAAGTTATTGTGTAATACTGCCTTGTGTATGTTTTCTGTTATTGGCAGTAATGCTTGAAAACTTCAAGGTCTGCACCTTCAATAGCCAATTTTTTTTTTTTCTCACACTATTTTCAGTACCCTTATGACTAAGCTGTCTAATTTCAACAAGACAGACCTCCCTTATTTTTGCATTTATATGACCCAAGTGTATTTACTACATGGACTGCTTAATTAATTAATTTACTGATGCATTCCATACATGACTCCTGGTACTGGCTAGAAATAAGTAAATTCTGTTTGTGGATTAACCAGGAACCGCCTCCTTTTAAACTCATACATAATAGAAGAGAAGGGACTTGTTTATCTCTTCATGGCTGATGTATGCAGTGCACATACTGTATGTCCTTGCAGTGGCCAGCATACTAATGCTGTGGATGATCTGACACTGGTAACTGATAATTGAAATTTCTAGTATCTATGGGGAGCTAAACGTTTTGAACAAAAACTTAACTGATGATTTATTTCCTTATAAATGACCTATTAATGTACCCGACTGTCCATTCTCAATCAGTTTCTACTGCTGCACAAATATGGCAGCCCCCTCATAGAGCAACAAATAGGTAATGTAACATAATTTCAGGTAATTATAAACAGTTTGCAAAGACAATGTCATACTTCCCAACTGTCCCATTTTTCACTGCACAATCCCGATTTTAACAGTTCAGCCAGCAGATTGTTATTGAAATGTCCCAACTTTCTCTTTGATCTCCTGCACTGCAGAGCCAGAAGAAGATACAGAGTGTCTGAAATTTAATTAGAGGGTCTTGGCAGAGAGCCCAAAACACACAGCACCTGCACTTTGATACCTTTGTAATAATTTAAGATAAGCAAAGATACAATTGTAACTATTTAAGATAAGCAAGTCTCTCGGGAGAACTGAGACTCACAGCTTTAAAGGGCAATTCACCTTCATTAGCAAAACTGTTATAACACATAAAACATTGCCCTCAAACTCTCAGAAATGTGTTTAAACTTTCCATAACCTGGCAAATTTGGTCAAATGGACATGGTATTTAGAGGGTGTGGCTATAAAATGGGTGTGGTCAAGAATGTTCATCTCGCTCTGCGCAACAGATCTTTTTGTCCCTCTTTCTGTTTTTGAAATGTTGGGAGGTATGCAATGTTATGATTTATTTAAAAAAAGGTTTCATTTCTGGTGTCAGTAATAGTATCCCTTTAAAACTTAAAATGTCAGTGTTGCAATATGAGATTATTAAATGGCACATACTATTAGAATACGTATATATTTTCATGGAAATGTTTCAGTTATATAAATATGTGTTATACTATGTCATCTGTTTTAAAGACCTGCATTCCTGTTCACGGTTATAGTTTTCCTTTAAATACTATGGTCCCACATTGCAAAGATTAATTTTGTTTTAAATGTGAAATAACAAAAATATGAGGATTTTGAATGTTGAATTAGCTAATTTAAGTAGCTATACAGGTATTTTTTTTTCAGCTAAGATCCTTTCTGCTACATGTTTAATATCTGGGATTAATTGGAGAAAGTCTGACTACTATAGCAGCTATAAATATGTTTCCTTGGGTAAAACGTTAGTTTAAACACTGCCCACCTCAATAGTTAAAAAAAAAATGTGAATAGCCTTGAATGTCCTAATCAATGCCATAAAACATATATATGGTGATAAATTAAATTGATATCTTAATCAATCCTGTAAAGAATTATGAGGGTAGAGTTTTGATATCCCAATCAATCCCATAAACTATTATCCCATAAATTATGGGGATTATATATGGAATGCTCCTGGAGCAAAAAACAAGCCTGCTTGTTCTCTTAGTACTTGAGTTGTGTCCCCTATCTGTGCATTGACTAGAGATCCCACAACTCCTCACAAATAATAAATAATGTGAAATCCATTTTATATAATAATTAGGATTCAGAATGGATCAAGTTCAAGAAAATGGTACAGATGGTGTGGATGTTTGCAAAGTTTATCCACTAGATGGCACAAATAATCTAATATTATTGGCGCTATTCAAACCAAGTAAATGAAGTCAGGCAAAGCGAGCAAAGGGAGGGAGCTAGTTGCTGTCTTCATCCAGAGCAGTATGCTTGTGTGATGCTGTAATCAAACCCCCCTCCGGCAGGCAGAAAGGAAAACTCACAGGCTGGGAGAATATAAAAGCAGAGGTGATCTAGCAAGGTGCGTTCTTGATCTTGCTGTGTAGAGCATGTTCAGGCACAGCTTCCTCTGACAGGTTTGTTAACTCTTTAACCAGCACATTATCTACGATAATCCAGTTTACTTTTACTTAGTTAATTTGATATAATGGGGGTTTGTTATAGCATTGCTGATTAATCCACAGGCTAGAAATATGATAGAGAATTTTTTTCCTGTGATGTAAAATATTGACATTTTTTTCCCTTTGCAGGTTCCTATTTCACATCGCTATGCTACCTCTCTTAGTGACTGCATTTGTACCACATTGCTTCTAAACTTTTGAAGGAGGCGGATTTTTAAAGCAACATGCCAGAGCCAAGCAACGATTACAGGGTGGTTGTGTTCGGAGCTGCTGGAGTTGGAAAAAGTTCCCTAGTTCTGCGTTTTGTTCGAGGGACATTTAGGGAAACGTATATTCCTACCATTGAAGATACTTACAGGCAAGTCATCAGCTGTGATAAAAACATCTGCACATTACAGATCACAGACACTACAGGCAGCCACCAGTTTCCTGCTATGCAAAGGCTATCAATATCTAAGGGCCATGCCTTCATCTTGGTCTATTCAGTGACAAGTAAACAGTCAATGGAGGAACTTAAGACAATATATGAGCAGATCTGCCAAATTAAGGGAGACACCCAGAAAATTCCCATTATGTTAGTTGGTAACAAGAGTGATGAAATGCTGAGGGAGGTACAGGCCAGCGAGGGAGAAAGCTTGTCCAACAAGTGGAAGTGCTCTTTCATGGAAACATCTGCAAAGCTCAACTACAATGTGCAGGAACTGTTTCAGGAACTTTTAAACTTAGAAAAGAGAAGAACTGTCAGCCTGCAAGTGGATGGAAAGAAATCCAAACAGAAGAAGAAGAAAGATAAGATGAAAGGCAAATGCTTAATAATGTAATTTGTGCCTTACCAGACCTTATTTCCAAAACAAGGCATCAGTACTCACACTAAAGGTACTGGCAAAAAAATGTAAAACGACAATATACTTTTGATACAAAATATCAGTAAATAAATGGCCAGTTTATGCCATTGTTGGTAATTAGAACTGACTGCATGCATATGCCTATGTGGATTCCTCCAAGAAAAAATACAAGTGTTGGAGCCAGTGTTGTGCTAGTGGCTAATAATGTTTGCATCGGACAGTAGAATACAGGGCTGTGTTTTGTAAACTCATTATTTCCAATATCGCTGTGTATCATTAATGTATTATAATTTGTCTCAAGCTGGATCTGCTTGTATTCTTCTGTCATTAGTGGTGATGGAGTTGCACACCTGTTAAATATAAACAGCTCAAGTTTGTAATGTTTGCATGCTGGGATTTGCTGGTGGTGCAGATATGACTACTGTAAATGAAATAGCTCCAGGTAAATATTGTGCTAGTAAAAATGTTCTTTAGTCTTGCTTTTCTTAATGCTCAGGCACACATTTGTGGGCATATGCTGCTCTTTTGTTTTTTTTTTCTAGTAAACAATGCTTGTTTCAACTTCTTCTGCACTGACTAGGCTTATGTTTCAACGGAAAAAAAAAAACAACTCAGAATTCATCAACATGTTCCAAAGCAATCGCTTCAGTTATTGCAACAGCATCTCCTTCACTGGGGAATATTTGCAAATGGTACAAAGGGAGGAGTTGCCTAGCACCTAGGTTAGAGTGTTGCAAATTATAAACTAGTTCCCTGGCTTTTAAACAGAGTCCTTAGTGTCAGTGGAACCACTGTGTAGTACAGGAAGATCAGTAAGCTGACAAGGTGTTCTGCCAGGTCCACCTGTGCTTTGTGTATAGTGAAAACTTGTGCACTGTTAAGGACAGGTATGAAAGGCTGCATACAAGATCATTTCTGATACCAAACCCTCAGAGGATTTGTCTCAATTATATGCACCATTGCTTTGCTCTCCAGTCATCTATAAATAATAAGGGAGCAGATATGGCAGGATGCAGTTTTAGTTAAGAATATTTGTAAACTTAACACATGAAGCATGGAAGTTGATCTTGGCCTAAATTTTAGGACATTGCACTTTGGGAAAGATTTAGTTCAGTGAGAAAAACATTTATCACGTGAAAACTCATGGGCCAGATTCAATTTGAGCTGCAATTCAATTCAGAGAAACTTATTTCACGGTTTTATCACGTGAAAACTCTATTGAAGTCTATGGGAAAAAAACTGGAACTGAATTAGGAAAATATTTTTTTCGCCTCAAATTGAACATAATCTGATATATGAGTTATAAGGAAAATGTAATCAAATCTGATTTTATGGGGGGAATGTAAAGTCGCAAAGAGAAAAACAATTCGCACCAATAAGAATAAAAATCCACATCTTGCAATGTAATATTGTTACTTAAACTGTTATTGCATTGCGAATTTTAATTGCGCTTTGCAATTTTTAATTGCACACTCTTAGGGCTCTTACAGACGAGCGTTTGAAGCTGCGCTCCCCTGCGTTCCGTTTTTATGCGTTCAGCCGCAGGGGAGCGCAGGAGTAGACGCATTCAATTTTTTTCAGTGGGGCTGTACTCACACAGGCGCATGTAGGCACCGAACACAGGAAAAATGCAGCATGTTGCGTCTCAACCTGCGTTCGGCGCCTACATGCGCCTGTGTGAGTACAGCCCCATTGAAAAAAACTGAATGCGTCTACTCCTGCGCTCCCCTGCGGCTGAACGCATAAAAACAGAATGCAGGGGAGCACAGCTTCAAATGCTCAGCTGTAAGAGCCCTAAAGAAGTGCTTGAAGGTGTCGTAATCTTTTTGAGCAAACATAACGACTATTTCATTTAGAAGTTTTATTACATTGACTGCACATTGGCAAACTATAAAATTCGCGAATGGTCTTCCACTGTCGGAAGTGGTCGCTAAACAGTTTCCGGGTTCACAAAAGCTATATTAAATTTGCGCTTTTCGCACTTTTCGCAAAGAGAATCGTTTTTCCATTACCGACTTTTATTACATTCCACCGTATGAGTGCTGTCTGGTAAACCTTGAAGGCCTGCAATGCTTTTAACCCTAACAGTAGAAATAGGCATGTAGAATGTCTCTCACATAAAGGGCCAGATTCAGTTCAGTGAGAAAAAGTTATCTCATAGTTTATCATGTGAAAAATCATGGACGAGATTCAATTCAAGGAGAAAAAACTTTTCTCCAAATTCAGTTCCATTTTTTTCCCATTGACTTCAACAGAGTTTTCACGTGATAAACCATGAGATAACTTTTTCTGAATCGCATCTCATATTGAAATCTCATCCAGGAGTTTCTCATGATAAACCTTTTTCTCACTAAATTGATTCTGGGAATTGAACTTGGGAATCGGCAATAAAATAGGCACTAAAAGCTAAAAAACTAGCATGAGTGTAACAGTAGAAACATCAAACCCAGAGGTTACTGAGGGGAATACAGAGGGTCCTATGGGGTCAGTATTAATACAAACTGATTATTTGTACTTGAGTACTCTATAAATAGTATTGTGGGGCCTAGTAGTTTCTTAGTACATTCCATTATACAAGTGTAACCAATGTATACTTAGCAAGCATTTGCATTGGTAATACAGTGTTTTAGAAACCCTTTTTCATGCAGAACCTTAAGGCATTATAAATAGTTTGTTAAGGGAAGCTATCAAGGTACAACTGCTAAGGTAATATTTTGCACTCTAATTAACACATGGATTTGCAACTGTCCTATTTCTACAGAGCCCTGGAAGAGGCATGTGGTTTTCATATAATTTGAAGAATTCCCAATTTCTGTATAGAAACTTTTTTTTATTGTTTCATGGCCAAAGCTCTAATTTTTTTAAGTTTATATCCCAATTATAATCCCATCAAAATGTACAGCTAATCCCAAACTGATAGTAAAGGTGACTTTACCCCAAATGTTTTTTACCTGTAAATGTAAAAAGGGTTGGGGAGCAACAAAAGCATGAAAAGTCCACGGGGTGCCAAATAAAGGCTATGATTGACTATTTAGTAGCCCTTTGTGGACCGGCAGCCTACAGGGGGCTCAGTTTGGCAGTACACCTGGTTTTATGCAAAAAAAACTTTCAAGACTGAAATTCAAAACTAAGCATCTGCTTTGAGGCCACTGGGAGCAACATCCAAAGGGTTGGTAAGCATCATGTAGTTTGCAAGCCACTAGTTGGGGATCACTGTGACTGTGAGACCCATCATTGTGAGTCTCAAACTGCACCAGTCAGATTCAGCTCAACCTTTGACCTTTGACATACATGCACTAATTGGGGTCATCTACCAGATCTAAAGCAGTGGTGATTCAGTTCCTGGATTATAATATGTGTGTCATGTCTGGCCACAGGTGATTGACCACCGGACTGGAGCCTATTTTCAGAGTAATACCCCTGAATGGATGGACAATTAATAGAAGCCATAGTAAGGCAAAAAGAAAAGATTTATTAACAAAATGAGAAAATAATCAAACACACAGAAGGAGAGAAATAAAGGCCTGTAATGAGGCTGGCAATGGAGAGAGTGGGGCAAGTCCAGAAACAGGAAAAATGGTCAGGGTTGGGGGCAGGCAGGCGAAGTCCAAAAGGCAGGCTGAGGTCAAATGGCAGGCAGCCGACATTGCAAAGCTGAGAAACAGGCCGGAGGTCAGAACCAAGGGAATCCACAGCAGTAGGAGTTGGGCACCAGGTGGGAACAGGAAGGTAGGACTAAGGAACACAAGAAGGCGAACACGGAGCAAGGCAGGGAACACAGGAACCAGGAATCAGTCAGGAATCAGCATAAAACAAGATAGAATGGGCTCAGGAGATGACAAGCAACAGGAAGTTGGCCTGGCACAGGCTTATAAAGGGCCTTGACTGTTTGACTGACTACAAATGTTGTTAATGAGGCAAGATAAGGTAAGTGTGTTGCAAGAAAAATTATAGTAAGTCTGTTCAGGGCAGTGTCCAGTATAGGCACTAAGATTCCCCAGACTCACCAGTATAGTGCAGGACTGTCCAAACACAAAGGCCAGGGTGTGATTTCTGACAATGTGTCTCAAAGGTGTTTACACTTGGTTGAGGCAATGTAATGAATGTGCTGCCTCATGAAGCAACGTGTTCACAACCACTAAACAAAAGTAGGAAGACCTACTTACGATTATCATCTGAAAACATGTATGATGTGACGATTGGCCCAGGGACCAAAAAAGAGCCAATTTTTTTCCCAAGGACTGGAGGAGGGGTCAGGAAGGGGGGTTCTTGAAAGGGTCAGGATGGGTCGGGAGGGGTCGGCATCCAATTTAGGCGCACCAGTGTCCAATTCGAATTCCATTGAGGCAATGGAGTATGACAGGTTGCTAACTCAGCCACTAACCAAGTCAGCAGCTTATTGATGCATGAAATGACCCTTATTTGGTTATGGAGTTGGCCAGAATTGGATTGGGTTCAATGAAATATCCAAGTGGGCAAGAATTACACCTGGTTGTGGATGCAGTCCTCTTAAACTCTTATCTGGTTTCTATGGTTCCTGATTCTTGCAGCCAGGCAGACTGTATAGAGGACTGGAATACAAATAGGAAATTGTCTGAATAGTGATACAGAATGTATAATACATGTATGGGGCCCATTATCTGGAAACTCATTATCCAGAAAGCTCTGAATAAAGGAAAGGCCTTCTGCCATAGACTCCATTTTATCGAAATACTTATGATTTCTTAAAACGATTTCCTTTTTCTCTGAAATAATAAAACAGTACTTTGTGCTTGGTCCAATCTGAGATATAATTATTCCTTATTGGAAGCAAAACCAGCCTATTGGGTTTATTTAATGTTTCCATGATTTTCTAGTAGACTTAAGGTATGATGATCCAAATTACAGAAAGATATATTATCCGGAAAACCCCAGGTCCCGAGCATTCTGGATAACAGGTCCCATACCTGTAGTAATAATGCTTCCAAATGTCCCATTTACATTGCATAATAACTGCTGCCCAAGTTTTACCATAGAGTAGGATGAATATTCATTATAATACATTTTTGGGTGTAGAATATATTATAATGATGATGATGTTGTCCAAAGAGGACAGTGGATTCTTTAGCAGTCTAGGACCTTAAATATAACTTGTAGGGTCTGGCCGTGGGTCACCAGTTGGACAGCCCAGCATTACATAGTGATACATAGAGGTAAACTATTTATAAGGTAATTACATTCACATTTGTTAAGGAGACTTACAACTCCCAGCATCCAATGAACAGGAAATGCAGTGGGATTCTGGAGCTTGCCCTTGAGACAATATTTAGAAAGCTAAATGATGCCGATAACTGTAATGACATGAAAGGTGACATTTAAATCTGAGGAAAATTCTGAAATAAATGAAGCCATAAAAACGCATATTGGAAAGATCAGTTGTTGGAAGAGACAATTTTGTGTAAGGAAGGAAAAAAAAACATTCATTGTGCAGTTAATTTTTCCAGTCCAATTGAATCTGTATATTCCAGCAACCTTCCACCTCCCTGGCTTCTCTCTGAATATCTCCCACGTAAGCCTTTTCAGTATGCTGCTGAATCATTGCCGCTCACATTTTCCTTAGTAAAACCCCTCATCCTTGTCTCCCACATCCTAATGAATGGAACACAAATTTCTCATCTTTCCATTACCAGCTCTAGCGTGACTCACTCCCTCCCTGTGCTGGTGGCAGTTACACAGGTTACTACCTGCATGTCCTTTTCACTGTATTCAGTTGTGCTTGGTCTGCCATCAGTCACCCACATTTTCCTATTATTTAACTCTTGCCATGTGCTAGAAGGAGAATAGTAAAAGGGTGTTTCCTGGTCTGACATAAAAGGTTAAACAATATCATAAATGAAAGGGATGATATAAAAAGAGTCCAAAGGCTTTTAATATGTACATTGCAATGTATATGGCAGCTGCTGCTTGAAGCTATTTTCTTTATCTCCTAATGAATAAGTAGATAATCATGCCTCAAAGGCAATAAAAATGTACTTATTTTCCCCATTGGAAAAAAAAAAAGAAAAGGGAAAAAATGTGCAGTAACTGATAGCAGTCATTAAAATGTTTGCTTTTAAACCGGTGACCTGTAAATACTTCTAATGTGATTAGGAATGCACAGGAACACACCTCATGGAAACCATATATAGAAATGCTTGTGGGTAATCTTTTGTACTATTGCCAGCATTGTGTAGTCCTCATTGTAATTATTATAGAAAAGTCACATGGAACATCTTCTTGATTCTTCAGAGTCTGAGCATTGTTGGTGTACATTGAAACTATATATTTTCTTTACGTCCTACAGGCAGCACAGACAAAATGAGTAATACTCCTTTTCACCCTGGTAGGACAGAAAAAAAGATCACACCCATTAAAAGACCATATATCCGGCAGAAAACCACTCCCCCTATGTTCTTTTTTCTGTCCATCCTGGGTAGGAAGATGGAGCGTCAGAAGAACCATGCTCTGAGGAGCTTGAAGGCCGTAGGGTTAACCACGCTAGCGTGGGTTAACCCGGGGGGTGAAGAGGATGGAAAGGCCCCCTTAGGCATGCAGGCAGAATCAATCGGCGATAACTGCAGAGGGTTACCTTTGGCAGGGGATCGCAAGGTGAAAGCGATGATTCTGCGGACTGAACGGTGTGCGCCGCATGCTGATGACATCACTGCCGCCTCAGGGCTCGAGGTTCAGGAGCCAGCGAAAACACGCCAGCGAAAAAATGCTCAGGGCTCGAGGTTCAGGAGCCAGCGAAAAAACGCCAGCGAAAAAACGCTCAGGGGTGAGGTTTTTTATTACCTAAAAAGAGGTGGGAACTCCTTTATTTCCTATTTAATCGGATGGGCGGACTGAGGACTTGCCCATGCCATTTTTTTCTTGCTCAGTTCCTGCTGTGCTGTGCTGCCAGGCTGCTAAGCTTTGTGTGGGCTGCTTAAGGTACTTATGTAGCCTTACTCCCAAATGGAGATAGATATATTTTTATATATAAAAAATCATATACACATGATATATGTTAGTCATTGATATATGTTTTTTTCCTACAGATGTCTCAAGTGAAAAAGAAAGAGAAAATCAAAGCATACGGTTTGTGCAGGATGTGATCAGCCTCTGCCTCAAGATTGCAATGACTCTCTATGTGTGAACTGTTCGCGGGCTGGGCCTGATTCAAATAATCCGGAAGGGTTTATTTCTTGGTTTAAAGGCATGCTTTCAAAAGCTTTTGACGAGGTGAAGGCTGGAAGTTCTACACCCATGTCTAATACTACAAATAGAACAGCAGACATTTTGGATAGTTCAGACTCTGATGAGTTTTCAGAGTCTTCGTCATCTTCATCTTTGGTTCAGAGGAGATCAAAAGATGAATTCTTCCTTTTTCCTGTGGAAAAAATACCTAAATTAATTAAGGAAGTAAGGAAGGTGATTGGAGAAAAGACTGCTGATCCTTCTGAGAAGGAGAAGCAGGATTTACTTTATTTTTCTGGAAAAAAGTCTGCAGAATTTCCTTTACATCCATCTATAAAACAATTGATGGAGTCGGAGTGGCAGAATCCGGGGAAAAAACCTGAGACTTCAAGGAGATTTAAAGCAATGTTTCCGGTTGATTCAAAAGAGCTTCAACATTGGGAGGAGCCTCCAAAGGTGGATGTTCCGGTGGCTAGGCTGGCAAAACGGAAACGAAACCATTCCGGTAGAGGAGTCAGCGATAAAAGATCCTTTTGATCGTAGGGCTGAATGCGCACTAAGAAGGTCTTACTGTGCAGGGGCCAGTGTCTGTAAGCCATCATTGGCTGCTGTGTCAGTCTCAAGGTCTTTAAAATTCTGGATAAATTCTTTAGAAGAGGAAATTGATGCTGGAACATCTAGGGATGATATATTGGATATGTTGAATCCTATAAAATTGGCTACAGATTTTCTCTGTGATGTTGCTATTGACACAGTAAAACTGGGAGCTAGAACAATGGCTCTTTCAACAGTGGGCAGAAGAGCTCTCTGGTTAAAGGCATGGTCAGCTGATCTGGCATCTAAGAATTCTCTGATTGCTATGCCTTTTGAACCTAGTCGACTATTTGGTTCGTCTTTGGATAAACTGCTTGAAAATCTGACTACAGGGAAAGGGAAGACGCTTCCCCAAGATAGACCAAAAAGTCAAAGAAGGCAGTTTTTTCGGGGGTCTTCGAGAAAGTCTCCTTCTCGATCCACTTCATATAGAAAATCCTTTGGAGATAGAGAGAGAAATAGAGACTTCAGGAGCAGAGGAAAGCCTTTTGGAGGAAGGAATCCTCCCAGAGAGATGGGACAAAAGAAAGACCCCTCCACTTCAAAACCAGGTTGTTTCTGACGCCAGAAGTCAGGAAGAAGTAGGCGGCAGATTGGCTTTCTTTCTTCCTGTGTGGGAAAGGACAACAAAAGACTCTTGGGTACTAAGTATCATAAAAGAAGGATATTACATTCCTTTCAAGAGTTCTCCAATAGAAAAATTTTGTTTCAATCGAAAAACAGACAGTCTTGTAATGTGCAATTTTAGATTTTCTCAACAAGAAAGTGGTGGAACCAGTTCCAGAAAGGGAACAAGGGAGGGGAGTGTACTCCCGAGTATTCCTGGTTCCAAAGGCGGACGGTCGTTTTCGTCTGGTGGTAGACCTAAAATTTCTCAATCAGTTTATAGTGAAAGAGAAATTCAGAATGGAATCCATAAGATCTGCAATCAATATCTTGCAGGAAGGGGACTTAATGATGACGTTGGATTTAAAAGATGCATATTTACACATTCCCATACATCCAGCCAGCAGAAAATTTCTCAGGATGGCGGTGTTTTTGGGTCCAACTCTACATCATCTTCAATTCAAGGCACTTCCCTTTGGGATTACTTTGGCTCCTAGAGTCTTTACAAAAGTCATTGTTGTAATAGCTGCTCTTTTAAGACAAGAAGGAGTTTTTGTCGTTCCCTATTTAGACGACTGGTTTCTCAAAGCTTCCTCTCTAGTGATGGGCGAATTTGCCGCCGTTTCGTTTCGCCGAAAAATTATCGAAATTCACGAAACGGCGCAGCGTCTCGTTTTTGACGCCAGCGCCGAATTTTTGCTGCGAATTTTCACGGGCGTTTCGCGAATTTATTTGCTGGCGGCGAATCGCGCAAATTCGCGCCTGGCGAATAAATTCGCCCATCACTATTCCTCTCCTCTTTCAGATGAGTCTTCATCAAGAGTTGACAATTTCAGTTCTGACCTCTCATGGTTGGCTTTTAAACAAAGAAAAGTCCAACTTGCAGCCTTCTACTTGCGTGAGGTTCTTGGATCTGTTGTTGGATTCAGAACAGATGAGAGTTTTTCTTCCTCAAACGAAGAAATTAACACTTGCTGCAGCAGTGAGGAATCTCAGACGAAGTCGAGTAGTGTCCATCCGAGAAGCTATGCGAGTTCTAGGATTAATGACTTCAGCGATAGAAGCAGTACCTTGGGCGAAAACTCATATTCGTCCTCTTCAGCGGGAAGTACTTCGCCATTGGAACAGGGACATAGATTCCTTGGACGACAGATTCAGAGCATCAGTCAGTCTGAAGACTAAGTTGAAGTGGTGGTTGCTCACACATGTTCTGTCACAGGGGAGGTCCATCAGGCCTCCGCAGTTTGTACTCATAACCACGGATGCATCTGCATGGGGTTGGGGTGCTCATCTGGCGGATCATGTAACACAGGGCAGATGGTCAGATTGGGAGAAGAGTCAATCTTCGAATTTCAGAGAACTCAGAGCAGTAAGACTAGCTCTGTGGAGATTCAGACGCCTGATAGTGAATCAAGAAGTTCTGGTCCAGTCAGACAATGTGGTGACAGTATCTTACCTGAACCGCCAAGGGGGGACCAGGTCTCCTCTATTGATAAAAGAATGTCGACGGATTATGTTATGGGCAGAGATGAATCTATGTCTATTGAGAGCAGTTCACATAAAAGGGATGAACAATACATTGGCGGATGCGCTGAGCTGGAATTGTCTTGGATCAGGGAGAATGGGAACTGCATCCACAGGTTTTCAATCAAGTGGTAGAGAGATGGGGTCTTCCTCAGATAGACTTAATGGCCTCACGAGCGAACAAGAAAGTTCGAAAATTCTGCTCTTTGAGGAGAGCAGACAATCCCACTTACCTGGATGCCATGACGATTCCTTGGTCCTTCAGTCTAGCATACATATTTCCTCCTCTGCCAATGATCCAGAGGGTCCTTCAGAAGATCAGACAGGAAGGATCTTCAGTGATTATGATTGCACCTTTTTGGCCGAGGAGAGCTTGGTTCTCCGACCTCTTAGTTCTGTCCAGGGGTCAGTTTTGGAGACTTCCCCTCAGAGAGGATATGTTATTACAGGGCTGGTGGAAACATCAGAATCCATCTTGGTGGAACCTTACTGCATGGAACCTGACAGAGAGATGTTATTAGACCAAGGTTTATCGGAAGAAGTGGTTCAAACACTTCTTTCTTCAAGGAATACATCGAATTCAAAAATTTACAATAGAGTATGGAAGATTTTTCAGGGCTGGTGTGCTGGAAAAGGTTTTCTAACAAAACAATGTTCCACAGCTGAAATTTTGCAGTTCCTGCAAGAAGGTTTTCAGAAAGGGTTAAGTCCGAATACTCTAAAAGTGCATATTTCAGCCCTGTCTGCTATGCTACACAAGAGTTTTTCTTCTTTTCCTTTGATAAAGCGTTTTTTTAAAGCTACACTGAAGTTGAGACCCAGATTATCAATGGTAGTTCCTCCTTGGGATTTAAATACGGTGTTGACTGCACTCTGTGAAGCTCCCTTTGAACCTCTGGATTCAATATCCATGAAGCATCTTTCTTGGAAAACAGCTTTTCTGGTAGCAATAACCTCAGCGAGAAGGATTAGTGAGCTACAGGCTCTGTCGGCATATTCTCCATATACGATATTTTTTTCCTGAGAAAGTTTTGCTAAAAACCTTGCCAGGGTTCTCTCGAAGTCTTTTGAAGTTTTATAAGTTGGATGTAGCAGCCACACAGGACACAGTCTTTGGCAGCAGATTTCTGGAGTCGGCTCTCCGGGCATCCCCCCACCTTTATAGCTCTTAGCTTGCTAAATCTCATTTTGTCTGTGCTGCGTGTAGGACGTAAAGAAAAACAAAAATTTAGTCTTACCTGAAATTTTCATTTTCTTTAGTCCAAAGGCAGCACCAAAATTCCCACCCTAAATAAAATATTGAACCATACATGTTGTGGTTTCCCCTTTTTTTCGGAGTGGGCTTGAAAATGAACAAAGGGGGAGTGGTTTTCTGCCGGATATATGGTCTTTTAATGGGTGTGATCTTTTTTTCTGTCCTACCAGGGTGAACAGGAGTATTACTCATTTTGTCTGTGCTGCCTTTGGACTAAAGAAAATGAAAATTTCAGGTAAGACTAAATTTTTGTTATATATATATTACACAAGGAGCCAGATTCAATTCAGTGAGAAAACGTTATCTCATGGTTTATCACGTGAAAACTCAAGGACGAGATTTAATTTGAGAAGAAAAAACTTTTTCTCCAAATTCAGTTCCACGTTTCCATGTGATAAAAAATGAGATAAGTTCTGAATTGAATTGCAACTCGAATTGAATCTCGTCCATAAGTTTTCCTGTTGAATCAGGCTCAAGGTTGAAAAAAAAAGACACATGTCCATCAGGTACAGCCTTTTTCCCAACTGTAACCTGCATAGTTTTGTCAAATATAATGTATTTAATTAATAGTAACATTTCTCAAGCGTGGTATAGATACTGATCTATCATAGTAATAATAATATTGGACTAAATGGATTGTGGTGTCCACAAGCAGACCAATTGAAATTATGTATACAAAAAATTGGGACTCAACCCCCAGTCCATGGGCCCAAATACTGTAGAAATAAAGATAATTACATGAAAAAATCAACAGATAAAAAGGCAATATTTATTTAACACCATGCCATAGCACCCAAATTAAAACAAATTAAAAACAAGCAGCGCTGCATGTGTCAAGGAGGGATCCCTCTATTCAAATCATGGCTTCCCACTGATTTAAGGAATCAGATGTGTGGGAATTAGTATATGTGCACTTAATAAATATCCCTGCGTGTGGGCAGAGCAATGGTTAAGCCTGCATAATAATGAAATATATTCGAATGCTAAAATAGCAAAATATGAGCAGGCAACCTAAGCCGGAATTGTAAGGTCTTTGAAGATCATAGTTAAAGAACAGCCCCAAAGTCTGTGGTACAAAAAATCCCAAATAACGTTTGAGGCCAAATTTTTAATATTGGATAATGACAATCCCAGTGTTGCCGTGTCTGTGTGAAATTAACATGGCCGGTTCACATATGGTTATGTAGTAAATCAGTGGGAAGCCCCAAACCTGATATGAGTCTGCCCCTGCAGTGAATAAAAGATATTACCGACCATATGTCTGATGCGGTCACCGCTGCGGCTCCATATCATCACTGAGTCACCCACAAGTCTGTACCCATGGCCCTGCTAATTACTAGAGAGCATTTTTTCCTGATATGCCTACATAGAGCTGGGTTATATATCCCTAATGATAAGAATGCATGTCTTTGGGGCAAGGACTGCATGAACCAATAGTCATCACCATGACAGAATTTTTAAATCTGCTTGATTGATATCTGCCCGTTTTGTGGCCAAATATCAGTTGGCTAGCGGAAGCTTAAATTTACTGTTTATGGCCCAGATCCGCACCCTGTATCTACATCTGCACTCTTTTCTCATCCTGCTGGCTGCGGCAAAAACGCTGTGCGTATGCACACACACACGGCAGAGGGGCTGCAGCAGGGGGCCCTGAGGAAGCAGTCCTGAGGAAGCAGTCCTGAGGAAGCAGTACCGATGGGCCCCGCCCAGTCTGACCCTGTGTATGGCATTTTGGCAAATTGCTTGATTTGTTCGGTTATCATCTGAAAACTCCGAATTTTTCAGATTATCAGACAATACCCATCGCAGATCACAATATCTGCTATTGACCTCAACAGGTTTGTGATGGTGGATTTCTGGATTAGGACTTTTTGCAGCTTTGGGGTATATTAAATCTCAAAAAATTTGAGTTTTTGCCCAAAAAACCTGGACCAGAAAAAAATTTAGTTTAGTAAATAACCCCCTAAATCTTGTTCCTAATAACAAGGCTCCATTAAAAAGGCGTATAAGTTTGATAAATATTGTTTTTTCTTTGATAGCTGCTCTTGTGTTTCGAAAAATGAACTTACTAGCTACGATGACAAATATTTGCTTTTCTAATAATGAGCCAGAGATGTTGAAGAGGAGTAGAACAAACATAGTGGCGGCAGAACAAACAGAACCATAATATTCTGCCCAGTAAGCCAGCCCCCTTGGTCAGAACAGTGAGAGTAATTTAATGAATGCTTGCACAGCTTGCATATATCTTAATTTGTATACAACTTAATACTGTGCAGACATGCAAAGGTCTCTTCCATCTACCACTTAGTCCAATGCAGTATAGTTGGTTGTCAACAAGAAGTAACAACTCCTAGGGTGAGTTTTTTGGTGGGGGAAGTTAAAATTCACAATACACACAGGCTAACTTAAAGCTGTAATTCAGTAATTCTGCACTGGTATAATAAGACTTCCATTACCCCCCAGCAGCAATTAACTTCAGTGGGACCCATGCAAGAGTTTTGGTAGGATTGCTATTCCTCTGTAGATTGCTCTGGATGAAATTCTGACCTTCCTTATTTTATAGTTTTTATTTAGTTCTCCCTCTATTTGGGGTTTCTCAGGCCCCACCATCTCCACAACACCCCTGATTAGGGAGCCCTGTTTTTGCCTATGTATGAAGAACCCGATTTTTACAGCTCAACCCCCAGTGCCGGATTGTTACTGAAATGTCCTGATGTCTTTGATCTCCTGCACTGAACAGCCAGAATAAGATACAATGTTTCTAAAATTCAATTGGTTTTTTGGCAGAGAGCCCAGAATATTTGGCAGGTGCACTTACTTAGATGCATTTGTAAAAATTTAAGATAAGCAAAGAAAGAATTGTAACATTTTAAAATAAGAGGGTCTCTTGGGGAAACTGTGACTTGCAGCTTAAAGAGAAATTCCCCTTCATTAGTAAAACTAGTTCAAACTTTCATAACTTGCCAAATTTTGTAAAATGAATATGGTAATCATGGGGTGTGGCCATAAAATTGGGCATGGTCACAAAATTTTCACCGGCTACGCACAGCAAATCTTTTTGCCCCTCTTTCTATTTCCAAAATGTTGGGAGATATGCCCTGTTTTTTTTATCTCCCTTTCCATATCCCCCATTGCACCTCCTCCCAGGAAGGAACCAGGAATGTAAGGTAGCCCAGATTTTTTTTTTTTTAAAAAAAAAAAATTCCCCTTTATTATTATTTTAAGTATCATGGTGGTTTTGGCAGGCTTAGCCTCTCCAAGCCTTAACGGAGCAGTAACACCAAAAAATGAAAGTGCATTAAAGTAATTAAAATATAATGTACTGTTGCCCTACAATGGTATACTGGTGTTTTCACTTCAGAAACACTACTATAATTTATATAAACAAACTGATGTGTAGCCATGGGGGCAGCCATTCAAGGCTCAGGTTACATAGCAGATAACACATACACACATTGTATTATATTACCATGCTTATCTATTATCTGCTAAGTATCCTGTGCCTTTTCTCCCTTTTCAGCTTATATGGCTGCCCCCATGGCTACACAGCAGCTTGTTTCTATAAAGTATTGTAGGGCAATAGTACGTTATATATGAATTAATCTACAACGGTTTTCTTTGTTTTTCTTTAATGAAAATCCATCCATGAACCCCTTTAATACTGGCTAGTCTTAAAGGAGAAGGAAACCCAGTGGGTGCAAAAACCCTCCCCCCTCCCCTGTGTTGCTTCCCCTACCTCCTCCCCCCTGGCCTACCTGTCCCGCTGGGCAAATGCCCCTAACTTGTTACTTACCCTTCTGCGCAGGTTGAGTCTACGGAGTTCACAGATGCCATCTTCTTCCAAGCGATCTTCTTCCTGCTTTGACCGCGCATGCGCAGTAGGAGCATTTCGCCGGTACGGATACTGCGCATGCGCCAAAAGTCACGACTTTGTGACTTTTGCCGCATGCGCAGTAGATCCGTTCCGGCGAAATGCTCCTACTGTGCATGCCCCAAAACGCCGGTCAAAGCAGGAAGAAGATCGCGTGGAAGAAGATGGCATCTGTGAACTCCGTGGACTGGATCTGCGGTCAGCATTTGCTGAACTGGGGCGAGTCCCTTGTGCCTGGCTGATTAATGATATGGACTCCCGATTTTGAATTACAACATTTGCTCAGCGGGACAGGTAGGCCAGGGGGGAGGAGGGAGGTTGGACAACACGGGGGAGGGGGGAGGGGTATTGCGCCCAGGGGGCTTCCTTCTCCTTTAATGAGACTCAGAAGCCTGTGGACAATTCACATTATCATGTAGCTCTTTGGAGTTGCTTTTATGTTGTGCTACTGTTTTTTGGTTGGTAGCCCCTGTAAAGATTGGTTTTCACCTTATTCCTCAGCTATCCTCGTGCACTGCTGAAAATTTGCATAAGCTATGCCCACTTGTAAAAATGATGCCCACATACATTTTGTCCGTCAGCAACTTTTATTGGCTCATGTATGGCCACCTTTACAGTCCGGACACATTTATAAACACTGGGCAAATTTTCACCTAAGCAGTATCCCATATCAAGCAGTTAGTAACTGGCTTTTTTTAGCCAGCTGCAGGTTGAACAATTAAAGCAAACATTTAAAATAATGAGGATATATGAAGTATTTTGCAGTATTAATAAACAAGCAAGTATCACAGGTGTGTCGTGTCACTGCTGCAGTTTTTGTCATCAAAGGATGCAGAACGCCCAGGTCAAAAATGTTAGTGGCATGAAGAACATTGAGAAATGTGTCATATATAATGTATATAGTATACTCCCCCCTTTTTCAACATTAGTTCAATGAATAGGGCCTGTATTTCACATACTTTTTCTCTTTTGTTTTAATTAGGAAATATCTGTTTTTTTTATCTTGCAAAATCTGAAATTAAAACTAAAGTCACATTCTACTTCCTGTTCCCTGCGAGCAGAATTAAAACAAATCAGCAAGGGAAGGAAGGAGATTCCTTCACCTCTAAGGAACTAAGCATTTTACTAAACCCACATTAGTGGGTAGATTTATCAAAGGTCGAATGTCGAATTGATGTGAATTTCTTTTCTAATAAATATCACTCTCTACATCAGGGATCTCCAACCTTTAGAACCCGTGAGCAACATTCAGAAGTAAAAGAAGTTGGGGAGCAACACAAGCATGAAAAATGTCCTGGGGTGCCAAATAAGGGCTGTGATTGGCCATTTTGTAGCCCCTATGTGGATTGTCAACCTACATTGAGACTCTGTTTGGCACTGCACCTGGTTTTTATGCACCAAAACTTGCCTCCAAGCCTTGAATTCAAAAATAAGCTCCTGCTTTGAGGCCACTGGGAGCAACATCCAAGGGGTCGGAGAGCAACATGTTGCTCACGAGCTACTGGTTGGGGATCACTGCTCTACATCATACTAAAAGTTAACCCAAAGGTGAACAACCCCTGCCCCTAGATGTCAGTGGAGTGCTCCAGGCCCTCCGCTAAAAAAATCTTTAGAGGAGCCCACGAGCATAGTTGCCCCCACTGACAACCTCCCTTGCCCGCTGCATGCTCCTGTAGGCGCGAGTGCATCAATTTAAAGAACAAAAACAGTCCAGTCCCCCCTGTTCCCCAAGCCCTGGTTGCAAGACTTCCTCTAAAGATACTCACTGTCCATCAAACATTGACCTCGCTGTAAAAGCAATACATAAGGAAAACAATAAAATAGGGTATTCCCCCATTAGGAGTAGGACCCACCTTGTGTTGCATACAGAATACAATGTTTGTAAGCTAATGTTAGATAGTGAGGTTTGACTGCAGAAAACAGGTATGCCTGTCACTACTATGTGTGCTTCGGGCAAAGCATTTCCCTTCGATTATTATGGAAAGTGGTGACAGGTATTATGACTGCTGCTGTTTTCCACCTAATGACAGCAAGGTTAAAATCCACGCCATTTCACATACTCCTTTGTGCTTAAGTGCTGATAAACAAGGGCCAAATGCCATTCATCTCTAAATGATAAAATATAAATGATAAAACCTTTTTTGAACAAAAAATGGGGTTTTACTCCAGAGAAATATTTTATTTACAGATACAGGGCAGACATATATAAATGTATTTAAAGTATTTTCACTTGTATCTCTTTAAACTGTTAAGTTGTCCTTAACATGACTCCTGATGATATTTTACTAATGAATGAGCTTCACAACAGATATTCAGAGAAAAATCCAACCTTTTCAGCAGGTTACCTTGGAAACTCTCCCCCCCCCCACCCAAGGCTGACATTACCCTCTATCGCTTTGTGATCTGTAACCCCAGTATCCCACAAAAGCCTCCTCTTTAGTTTACATCTGTAGAGTTGCAAAGTGGAATTATCAGCATTTTGACGTACCCTCTATAAAAGTATTCATGAGAATGATGGCACCAGACCTTAAGGATGGGTGTAAATAAACAAAAGAACATGGAATGTAATCTCTTTTAAGCACCTGTTGGAGATAAACTGGGACTGGGGAGGAAAAAAGTTATGACAGGTAAATAAGGGATGTGTTCCCTGCAAACTTTGATAGTGATATAGAACTTTCATGGTCACGCCAACCAGAGTCTCTTTTAAAACAGTAGTAGCAGTAAGAACTATGAAAGAAAATGACTGCATTTTTTTCATTTCAGCTGCAAAATCAGTCTTTGTGGTCTGTTTCTTGTATTGTAATTGTAATATATTATATGTTAATTAGTTAAAAACACTTTCATTATAGTTTTATTATATCCTGCTGCACAAAGTTCTTCCATGCTGTCAGTCTCAGGCTCATACTACAAACAGTTTTTTGGTGGAGTGTAAAAGTGGCAGTCAATGAACTGGTGTTTGGAACAAACTACAGTACGGTCCTTGTGTAATGTTGCTGGGCAACAGGGTGGGTAACATAAATTTTTTGGGGGGTTTTTTGCTCTTTCAGCTTCCCCGGACAAAGGGATTTTTTTTGTTATGGTTGCATAAAACACAGGTGAAAATTAGAGAAATGTAGACCACACGTCAATTAAAAATGTTTCTTCTTTATTGTTAGCTATTAGAAAAAGTTACATAAAAACATGTAGACCCATCACTGCCTGACGCGTTTCGGACTCAACTAGTCCTTAATCATTGGCTAAAAACCAGGTGTACCCTTATTTGGCACCCCTTGCTTGTGTTGCTCCCCAACTCTTTTTACATTTGCATGTGGCTCACAGGTAAAAAAAAAAAAAAGGTTGGGGACCCCTACACTAGAGCATCTGAGTAAAGGTTTTAAGGTGGCCAAACACATTAAGATCAACTCATTTGGTGAGGTCGCCAAATAAGCAGATCTTTGCCAAATTTGGCCATCTACATCTACTATCCAAGCCCTAATAGGTGCAATGTGGTCTCTGCCTTACAGCATTTTCAAACCTGCCTAATAAAACCTGGTCTTTAGAGAGAAATAAAATCAGACAGGTCCTAATGTTGACCACATCAAAGTAAATGGTGCCCCTCCTTCAAACAATATAACCATCAGGGTCCCTGAAGATTTCAAATACCCTGTTCAGAAATAAATTGGGTGAAATTGTGTTTTGTTTTCTTGTTTTGTTTTCTTTGTTTTCTATTGCTACAGCCATTTTGATGTTTTGTACTGGGTCGGTGAAGTTGCCTCTGGAATGTCCCTTTCTGCTAGAGGAAGACAGAGTTTACCAAAGTGAATTAAGAAGAGAAGATTTACTTGCCAGAAATTTAGACATCTCTCACAAAGCCTTCCCTTCAAACATATTTTCATGTTGGTCGCAAAATTCCCTCATTCTGCAAATAAAATAAATAAACCATAACTTGTATTTCTCAGAATTGCCCGACATGTATGTATGTATATTTTTATTATTAAAATGCTCCTTGAGGGCAAAGCACTGTACAGCAGAACAATAAATTAGTAGATCAAACAGGGGGTCATTGCAATAATAAATACAAATAAGTACAAAAATACAATACACATAAATATAAAGTATAGTCACAATACAGATTAAGTGTTTAGTATCAAGGAGACTAAAGGATTGAGGTCCTGCCCCATAGAGCTTACAGTCTAAATACATTAACTGTGTTGATTAAATAAACAATTTTCAGATTCTTAACTACATTTTATACTAGCAGCCTGTTTCATCAGCACAACAGGACATTTTCCTAGCAGACTGTAATTCAGTACAATTATATGTACATTTAGGATTAATGTATACATTATAAACAGACCAAGAAGAGCATAATAAGATAAATATTAATATAACAATCTGGCAGTGTAGCCATTTCCCACATGCATCTGCACAACTATTGCAACATCTTATTAGTGTAAGCCAGCTCTTCATATCAACCCATGTTCAATGTTTGTAGCTAAATAAATGTATTTGTGTTAATCTTATTATTATTCTAATTGTGTTAAAATATATTTTATGATTTCGCAAAATTGTGGGGACATTTACTGTTCATAATTAGATTTTAAAAGAAAGTTATATATTTCCTAGACACAGAAGCTCCTTTGTCTAACAGAAAAAAGAATAAAATATAGATGGGGTCGGAATATCAACATTGGAAAGACGGAATGGTCTTTAGTCCACTACAATACTAATCTTTTTTTGCTAATGCCTATATGCAGGGATAATCTTCTGCCAGTTTTGGGGTTCAAAGGTCATTTTTGGCACCAAAATTGCTTTCCTATCATTCAGGCTATTTTGAAGGTTTAACTTAATTTTTAAAAGTTTAACTTATAATGGCAAATCAGGATTTTTGATTTTTTATAAATCTTTTTAAAACGTTTGCTGATCTTAGAAATAGCGAAATAGACTTAAAATATTGCGGACTGAAAGATGTAATGTAATATGCATCCTAATCTCAAGGATAAAAAAACTGTTTCTATTTCTGTAGTGGTTTAACAATAGCTGAATCATTAACATACGCAAGCACACCTTTCCCTACTGAGAAACAATCATTTACTGACTGTCACGAGAGTATAGTAATTGCTACACTAGTCCCACTGTGCTGACTAGTTTCCTTGGATTACAGTACTTTGTCAATGGCACATAATAACCCACCTTTCATATTTGATGTTTGGGTTGTTCCGCTTGGAGTTCTCACGCAGTTACTGGACTACTGTAAGAGTTTTCTAAAGGGAAGGGAGCGAGTCCTTCAGGCAAGGAGCTGCTACTGCGCCCACAGACACACAAAGGAGATAAAAGGACAGGATCAGGGTGACAAGGGTGTAGAGTCAGGGTAAGGCCAGACGGAGTCGGAGAAGAGAACTGTAACAGAGCAGATGGAGGACTGGAGTGGGACGCTGAATGCAAAGAGGCAGAATTTGGAACAGAATTAAACAGGACAGAGTGGATGTTGAACAGGACGGAGTAAACGTAGAGACAGGATAGGAGTAGGGTGGCTACCTGGCTGGTATTTTACTGGCCTGGCCGGTAAAAATTATGGTTGATCCCAATGTTATTAATAGGGAAAAAAGATGAATATATAGGAAGGCCGGTACTTTTTTCCAGAAAAGGTGGCAACCCTAGATAGGAGTGGGACGATACGGGCGAAAAGGACAGGACTGGATGAGAGAAAGGATTAGGACTAGATCAGAGACAGGACTGGATCAGGATGCAGGGAACAGGAACAGAACAAGAACAGGTCAGGGCCCAGGACTAGAGCTAGAGCAAGAGGAGTCAGGAACAGGAGCAGGAGTCGTGAAAAGGAGAAGCAGCCGGAATAGAGCCAGAGCAGCACAAAGCAGAAGAGCTAGTGTTACACCACAGTGCTCAGAACAAGGCCGGTGCTTAAGCACCAGCTGTTAGGAGGACTGGGCTTTTATAGGGCAGAGTCAGCCCTGATTGGCTGACCCCACCCAACCAATAAGGTTGCTGGGGTGATGTAGACCCAGGCCAACAGGTGTTGTTGAAATGAGCAAACGTGGGCTGCTCTCCAGGCCAAGTGGATAGGGAGAGCTGGGGTTCAAGCCTCAGCAGAGCCTTACACCTACAAATCCAGCAGAAGGGACAAAGGCTCCACACATCTGTAGTTTAAGGCTACCAGCAGACCTACAAGTGTCTGATCTAAATCTCAAATATGTGGACAAATATTCAATTCCAAATACAAGGGGCGTTACTATAAAGTTGGCTCCCTCTTTGCTTCTAAAAGAGTCTTTACTCTCTACTCTACTGAGAATTATTTTTCACATGTTGGAACATTGCTGGTGGGATTCCAGTTCATCCTGCAGGCGTTCAATTGAGTTGTCGGGTCTCTGTGTGGGTCAGTCAAGTTCTTTCGCTCCCATCTCTGTAATCCAGTTCTGTATGGACTTTTATTTATCCAAAACTGGCTATTCTCTGCCTTCTGGTTAATTAGCAAAACTGCAGATTTTAATAAAATCATTAGCACTGCAATCAGATCTTTTTTCAAAAGTACAGACCTTTTTTTCAACAATAGGAAGGCTGCATGGTATTTGGTTTTGAGTGAAATTCTCTGTTCCTTTTTTCTTGAAGCTAACTATTGCCTTATGCATACAATATTCAGGAGACGCCGGCAATTTGCAAAAGCCTCCAGGGATGCAGCTTATTTAACTTTGTAATTACACATAGCTGTTGCTTATGTCTCTACTGTCCAAAAATATATATTTTTTTAATCTGGTAAAACATTTTATGGCAACATATATACAAAGAGTAACATTAACATATAACATATATTTTCCAAAACCTTTGAGTCATACAGTTGCACCTGGACCTCAGAGAGCTCAGTTTCCTGTGATGCAGTCCTAAAGTATAACCGGTTGCCAGGTGATGTCTTATCCCCGAATACAATGCAATTAACAACCTCCCTGGAGCCATAGATAAAGAGGCAGACTATAAACATTGATCACTAATGGAATAATCCAAAACTTTAAAACACACAACTTAAGGTCTATGTAAAGTCAGGACATTTATGTGATGCCAACAAATGTAAACAGAGATATGTAAACATGAGATAATTACGTATTAATATAGTGAGTGCATGGTAAAACATATCACAAAAAGCAAGTTCAGCCACCCAAATAAATAAATAATTAAAGATGCATCAACAAATCTTGAAAAAACAAATGTCAATTCTAGTGATGGGACATTTATGGTACTTGGTAGATCTACACTTTTTCATAATCACAGTGACCAATGATGGCCCACAACTCGGAAGTATTAGCAATATAAGCAACTGTGTGTGACAGTCAGAGAAACTCACCTCAGGCGGCAGCAGCCCACAAGTTATCAGGGGCAGCAAAAAATATGCTGTTGGTAACTGTAGGAGGTAGATTCTGATTTTTAAAGCACCCGCTCTGGCACTGGAAATTGTATGCACCGGGTGCAGGGTGGTGGGGTGCGTTTGTAACTCCTGGATTGTCACAGCCAGCCAACTATTTTCATTAATATTTGACACAGTATGGCTCATTTATTATTAGGTAGGCCCAAGTGCAGCAGTGCTAAGGGTTGCAAAATAGTGAGCCCCTTGCACATATCAAAGCATTTTCTCGTAGCCTTCTGAAAAGTGCAATCTTTGCACTGCAACTGGCACTGACTGGATCAAAGGATTTTTGCCACCTCCCATAGCAGGTTGTAAGTGCATGGCTGCCTAGTAGTGATGTGTAGGCCGGCCCAATACCCAATACCAGGATTCAGAAAGCTAGTTAATTGTGATGTGTGGGTCGAGAAAAACTCGCTACGTGCATGACCAGACCAGCAATCGCCCGCATCCGCATCCTACCCACTATATATTAACCCATGCTGACTCTGCCCCTTTTATGACATCATTGTGGAGCAGGTCAACGCAAGTCTATATATAGAGAGGAGGAATTATAATTAATACTTATGGAAGCAAAACCAGTCTACTGGGTTCATTTAATGCTTATATGATTTTCTAGTAGACGTAAGGTATGAAGATCCAAAATACATTCTGAATAACAGATCCTAAACCTACATTTCATTCTTGGGTACTAGCAGTACATACCCCAAGTAAAAAATGCTAAAAGCGTGGTGCTTTGCACCCGTTGCTTGCACTTTGCACCTTCTTTCAGCTCTGTAAATGAGTCTGATTATCTGTAGCTGGCATACAGAATCATTTTGTTAGGTATCTTCCCAGTGAATAAATTGTCTGTGGAAAAGTCTCCCTAGCATGAATGTCACTGGGGAATCTGAGAAATTCTACATAGCAACTTGATGTCACATGAGAATCAGTGGAATTCTACTTAGCAACTGGAGAGTATCACAAGGGAATGATATCAAGCTACTGTCAGTAATAAACACCTCCCAATTATAAACCTAACCACTGAAAACTTAAACATTGTCTTTAAAGTCCTTTGCCACTTAATTGGAAGATGAATCAGTGGGCATCCATGAAGGGTTTAGGCATAAAGGTACAAAATCTGTTGGAAAGTAAAACAAAGTATCACTTTTTCCAAATGTCGCCTACAAACCTACTTACATTGGGCAGAGGGGAACCGGAATTTTTTTTTTTGGAGTAAAGTTACTCTCCTGCATTCAAGTTTTAGTTAAATACTCATCAGGTTTTTCCTAACATTTTACTGGGCTATTTTTGTGTATTTTACCAACCAAATTTTTCGATATAATACCGGCACACTCTCTTGTAATCAGGACATTACATTATCCCCGAATACAATGCAATTAACAACCTCCCTGGAGCCATAGATAAAGAGGCAGACTATAAACATTGATCACTAATGGAATAATCCAAAACTTTAAAACACACAACTTAAGGTCTATGTAAAGTCAGGACATTTATGTGATGCCAACAAATGTAAACAGAGATATGTAAACATGAGATAATTACGTATTAATATAGTGAGTGCATGGTAAAACATATCACAAAAAGCAAGTTCAGCCACCCAAATAAATAAATAATTAAAGATGCATCAACAAATCTTGAAAAAACAAATGTCAATTCTAGTGATGGGACATTTATGGTACTTGGTAGATCTACACTTTTTCATAATCACAGTGACCAATGATGGCCCACAACTCGGAAGTATTAGCAATATAAGCAACTGTGTGTGACAGTCAGAGAAACTCACCTCAGGCGGCAGCAGCCCACAAGTTATCAGGGGCAGCAAAAAATATGCTGTTGGTAACTGTAGGAGGTAGATTCTGATTTTTAAAGCACCCGCTCTGGCACTGGAAATTGTATGCACCGGGTGCAGGGTGGTGGGGTGCGTTTGTAACTCCTGGATTGTCACAGCCAGCCAACTATTTTCATTAATATTTGACACAGTATGGCTCATTTATTATTAGGTAGGCCCAAGTGCAGCAGTGCTAAGGGTTGCATACAGAATCATTTTGTTAGGTATCTTCCCAGTGAATAAATTGTCTGTGGAAAAGTCTCCCTAGCATGAATGTCACTGGGGAATCTGAGAAATTCTACATAGCAACTTGATGTCACATGAGAATCAGTGGAATTCTACTTAGCAACTGGAGAGTATCACAAGGGAATGATATCAAGCTACTGTCAGTAATAAACACCTCCCAATTATAAACCTAACCACTGAAAACTTAAACATTGTCTTTAAAGTCCTTTGCCACTTAATTGGAAGATGAATCAGTGGGCATCCATGAAGGGTTTAGGCATAAAGGTACAAAATCTGTTGGAAAGTAAAACAAAGTATCACTTTTTCCAAATGTCGCCTACAAACCTACTTACATTGGGCAGAGGGGAACCGGAATTTTTTTTTTTGGAGTAAAGTTACTCTCCTGCATTCAAGTTTTAGTTAAATACTCATCAGGTTTTTCCTAACATTTTACTGGGCTATTTTTGTGTATTTTACCAACCAAATTTTTCGATATAATACCGGCACACTCTCTTGTAATCAGGACCTGCCAATTTTTCGATTTAGCTGCACCAACAAGTAGATGAAGGTTTGCAGTTCCCATGTGGTGCAGTTTGAGAGTGGGAAGGAAAGCTTTTGCATGGTGCCTGTGGTTGTGGGTAGGCTTTCATTCTCCTTTAAGGGATATAATTAATCTATTTTATAATCGTGCTTCATTTTTAAATTTACAATTTTGTATCTGAATTTGTTTTAAAACACTCATAGATAATTTAGATATCCTTTTCTTAACACATTGTCAGTTTGGAGATACAGAATTACTTTTATTTTGGCAACAGCGTGCCTTCAAACACTTCAAACACTTCAAAATGTTAAAAGGATGGTAACTGTATTAAAAATTAAATAAAATTCTCAAACACACATATACATCTAAAATGTCCTCTTTTGCATTCTATGGGGCAAATTTACTAAAGGGCGAAGTGACTGGCGAAGTGCAATAGAGTAGATAGGAGTTCCTAAAAAAATCGTTGAAAAATTTCCTAACTCCCAAAAAACGCTAGCGTCTTTTCCTTTTTCAGGGTGGTAGGCTGAAAAAAGGGTAATTTTTGGGGTAACTGGCTTCCCCCTACATTTCCTAACATATGGCACATAAACTATGCACTGGGCACATGTGTATGGAAATATAACAACTCTATTTTATTTTATTAAGGTTCCCCGGGCTTGTGTAATGTAATGTATTTGTTGCAACATATACGTCCATTGTACTATAACTTCCCGCCGTATGTAAATTAGCCAACGCTAGTGCAACTTCTCTTTGCGCAGTAACGCTAGCGCAAATTCACCAGAGTTCCGTGCCCTGGACGCAACTTTGGATTTTAGTGAATTAGCGTTGTCCTATCGAAATAAATATAGAATTGTAGGTGAGGTGATCATGCATATAGAGGCTATATGTCCTAGCCAAGAGATTGGTAATTTGACCTTATCGGACATTTTATTTTGTAAATGTTTAAGCATTGAGGGGGTATTAGCTTTATATAGTGTGGTATAGGATTTTGTCATTTTCACTCCTAAATACGCGACTGTATAATGTTTCCACTGAAAAGGAAAGTTGAGTGCGAAGGCCGAACAGAGGAGGGGGCTTGCGACACCACTTGTGATTAATGTACAATGCCGCTTTCCTCTGCGGCTTCACAACAATTACTCTTCCAGTCATGTACATTGAAATATTAACACCTGCCTCAATGAAAATAATGGTACCATTGTGATTAGATCACACTTTCACATATCTGTGAGTTTAAACCAACACTTTGCTGAAGTTCAATGGAACCATTGTGATTGGATATCTATGACTTTACTACCCTCAAGGGTTTAAATGTTGGGGAATTCTCTACCACTTCAGATGAACTGAAGAAGCCACTTGGATGATGAAAAACTGTAAATGTCCAGTTGCCTTTGACTTAATTCTACTAGATACTGTGTATCATGACATGGATAAATGAGAATCTTGCAATACATCTGGCACAAAATGTGTCCAGGTGCAGCAACTCACAGCAACCAATAAGATGTTTGCTTTTAAACAGGATGACCAGGAAATTTTAACAGTGAATTGATGCTATATGTTAGTTGCTGTGTAATGCTAAAATGGGGAGGGGGGAATATCAGGAGGTAAATTGTACACACTAGCTGCTGTCCAAAACTGGAAATATATACATGTCTGAGAAGCTTTAAACAAATGATTACAGAAAAAACCTGTCTTATAAACAATACAGTCAGAATCTGGAGCCAGCAAGCCTAGGAGTTCAGAGTCTCGCAGCAGCAGCTAATACAGGCAAAGAAACATAATTCAAATCCTATGTCAGTTCCTTGGAATTTTAGCAATTTGGCTAGAAATGGCTTTTCCCTACATAGAGATAACTCTAGTGGATGTGATGGTAAAAATCCATCCATTGCCTCAGTCCCTTGCCCAACTAATTTGCACATGTTCAGCGAAGTCTGGGTTGCTTACTAGAGGGAAAGTGCAAATTACAAAATTACATCTGTCAAATAAATAACATAATAAAGACATTAACAATCACTTTGGTTTAGTGTTTGAGTTTGGATCAAGCAGCAGAAACCACTGGTCATCTGACCCAGGTATAATCTCCACTACCACTTGGGTGGTACAAAGTGACATTGTTCAGTTTCTTGCTTTTTAGTAGTAAAGTATGTGTGATTAGTTCTCGGGTGCCAGAGTTTATGTCCATAAGAGTATTTATAATGTTTTAATTAGCTCTCATTCAGCCACAGTTCATTGTGCAACACTGAAAGCAGCTTTTTAGTTGTCCAAACTGGCAGGTCTGGATTTGCCAATTGGTCGCCTCAAGGCCAAGCCCCCCTTGGACAATGAACCCCTCATATTCCCACTCACTTTCCCCTCTCTGCTTGCACCACTTGTCTAGGCATGCACACTCTTCCATTCCCAAATTGCTGGGGATTTAATCAGCTGCATTATTGTGCCATCCTATTTTTTATTGATTTTATATTTAATTGTACCTGTTAGACATGCCTCTATACAAAACATTCTTTCTTTGGATACCATCAAGCATTACCTCATAGATTAAATCAGTGCTGTCCAATGCCTGTGGTTCTGAAGGCCGGAATTTTTCTGGCCTACATGGTGGAGGGCTGATAATGGATCCAATGTTGACCACTCCACCTTTTAAACCACACCTACTTTAAACCACACCCATGTTATCACCCATGTTATCACAAGAACCATATTCACCTTAATGGTGGTACACACCAAAAACCCAAATAGTTGATGCTCACTGCAGGGATATCAATCATCACTCATATGTGAAACAAGTTTCTTAAGAGAAATCTAGGGCCTGTCAGGGGGCCTATCGGCTCCCAGCGGGGGAGTCAGGACCAAGGAGGAAGCTCTTAGGGACAAAGTTCCAGTTCAAGGTGCCGACAAGGGTTAAGTCAATATCAGGGTCAAAGTCCAGGCGAAAGTTCAAAGGCAGGCAGCACAGGTTCAAAACAGGATACAAAGCAAGGGTCAAGGCCCAGAAAATCGAATATAATATACTAAAGTACCCAGGAACACTTAGCAGGTAATTCCTATACTTGGGCAGCGTCTAGGTGACCAGGGTGCCCTTTTATTACAAATTTTGGCACCACTGGTGACATCATCGCGTCAGCATTGCGCCAGTGACTTTGCGTTGGCATCCCAGCACCCATGTGGCCAGCATGGGCACCGCCATCTTGAATCTTCTGCCTTGATAGTGCTGCACAATGGATTGTCACCGTGTCGCCTTTTCTGAGAGGAGTTTCGGTAAGTTATTTCTTAATAAAGTTGTGCGATTTTAAAGTTTAATTAGTCTTGGTGGGTTTTTTTCATGGCAACAATACCAACAATTGTTTTTAATATTTTTTTTGATTTTACTGGTCCTTTAAGCTAAATGCTGAAAATGCTAAAAAAAAGTCTTGTTGTACCAGTAAATGCTGGTTGTACAAATGAGCCCCAGTGACTGCGGCACAGTATGTATCAATTTAAGATGTGTACATTGTAGCTGGTGACTCACCTTGCATTCCCAATGTAAAGTAGAAAGAAAATGCCACAATTTATACACAATTTGATTATGGCATTTGTACTTTTATGAAGGGCCTGACCAGACATAGGACCTCTCCCTGTGATAGAGGGCCCTTTCTGCTTATACATCTTTTGTATGTTCCAGAGCCTTCACAGCCACTCCTTCTCCCTGGCATTGCCATGGACTGAAGCTAGCACAGGTATTATCATATTGCCATCCAGTATGACAGATACAGTTCACATAATGGAATTTACTGTTGCAGTTATAAATGTTCCTCCTTTGTTATCTACACAGATTTTTTTTTTAAAGCTTTAGCTGTTCCTTACGAATTAGTAATTGGGATATATTCTCAGAAAGTTTCTTGTTTGGAATTATAATTTCTGACATTTGCCTTTGATCTGGGCACTGTAAGCGCATGGGGATTTATAGTGGGTGGAAAGTTAAAAAGAAAAAAAATGTGAAATAGGCTGACTACATCCCCAATCACTGCTATTCCAACTCCCCCTCAATATATGCCAAAGAAGAAAGAATAAGTAGGAGCCTAATTTGAGCACATGGGCATACATTTAAAAGCAATTGGCAGTTTCCATTGTAGGAATGAAAGGTTTGATTCTATTCTGCCATTTGTATAGATACATTATAAAACAACACAGCTGATGCTGTTTATCCCTACTATTTTTCTTTGTCTTTATTAGCTTCAGTCGTTACCTCGGCTTATTTTGATCATGAACAGGCTGCTAGAAGCTCTGCCCTTTCATCATTATCTGGAGACTTGCTGGAGTTTATTTATTGATAGTTCCTAACACATAAAAAGAGCAGCGGTTTATAAGCAGCAACAAAATCAAGTAGTAGGTTTCAAAGGGATCAATGTGTCATAAATAATTTGTAGCATGTTTGTCTTTCTGTAATTTCTTGGGCAACAAACCGCCATAAAAAATGCTGGTCTAAATTTGGCACAGTCAGAAACGGAACCCTGTACTTACCACCTGCCGAAGCTCCAGATTTTTTATCCAGGCCAAAGTGAAGAGCATTGCCAGACCCCAGATGAATTTTGAATAACGTTTTTCCACAAACTGAAAGCAGGCAGGCAGCAATTTGGTGGGGGTGGTCTGGGGAGTGCTGTTAAGAGGTACTGTGGGCGCTGGACCCTCTGAAGATTTTTTTGCATGGTGCCAAGCACTTTCAAGTTACACCACTGTTCCTCAGGAAATAAGGGCACACTTCTTTCCTGGGGCCTTATGCATCAGGCTCTCCAGCAGCATCCACCCAGGATGAGCCTAACTGGCATTAACATTCTTAGGTCTTAAAAGGATCATTTTAATATATCATCATCATCATGATTTATTTATATAGCGCCAAGATACGCAGTGCTTTACCTTAGTTATAACATCAGGGAATAAATGGAGGATAACAAACAATAGTCACAGAGTACAATAGGATTAGAGGGCCCTACAAATTAGAGTTTACAAAGCAAAGGTTAGGGTTCAATTGAGACATTAGGATTTTAGAAACAATTTGTGATTTATGATACAGCAATGATTGATTAAGGTACACTGAATAAGCTTCTTTAACAGGTGGGTCTTTAAGGAGCGCTTGAAAGTTTGGAAAGAAGGAGAAAGTCTGACAGCTCGAGGCAGAGAGTTCCAGAGAAAAGCAGAAGCCCGAGAGAAGTCTTGTAGACGAGAATGGGCAGAAGTGATGAGAGGTGAAGCGAGGCGAAGATCAGAAGCAGAGCGAAGATTGCGTGAAGGAGATCAGAGATTTTAAATATCCATCTATTTCTATAAAAAAAATAGTAAAGTACCAGGGCAAAACATACTGTTGCAGGCAGTGAACAGTAGGTTGTGCCCTGGTACTTTACAATTTTATAGAAATAGATAGTTATTTAACATTTTTTTAATAAAATATAGTATATATAAGTATATATAAGTTTATTGAATTTTAGTTCAAGTGTTAAATTTAAGTGTTAATTTGCGATCAAATAATATTTGTGGCTGATTGTTATGCCAGGGCAGCATTGCATAATAACAGTTAACATGGGAAACATTTGGTCTCAGGCTCACAGAGACCCTTGATTGCATATCTTACCAGGGGGGGGCTGTGGAAAGGTGACATCCATATCTGCCTTCTGAGACAGTTTGGAGTTTGGAGCCACACCATTTAGGAAAGAAAGCTGGGCCAGTCCGTTCTTTGATCGTTGATCAAAGAATAGAGCTGTGGACCTAGAGCAGCATGGGGGGATAGTAAGTAGAAAAATATGGATTATAAGAAAGGATCCATATCACCTGTGTCATAGGATTCACATCCTCATAACTTACATATTGGTTATGGGGAGGTCACATGCTTCCTAATTATACCAAACAGGGCCAGCCTATACCAGGGCCAGCCTATACCAGGATGGTTCCCGGGGGACTGGAAAATGGGACCCCATTAGTGTTTGGTACCGTTCTGATTGCCCACATATGGATCACAGCCTGCCCATGTTTTTATTATAATATGGGGTATTGGCAAGTACCAATATTATATTGGGGAATCTTGCCTGAAAATAGCAACCCCCTGCAGGGGGTCATAAATGCATAAAGTAATGAGAGGAATGTCCCAGCAGGCAATAAAAAGGTGATAGACCCAGTACCCAATGTCATGCAAAAGAGGCTCCATACCCGTGGATTGTATGCCCATTGTTTCCTAACTCTTGCCTCAGAGGACACAAAAGGAAAGTAGGGCTTTCTTTGTGTTTTACTCCCGTTTATTTTATTTACTGTATTTGCAATGTTATGTCTTCTTTGTAATATATTTTTTTTTTATACATGCACTGATATTTTTAATATTAAATATAATACATTTTAATACATTTTGTCCTTGTGTTCTAACAAACTCATAGCCCAGATGATTGCTTGTGCATTCATTAACTTTGTTGTCTATTTATATGTTTAATAACTAGTACGGCTAGCAGAAGAGTGTGTTTGAATGTAAATTAACCCTTTGGCTGCTGGAGTGCTTGTTGAACTAGTAGGATCTTACCCTGACTAACTACCATAGGAGAGAGTGTTTGATGCATTTATGTAGTGTGAGTTATTACCCATTATAGAGGGCAGGGGAATAGTCACATTAGGTTTCTATCGCCTGTTAATGATAGATGGTGGCAGCAAATTCATTTTGTGGGTGTTGGTGTGTTTTGGGGTGTTTGTGGTTAGTCTTACCTGTGTGTAAGGTTATTGAGAGACTGAGTGTAACCCTTTATAGCCAAACCCAAGAGTTATGTGTGGTTGAGAGTCCCGTTTTCGTGACACCGATCATCATATATTGAGAAGATCAGCAAGCACTCCGGACTCCACTCATCAGATAAAAACAACTTTTATTTCAGCAGTTGAAAAACACAGATGTTTTTAAACTTCTGAAATAAAAGTTGTTTATATCTGATGAGTGGAGTCCGGAGTGCTTGCCGATCTTCTCAATAATCGGCACAGACACCTCCTGCTACGGGTTCGGGGCGATGCACCGGACCACTCACTGCGTCGGGTGAGTGCTTTTCCCAATTTAAGTTCTTTATGCCAATTTGGTTTATGCTGAGGTGTCGGACCTGGGGTTTTTAGACCCAGGTCACAGCTGTTACAGGCTGTGCGGTTTTTCAAACTTGAGGTCAAAGGACAGGATTGATAAAAATGATTTTGATCAGCACCCTGTGTTAATTTAAAGATTAAAGGACTGAGCAGCTTTTATCCATATCGTTGATCATCATATTTTGTCTCAAAGCCTGACCTTCACTATCCCTCTGTATGTCAAACTCTCTGCCTCTAGGTCTAATGTAAACTATAAATCCCCACATCTACAGACCACTAGGATGCTATAGGCATAACATACAACATCTCTGTAGTTAAGATTAAGATGCAAAGTTGCAGTACAGTATCTCTTTTGTGAAAACGAAAGATCCCCATATAGTATAAATTTATAGTCTAGGAACAGGCTTTTCGCTCTTGGATGCTTGTATTCATTCCTGTGTCTCAGAACTGAGGTAGCATGAGAGAGTGTTGATTTATAAAGGGATAAAACTATGGATAAAATTTAAAGGGGTTCTGTTATGGAATAACATGTTTTGATTACAAAATATTTATGTTAATAACGCTCCTCCAGCCAAATTCTGTACTAAAATCCATTTTTCAAAAGAGCAAACAGATTTTTTATGTATTTAATTTTAAAATCTGACATGGGGCTATACATGTTGTTAGCTTCCCTGGTGCCACAGCCATGTGGCTTGTGCTCTCACTCTTTACCGCTGCACTGCAAGTTGGAGTGATACCACCCCCCTCTGTTTCTACCCATGCAGCCTATCAACAGAACAATGGGAATGTAACCAGATAACATCTCCCTGACACCTGTATTAAATGCTCCCATACCCTACCTAATGGTAGACATGAGAATAAAAACCCAAGTCAGGCCATGACTTTCCTTGAGTAGAAGAAACAAAGGCATTTCTAAAAGCAGTTATATTATTCTTAAAACACATGACCAGAAACAATGACCTGAGATGTCTGCCTATACACCAACCTAAAAAAATAAATGTATTGGTTCAAGAATAAGATCAAACTTTATTAGGTTCCTCAGATAAAGTAATGGCTGATAGTACTTCCTATCAGTACTACACTGAGAGGAAGTGGCTGTAAAACATGCAAATGAATCGTTCTTTCTCCATAATTTATTGTCAATATCTGACTGTACCAATAAATGTTCCTCCACATAAACAGCATTAACCAGATACAAGCAGCATGTCCAGTTATGCAACAGCTATGAAAGTGTGGAATTGCAGAACTGAGCAGCATATGGGTTTGTATTCTGCACCCACCCAAGCACAATAATACACACCATGGACAGGGGCACCCACCATCAAAACTTTTGTGTGTTATAACTTTTGCATGAAGCATACCCAAAATTAAGGGAAGGTGTAAGGCCTATGTAAGGCCTATGTATCCTTGCAGTACTCTACAATAAAAACCTGCTTTTTACCGGAGTGCCGTCCTCCTGTTCGTATATTACATACCCAAAAGGGACAGGCCTCTCAGATTATTCATCTGCAAGAGCTCTTGACATAAATATTTTAATTTATTTGGTGTGAAACAAATGCTCTTGGATGGTTTTGTCTTGTCTGGTGTCCCATGCATGCACATTTGTGTTGTCAGGTTCTATTTGTTTTCCAGCACTGAGTATATAATTCTGTACTTTATTATGTGAAAATGTCCCTGGAGTGTAGGAGATTGTGTAGATCTTTAATTTATGCTTTATGAATAATCTGCAGGCCAGATGCACAGACGCTAGGTAAATTCCTCAGCATTCTGGCCAAAAATAGGCTGCTCTAGAAATACCTTTGTAGCTCTTTGGAGCATTCAGCTCCTTATAGAGATTTTATAATATCCAAAAGTGTTTCTCATTGCATTTTTCAGCACTAAAAATAGAAGAAAACTTTCATTAAATGTTGCCTTTTGTGCTATTTAATAGATACCTTCCAGCCATTCTATATCCTTTTGGCTCATTTCCCAGACTATCTAGGAGAGCCAGCAGCCTGCATCACTTTGCAACATAAATGCCAGCCAATTAGTAGGCAAGCAGACCTGACAGGGAACTGCAGTTTACCTTTCCACCTTTGAAAGCAGAGCTACGATTGGCAATCTAAGTAATACAGTGCTTCTGTGTTACAAATGAGCAGCGATCATGTCTTGTTGGTCAGCTAAGTTATGCCCACCACTCATTTGTAACACAGACATGGACCAGAGAGGATCTAAGGGGAACTCCAATAAAGATACCATTTTTAGCCAAGACTTACATTAGCCACCACAAATCATTCATTATCAAAAACTCTATTTCCCCTTTAATCAACCCCTGTCCACTGCGTGAATGTCATGAATGAACAATACAAAAATACACTCTTTGGTACAGTACAATGTGTATCTCATTGCTGTTATAAGCAAAGAAATGGCCATAGCTAAAAAAGTAAAATAAAAAGACCATGTTACCAGTTTTGTAATAAATATGCAAGCTACAGCACTGGTCTCCAATGACGCCTACTAGGCCTTGAGTGCTTAAAGCAAAGCCAACGAGACTGCTGCAGAGAAAGAATAATGCTCTGCAAGGTCTGTGTAACAGAAATATCTCAAGGACTTCCATTAGAATGCTTGCGTTAATGAATATCAGATGACCCATTCCATCAATACAGGCTAGAAAAAAAACCCAATTGTGTTGTTTCTCATTGTGCGCAGTTATTTTTATCCTCTTTTCCAAAAACAGCAGCAATTGCTATTTAAATCAGCATGTGAACGTCATTCTCATGTATTAATGCAAAGTACTGTACTTACCTGAATGTTCTGTATATATGTACAGCGTGAGGAAACTCGATTCACTGTGCCTATAATTATTTTCTATGACTATTACAAAGATCACTATAGGTAGCAAGGGTAAGAACAGGCTTCTGCTTTAAAGACACATTTTTCTGAACAGCAGGGCCGCCATCAGAAATCACAAGGCCCCATACGACAACATTTCCTGGGCCCCACAGAAAAAAAACCATTGGTGGCTAGGGTCCCCCACATGTTAATAAAAAAAAATTGTTGGTCAGGGACACCCACACATTAATAAAAAATTTAAAAAAACATAGGTGGTCAGGGACACACATAAAAGTAATATTGTTGGTCAGGACCCCCCATAAAAAAACATTTGTGGTCAGAGCAATCATTAAAAAAAATTGGTGTCCTTGATGGTGTTGTCAGAGAGCAGGAAAATTCAAGGGAACTTTATCTCTTTTATATAAACAAATGATGTCTTATAATTCAGAAGAGCCCTTGAAATACATGAAAGACTGGGAGAAAGATATCTGACAACCACTCTCTCAAAAAGAATGGAATTCAATTTGGAATGCTACCATGAAAATTTCCCCAAAAACCGCCATAAAGGTATCAACATACAAGGGCAGATTTGTCAAGGGTTTGAAAAACTTTGAAATTCGAATTCAAAAAGGCCAACCGGAATTAAATCAAAGGGTTTTTTTAGCCAAATAGGTCAGTTTTCGAATCAAATAGGTCTGTTTTTCTAGGTTGAAATTTAAAGAGACAGTACATGATGAATTTCGAAATTCGAATTTTCAAATGTTTTTCAAATTCGAATCGAATTTGGACTATTCACTTGTCGAAGTACACAAAGGGGCAGATTTATCAAGGGTCGAATTTCGATCGATCTAAGGATTTTTATACGACCAAAATTTGACCAATTCGATGGTCGAAGTACCCAAAAAATTACTTCGAAATTCGATTATTTTTTGATTCAAACTATTCATTTGAGCTTATTAAATCTGCCCCCTAAATTAGTTTGAAATTAGATTTTTTTTTTATTCGAATTTTAACTTCAACCTTTGATAAATCTGCCCCATAAAGTTATGATGCGCTGGCATATTACTCCGGCAAAGAAACATAAATGTGACTCATCCGCTGCTAACACATGTTTCCGGGGATGCAAAGAGATCAGGGACTATAAACATATTTGGTGGACATACCCCATAGCCGCAGCTTATTGGACAGATTTTTTCAGAGAAAAGAAAAAATATTCAACAAACCTATCCACACTCGCACAGCATTGTTGAATCTCCACGTGAAAGAACTTACAAAGGCCCAAGATAAACTGTTGAACCAAATTCTAGCAGTAGCCAAAATCAACCTGGCAAAGCAATGGCTACAAAATTCTATCAACACACACGGATTAGAAGAAAGAATTACTCTGACACAGAATATGTTATATCTAACAGCTTTATTGACAGATACAATGGAAAAGCAAATTGAAATATAGACAATATACAATAATATCAGATAAGACCAGCAACAATACTGGCAGAATACCCCACCTATTAATAGTTGCATTATACTTATTAATGTTGAAATATATTCAATATAACCTGTGTTGAACAAACAAAAACTAAATAAAAAACAATAAAAACTATTGGTGGCTAGAACCCCACACAGTAAAAAAAAAACATTGGTGGCCAGGGCCCCCTTACACATCCATGTAAAAAAAATGTGGCCAGTCCCCCCCCCCAAAAGTTTAAAAATAAATTGGTGGCCAGGGCATACAATTACAGGAACCACAAAGGGTTAACTTTAGGGGGGTCCTGCAATGTTGCACTTATTTGATTAGCAGGGTCCAGTGAACTGCCAACTTTGGAAGGGATGGGGGGAGCACAGATGGCTGCATCTTCTTCCAGTGACAGCATTTTCTTCCCTTATTGGTCAAAGAATTTTCAGTCCTGGTAAAGCTACAGGGCAATTGGATGAGCTGGAGGGGAAGTTCAAACCTCAGCTATCCATCCCTGAGCAGCTCAACTGGGACTTGAACTCTGTGACCAATAAGTGAAGAGAATGGACCGAAGATGCCTCCACTTGTGCTCCCTCCCTTCCGAAGTCGGCAGCTCTCTGAAAGCAGTGGGAGTGGCTAATAAATAAAGTAAATGCAGCATGGCCAGGCCCCCCTTACTCTTCGGGCTCAGTACAACACTGCCCCCTGATGGCGGCCATGCTGGGCAGTATCAGAATAATAAGAATGGAATAGCAGTAGCATTAGTGAATTGATGAATTGGATGCAACAGCAATGACAAAATGCAAGAGTCAGGATTGTGTAATTTCTGGTGCTCAGTGTAGCTCCAAGATTCTCCTGCATCAAAAGACTGACACCCATTTAAACTGATGTGGTGGCTGCAAATACATGCAAGAACAGGGAGACACAAGTACCATTAAATAAATATATCAATATGCACAACTGTGTCCATTTACAGTATGTGTGACCACAACTGCAGCTGTTGATGTAAATGAGTGCAATAGATGTATCCTATCATGCGTAATATGTTAATATTCCAGCTAGGCATATTCTTAGAATATTAGAATTAGCTTATTTGCTTTCTGTGTTGAAAAGAAACAACTCTATCTTACAAGTTTACAGCTGTTCTAGTTTCAGTTACCATCTACCTTTTTTCTATCCATACCTCCTATTTTTGGAGCTGTCCATTTAGAACTTCTCACATAGGTTGTCAGGGTCTTTGGGCCTGGCCTGAGCTCTTTTCTGTAATGTAAAATATCATAATTTTGAAATAAACAATAGAAATAATAACAGTAAAACCTACTGACATTCTGTTGTATTTGGACTGCAGCAGCCCGGGAAAAATGCCTTTTGCAAAAACTACATTTCCCAATGTTTTTGCTCATATCTCAGGTAGGAACCTACTTAGTAGTGAACAAAATGCTAAGTACAGTAGGACCCTCATTTTAGATTTTTCAGGGGACCAGAAAAAAATGGTGTAAAATCTTGACAAAGAGCATCACAAGCTCGAAACATGTTGTGTGACAATAAACACTTTTGAGCCGTTAATCTGCAGTGAAGTGCCATATTCTTGTAATTCTACTTTCTTGGAAAATGCTAAGTATTGTTGGTGTCAATTTATCTTTAATAAGTAGCTGTGTATAGTATATATAAACACTGGATTGTTGTGTAACTGTTCCTGTAACATCTCAACATTTACTGAAAAAAAATTATGTTCAATAGCTCCATCTGCTGCCCCAGTCAGTTTTGACAACAAAATACTTCAATAAATCCAGCCTAATAGGTATTACACACCAAAAGGCATGTACAGTTTCCTTTACAGCAATGTCTGAAATTAGTAGAAGCAGTAAAGGGATTCTGTCATGATTTTATGGTGTCATTTTTATTTCTAAATTACACTGTTTACATTACAAATAATTCACTGTACCATATAACATTTTATTCCTGAACCAATAGGTGTATTTTTTAGCTGTAAAAATTGGATGTGTAGGCAGCCATCTCAGGTCACTGATCCTGTGCTTTCAGAAAGAGGCAGCACTTCATGATGGAACATTTCCCATTTTTATAATGGTGCATCATGGGTCAGTGTCAGTTGTAGGTCTTGGTGTGATGGATTGACCATTTTGAGTCTATATACACATGACACCAATATCAGGTCTAGACCAGCACATATATTATGAATGTTGCCAATGAATAAAGAAAACATGGCCATAGAGCTCCCTAGAATGTATAGCACTTTTGGAGAATTATTTTTTAATGGTTCACCAAATCCACTTTTAGACATACTGTATGTAGAAAGTGATATTCGAAATCCGTCTGCACTGTAAATTTAGCAGTAGGGTTAGGATGCTTTGTTTCTGCTGTGGAGTATTTCAGCTTGCCCTTTAAACTGCTATGTGGTTGCTAGGGTTACTTGCTCTATGAGATGTGTTTCTCCCGTGCAAAGCCGGACCATAGAAAGACTTCGATATATTTTTCTTTTATGTTTGCTACCGTTTAAAATAATGCTATCAGCCACTTTAGGAGCCCAGGTGGACAGAAGTTATTCTCATCATGTCCTCCCAGTCCTTTTGCCTGCTATTACATCTAATGGCCATGATTTCCCTATATTTTACTCAATAGAATCAGCTTCTTTCCAGTACTCGTGCCTCAGTTCATTTATTTCCAATTACCCCAGTAATTGTCTGCTTTGTGCTAGAATGTATCTTACTATCACTCAATGCTTTGTCTGCAGATGTGGCATTTTTCTGACATCCTTCTCTGAAGGCTGCTTAGCTAGCATGATTTATACATTTTAGCCAGGAAGCAATAAACAGTGTTCATTGTACTGTGAAAAAAACTTAAATTAGCACAGTCATTGTGTCACGTTTCAAGGTTTCCATAAAGAATTTGTTTTCTAATACATTGCATCGGAGGCCTTCATAAGTGTGCTGAAGCTAGTGGAGTCTTGCAGTGAAAACATTGGTTGCAGGAGAGCATTCAAGTCTTTGGGTGCATTTCTGAGTTGAAAACATTGGGTGCAGGGCCGGATTTACATAGTGGGCACCCCTAGGCCCGCTATCGTTCATCACCCCCCTCCCTTTTATTCTCTCAAATTTTCAGGACTAGAGCAATGGGGATTGGCTCACGGGAAATTTAAAAAAATCTATTGTATCTCCTTCGCATCCCCAGTGTTTCTGAACCAATGTGGGTATAGTTGGGCAGCATGCTGTCCTCTAAAATCCTGTCGCCGTAGGCCCGGGCCTAAAAACTTAAAGTGTGGGATCTATTGTCTGAAATGTTCAGAACCTCTGGGTTTCCACTGTGCGACTCTTTATGCAATATGGAGCATCATGCTCTAAAGTCAATAAAAATATATAATGTAAAGGTACATGGTACTGTTTTATTATTACAGAGAAAAGATGAATAATCTGAAAATTAATATTTTATTTTTTAAAATAGGACACGTGAGAGATGGACTTATGTTTTTATGTATATTTCCATTTCCTGACAACTGAATGGAAACCTGTACTGCATGGGGCCAGCAAACTACTGGAATTTTTAAGCCAGGCGATCGGTTGATCAGGGACTCCTGTTGGAGGGCCCCATACACTGGGCAATAAACTGCCAACTTAATCTGTTTGCAGCTTTTATCTGCCTGTGTATGAGGGCCTTTCCTCTTATGGGTTATTATACATGGAATAGGTACTGCATTATTCATGCAATGTGTTCTAGGAGGTAAAATAAATTAAATAATTACTGTATTTAAATTATCATTGACACAGTACTGCATTAAAAATCTTAGTCAAAGCTGTGCATTGTCATCTTTAGGGGAAGCAGTGCAGTGAAGACCTACATAGAAGGTCTGCCTTGAACCAGTTGAATAAGCCATGCAGGTCTGGACTGAGATTCAAAATAGGCACTGGCATTTTTGGTAGATAGAGGCCCATACAGCCCACACAGGGGCCCAAACTGCCCCCCAACCAGCCCAATAAATATTCATTGTCTATGGCAGGAGTGCGCATACTTTACTAATGCGAGGTCTACTTTTAGTGATGTTGTCCCGTTATGATCTACATCCACATTGTTAGAATTCTGTTCCATGGAAAATATTACTTAAATATTGATTTATGAGAAACTTTATACTGTTATATTTAAACTTCTATCTCTTATGTAGCTATGGTTAGCACCTGGCCAGTATTTTACTGGCCTGGCTGGTAAAAATGATAGCTGATTCCAATGTTATTAATAGGGAAAAAAGATAAATATATACTGTAGGAAGGACGGTATTCTTTTCCAGAAAAGTTGGCAACCCTAAATGTAACCTTAACATATAAAATAGACCAATTTACAGCAGCCTCTCTGGCATTTGCCAGAACCCACAGATTGCCAGTCCGGGCCTGAAGCCATGTAAGATTTTTCTTCTTCAGGCCTTATGACATCCATGCAGACCACATTTTGGAGAATATTTTACATTATATTATATTAATATGCCAGTTCCAGGTTTGCTAATTATAACTGACCCAGCTGGGCTGGGAGAAACAATAAATATGTTCTTTGTTCAGACACCAATGCCAATCAAAAATAATACAAGACAAAGTGCATACAACCTGGTAAATATGGCTATCATATGTTTAGCCATTGAATGTATATTACAAAGTGAAGACTGCATCCTTATATTAAGAAGTTTTCCAGAAAAATCTTCTCCAATCCTTTAAGGCCATGATTCATGCTAAAGACGTAACTAATTATGTAAAATCACCCTAATGAAAGAGGTAAGTAGGGCATAATGACTTTTATCCCTGTGGGTTTGGACAGTGAGTTCAAGGAAATGTTTCCTCTCAGGAAATAAGATGCTCCCATGTGGCTTTACTGACAACTAAGTTAGATTGATGGTACTGTAATTTGCAGACTCCCTATTTGGTGATTAAGTAAAGACTGAATTGTGTGGTGTCAAAAGCTCTGGTTTTTAATCTCCCAGCATCCTCAGACAGCCTGCTCTGAGAGACACAATTTACAACAACTGCAAGGCCACACAACTGAAGCCCCAGTTCATAGGTTTGATTGTGATCATCGTCACACGCCCTGCAATGGATGTGTCTGTTAAATGTCAGGAAGCCTGTCTTGTTCAGCCTTGAGAATATATGTTTTGTTCTGATTCACTTTGACGTGAGCAGCTGTCGTGAGAGAAGTATTCTCTGCTTTTCTAGATTGCAAATGTTACAATGACAATGACTAGCCCTTGAGCTAGAAATGCAATTTGATTTCATTTTCAACTGACCTCAGCAATGCCATGTCGTGAATAATGCACTTATTTTACCCAGCACAGCATTACTGTTGTTATATTAAGGGGCCCCTGTGGCAACATCTTTATTTTATTAACAAAGGACATTTCCCTGTCTTTTTGTATGCTGTGTGCCAGAACCCAATTTTCCCTAGAAGCTTTTTTAAGAAGCTTATGTTCTTAAAATACCAGGAAGTATGCACTCACCGTTATAGACAGTTTGAACCATTAATAAAAAAACACTGAAAAATCATTCCTTAGCCTGCCGCAGGCTGAATATTATCTCTTTTGGGGAGCATATTTTCTTTTGCTCATCAGATATTCAGACATTTTTTGGCATAATGTGTTTTTCAAATTTTTTTGTTTCAATATTTTTATTGCAAATATTTTCCTTTCACATCTTATAACATCATTTCTATTTTTACAATTGCAAATCCATGTACCATTACATATCTCCAATAAACATAATATTTGTTACAATTGTCGTACTCATTATTTCTTTTCATGAATTCTATCAGGTATCTCTCATAGCAAGTTATACATAATCGTATGGAATAGGGGGTAGGTGGGGAATGCAACTGTGCATAAGCAATGAAATATCCATAACAATGAAAGAAAAAAAAAGGGGGGGATATAATCCTTCCATTAGCTGCACCTAATGTTGTGTTTTCCATTTTTAATTTGTATACAGTAAACTGACAAAAAATAAAAACAAATATTTGGTTTTACAGAGTCTGTATCAATGTCATCAATTCATTATACAAAAGCAGTACAGTTGCGGTTTGTTTCTTGTGTCTTGGTCTGTCCTGGTAGCTACCAACATCATACGTATCTTTTGCTAACTTTAGCTTTTAGGGAGTCGGAGCCACAGGTGTATATATCTAGGCCACGTTAGGAGTGGCCTCAACCCAACCCCTTCACACCTTATGAAATTTTTGGGAGCAGCCCCTTGCAGCCAGCGTTGAACTGGGGGGCCTGAGGCTGCTGAGCTGTATTAAAAGAGGCATAGATTCGCAATAGGAGGAGGTTATTCCTCCACTGTACAGAGTGCTGGTAAGGCCCCATCTACGATATACTGTACAGTTTTGATCTCCAGTGCTCACGCAGGACATAATTGAATTAGAGAGGGTCCAGAAGGGGAACTAAGCTGGTAAAAGGTATGGAAAATCTTAGCTATGAGGAAAGACTGGCCAAACTGGGGATGTTCACACTGGAGAAGAGGCGCTTAAGGGGTGATATGATAACTATGTATAAATATATAAGGGGATCATATAATAACCTCTCTAATGCTTTATTTACCAGTAGGTTCTTCCAGCTGACAAGAAGGCACCCATTCCATTTAGAAGAAAGGAGGTTCCGTCTAAATATACAGAAGGTGTTTTTTACAGTGAGAGCTTCCACATCTTAAAGGACCAGTAACATCAAAAAATGTTTTTAAAAAAACATTAGTATGCATAAAAAACACCAAGACAAATTAAACTTTAAAATCGCAAAGTCTTTATTAAGAAATAACTTACCGAAACTCTGCTTACGCTCCTCGAATCCGTTGTGCAGCGTTCGGTTTCTCCTCCCTGCCTTCCTTATAGGAGATAGCCGGGGAGGAAAAATTGAGCACCGCACAATGGATTGTTACAGTGTCGCCTTTTTGAAGTTTAATTTGTCTTGGTCTTAACGAAATTCTAAAAAAACATTTTTGATGTTACTGGTCCTTTAAGATGTGGAATTCTCTCCCTGAATCAGTTGTACTGACTGATACATTAGATAGCTTTAAGAAGGGGTTGGATAGCTTTTTAGCAAGTGAGGGAATACAGGGTTATAAAAGATAGCTTATATTATAAGTTGATCCATGGACTGGTCTGATTGCCATCTTGGGGAATTTTTTCCCCTTTGAGGCAAATTGGAGAGAGTTTAAATGGGGTTTTTGTTGCCTTCCTCTGGATGAACTGGCAGTTAAACAGGTTTTTATATAGACTAATATAGAAGGTTGAGCTTGATAGATGTGTGTCTTTTTTTCAACCTAGCTTACTATGTTACAATGTTGTGTTTGCAACCAACAAGTTAAAGTCTGATGGAGTCTTTTTTTCTCGTTGAAATACACTGACTGTAATGTCAGATGGAACTGCAGGAAATGCTATAAGGTGCAAAAGCATGCCCCTTATTGTTTTATCTGGATGGACTTTTAGCAAGAGATGCAAAGCAAAGTGGCTGCAAGGCAGCCCTGCCCTTACTGCCTGCCATAGGCCAACATACCTTCAACCCCCATAAATATAGCACTGCCGAAAGCAGACAGCACTGTATTAATGGCAGCAGACAAAGGCTTTGCGTTCTTTACTGGATCAAAGAGACCTGCAGCAATTTAATTAGTGTGCAGGGCAGGGTGCAACAAGGAAAACATGGTGGCTTTCACCCATTTTTTTCACTTTGCACACTCTTTTTTTACAACTTCCAGCACCTAGAAGGCCACGGACTGTTCATGGTTAACCATAACTGGTCATAAATATCAGATTTAAAGGCCTTTTCCAACTTCCAAAATCACATTGGGGCGTAAAAAAAACATTGGTACCTTTAGGTTGTCCTCTCTGATGGCCTCAGTCAGCTCCTATTGTTGACCAGAGAACCAAATGATCAGATCAATCCAATTTGGCCCATCACTTAGGCAAATATCTGCTTGATTGTAACCTCGCTAAATAATGGATCTTTATGTGTATGGCCAGCTTTAGGCTTTAGTGCAATAGATCATGCAATGACACTAAAGCAACAGATGACACTAAAGTAATGGAGTTATTAGGCCCAGATTTGTGGCAAGGCCACAAAGGCCCGGGCCTAGGGCAGCAAGATTTTTGAGGCGGCATGCCGCCCAGCCACATTCTGATTTTATTAGAAGCACTGGGGACGCTCTGCTGTTTAAACAGCCCGCACAACTATTACCCAGTGCTCCGGAGGGAGCCTGCGCTTACATGCGATCGCGCCAGAGTTTGATTTTGATCATTTGGCCTAGTTTTAGGCCATGAGTTGCCAGACAACATCACAACTGAATAATCCCTCTCCCCAGGAATGAAGAATTAAAAAATGTTAGCATTTAGAGTTGTGCATTTTCCCCTGCCCTTATCCTTTCAGGTCCCTGATAGCTTGATGCCCAAGGAACACTTATCCTGCTTATCCTACTGTCCCTATAATAACTATTTTCAAGCAATCAGGTAAGGGGCAGAAATGATGAATGGGATGCAGAGACAGTCCCATGGGGGAGTGGGGGAGTTAAAAGTGTCACTTAAGTGCCATGGGGTGTATTACATGTTTTGCTTTAATCCTATTGATAACTCTGGTGCTTTTTTAAAAACTTAGAAACAAAAACGTAACAAATTAGGATGGAATGCGAACGACTCACACTTCCATCTTCATTGTAACAAGCTAAACTAGTTCAGGTAATTATTGTGACAAAGTATCTAAAACGTAGTTTTTAATCAATGTTCCAATAATAACTCGCTAGCATGACCAACACAGACTTACACCGTATTCCACTCATAGCTGTGCAGGACCTTAGCTTGTTACAATGAAGATGGAAGAGTGAGTCCTTCACATTCCATCCAAATTTGTTATGTTTTTGTTTCTAAGTACTTGATCGTTTTTGCTAACTTGCAGGTAAATTGTTATTGTTAACACTTTCTACTCTATACATTAGCTTGCTTATATTAAAAAAAACAACTTATAATCATAAATCATAATAGTCGGCTTTGCATCTGCATGTTTTAATACGTTATTTATTATTACAGGAAATGTTTGCATTTTACTTGGTGCTGGAATCTACATGCAGATAGAACCTACATTTTGACCCACCTTCTCCCGAAAAGCCTTTGTACACCAAGGATCATATAGTTAGCACCAGACAGACATGCTAACACATATCCAGCTGTGGAAACACACATCAACAATTATGCAATTTGCATGAGATTTAGCAAATGTTTGTGCCAGGTTTACAACTCAGGCACAAGTTGCATAACAAACCATTTTTGCAGAAAGTACAATTATGCCAGAATTCTGTGTAAGGAAGCTGTCTTGTGGTGAATTACATTAATATTTTACATTAATATTTTTATTTTGCCCACCTCATCACCAGCTTAGTCAATGAGCCCTAAAATCCCTATCACATTATACCTTTAGAGTTCTGTCTTCATTATGGCTTGAAGCCTGAACTCACAAACATGTTTTACTGTTACAGAATCCCTTTGAAATTCCACTTCAGTACTTTATATTTTCAGAACTGTGCGGGATATCACTTTTCATGTTACTAAGAATATTTAAAATTGTCTGGAAAACATGTTAAAAGTAAAGGAGCTTAAACCCTATTGATTTATTTTGATTTATGTTGTTTTTTCAGTTGTCTATAGCAGCAGAGGACTACCTGCAACCCTGCAGATGTTTACAGAAAAATGTTCATGTGAGTGAAGTGCCCTGTAGAATTATCTATGCCCATTGGTAGGCATGTGTTCCTCTTGGTCCAGGGATGTTATGGGTATTAGAAAAGGGAAGGAATCCAAATGTTATTCATGTTTGGAATACACTCCATGTAGTGCGGGTAGACGTTTCTGAAAAGTTTGAGGCATGAGGACAGGTCTCTAATATAGGCTGAACCTAGTCAAAGTTGGGGAGAGGCACCCACGGATTGAGGGCTTTCATTTGTGTCTGACTTCTATAATGTTTTAGAAGTTTAAAACTTAGAATAGCTAATTAGTTATCCAAATTTTTGGATGTTGCACACAATGCATACAGACAATGTACCATTCATACATAATCATTCCAACTCCATCTCAACTATTTTTTTATTTGGTTTTTGAAATATTTGGATCCTTTGGGTGTACCAGTTTGTGTCTCAGCGTGTTGCTAGGTTTGAAAAACACAGGGACGTGGTGTTTGTTGAAAATCCTCCTGAGTTTCTCTGACATACATATGAGATGACATATGGGATGACTATGTTTTGCCTACTATGTGTCTTCGGGCGGTTATTTCTTTTGGTGTTCTTGTTGGGCTTGGTTGCTGCTGTTTTGACAAAGGCCCAGTCTGGGTAGCCACATGCTTTCAAAGCTCCTCTGAGATATTTATGCTCCTTGTCATTGGACTCTGTATCAGTTGCCATACATTGCACCCTGTGGTGCAGATTTCTAATGACACCCAGTTTGTGTTCCAGCGGATGGTGGGAATTGAACAACAGATATTGATCTGTATGAGTAGGTTTCCTGTATACTTCAGTTTTCAAGTTACCCCCCACTTGGATGCATCAAACAGTCAAAAAAGGCAAGTTTGTTCCTGTGGACATCTTCCCTTGTGAACTTGATGTTATTGTCCATTGAGTTAATGTGTTCTGTAAAGGCCACCAGGCCCGGGCTGGCAATCTGTCAATTCGGGCAAATTCCCGAGGGGCTGCTCTATTCTTTTTACAAATGGGCCGGAGCTGTGATAACGGCTATCACAAACGGCTGGGCAATGTGAGGTGAGTAGCGTATTTTCACTTAATGTGAGCCTTGTTCCGGAGCTGCCTGCTTCTGAGACAGAGGGAGAGAGGTCGGGCTGAAGGCAGACGGAGGAAGGGAGGGGGCAGCAAAGGAGCAGAGAGAGAGCCATGCACGCCGCTCCTGCAAATACCTAACTCCAGTCCCTCCCTGTTGTCTGAACTTGTGGGGGAATCACCCCGACCCTCACTGCCTGGGACTCAAGTTACGCTGTGCAAGGAAACTACAGTGCGCTGCTGCCTCCTGCTCCTGAACTGCCAGCTGCAACAGCCCCACCTCCCACTCTCTCCTGCTCCGTCTCCTGTCCCACTCGGCACTATCTCCTGTCTCCCGGCCCAACTGCCCATGTAACCAACTGACATTTACTGGGAGAAGCCTGAGCTGAGCCATAGACATGCTCTGCCACTGCCGCTGCGAAGGTCGTGTGATTTATGGGAGAGTCTACATTTGCAGTATAGTTTGCAAACATTCACAAGGGCTCTCTGTGACATTCACTGCAACATTTGGTGTGTGTGTGTATATATATATATATATATATATATTATATATTATATATATATATATATATATATATATATATATATATATATATGCATTCTATGTAGAGTACTAGAAGAGTCTGTCTGTGTATCATATAGTACCTCTGCTCAAAGCCAGAATCTTCAGCATGTGAAACGAGCCAGACCCGAAAAGGCCTTTTATAATAAACGCGTTAGCCTATTACTGCCTAACATTTTGCACCATTATGCAAATAGGCAGAACGCTATCGGCAATTTTAAACATCACAACTATCGGCTCTTCTCTCTCTTAAAGAAAGTATAATGGCGCTGTTTTTGGTGCGCATTAGTGGAAAAGCTGGTCACACTGCAGTTAAGTGAAGGGCACCTCCTTAGTTCCAATGCCTATGATTGTCTGTGACCTGAGTACTCCATGCAAGGAATTTTGGGATAGCATGAATGGATAACTTAAGGAGAAGTTGCAAGCTTCCTTAACCCTGAGCTGCCCTCTGTGCGCATATATATATATACATTTATAATACACAAAAGCCATGAATATCTTGTAAATTATATCCTTATAAACGGTGAGTTCTGATGTCATTTCCGTCACATGACTCACTCACCTCGGAGTTCCATGACCTGTATAAAAACACTCGGCCTTCGGCCTCGTGTTTTTATATGGTCATGAAACTCCTCGGTAACTTATAATATCCTTATATTTTACAAGAGGGGGTACTTTATTCACTATATACACAGTAGAACCCCCATTTTATGTTTTTCAGGGGACCAGAAAAAAATGGTGTAAAATCAGGGAAATATATTATGCATAATCTATAGGTGGGACCACAAAACAACAATGTAAAATGAGGGAAAACTTAAAATCAGGAGATATATATATATAATCATTTATATATATATGTGTGTGTGTGTATGCATAGAGCCTCACCCTAAGTTGTCACTGACTTCCAGTGGTCTAACTACTCGCCAGTGGGCCCTATATATACACATATACACCTAGGTATAACCTTGGGGTAACTAATAATAATAGTTAATTAATAACTGTAATATTTTACATAGATTATTATTATTATTAACATGTATTTATATAGCGCCAACATATTGCGTAGCACTGTAAAGTAAATGTGATTATACAACTAAATCACATGAATTATATACATAGAACATATGGAGTTACGTACAACACAATCAATACGTACAAATCAATACGTACAAAAGCGAGAAAGGCAGCTCTTTATGCACATAATTTTTGCAGTTTTATGCCAATATATGTGTGGATGAGTCTAAAACCATCGCGTGTTTACATGTGGGCTGCTTCGATTTTTTTGCCATGGCTGCTTTTTACTCCCAGTCCGGCTCTGAAGGCCACCACTTCATTGGATCTGATTTTAACCCAGGTGTCATCCACATATCTGAACCAGTGACTTGGTGTAGTTCCCTGGAAAGTAAGTAAGGCCCTCCTTTCCACTACATCCATGTACAGGTTTGCTACAATGGGAGAGACTGGAGAACCCATTGCACAGCCATGTTTCTGTCTATAAAAAAAGGTCCTTGTACTTGAAGTATGTGGTGTTAAGGCACAAATCTAGCAACAAACATACTTGGTTAGGATTGAGCTTCGTTCTGCTGCTGAGGGTGTTACCTTGTTGCAGTTGGGTTCTTACAGTCTCAATTGCCAGCTGATGCCCATTATAAAACTAACGTGGTTTGCAGTTACTAGTTTCCAATTACCAGTGAGATTGGTGTTTTTTTTTTTAAACCTTAAAAATGCAGTAGAGCTCATATACCACCGCAACCGCAGCCTCAGTCACACATATATATGGATGGTGCCCATATTGATGCCATTCGTTAAGGGTTCTTGCATCCGAAGGGGCACCTTGTATTTCTCATTACCGTAGTTGTGTTTAGTGCCAGTGTGTATGTCGAGCCTCCTTTTCCATATCACGTGCAAATGAACGTATTAATGCAGGAGAACACTGATGTGGGTGGTATAGCACTTGTGAGGGTCATTTTCTTGTAAAAATAACAATACCCCCCATAGAAGTGTGGGCTATATTAGACTGCACCTTTGTAGAGGGAAGTTAATTGGAAATTTTCCAAGACAGGTGCCCTTTGTGAGAGGACAGAGCCTAAATCTGCCTTGAATAAACAATCTTTTAAATTACGTGGGTGTCTGAATGACAACAATGAGCATTTACAAAACTCTTGAATACCAGGATATGATATATGTAACAGGAAATGCTTTATGCTCATTTGTCATTAGATCCTTACCACTTGTAGCTTGTCATACGGCAACATCTTTAAGATTTCTTGTTGGGGGAGGGGGAGCAACAGACCCATACAGCTCCAAAGAAGGAAGGATTACTTACTGTGGTTATAAAATTGTATTCTTAGTACATTTTATGAGAAGCAATAACCTTGTAAAGTGTTTATTTGGTTCTTTGATTGTACCCAGTAGGCTGGGTCATTGTAAATTCGGCAATGAATACCTTGTGTCATTTCACTGAAATGGAGAAACAGCCTTGAAACGTTATAGCTTTATGTTATGATTTCGTGACTTTGCAGTAAAGTTGTTTTTGTATACGTATAAAAAATGTATAAATAAAAGTTCTAATACCAGAGCTTGCTTTGACAATGACCTTACAAAAAAAGGACCATGCACCTCCTGGCAGAACACAGAAAGCTTTGAAATTCTGCAAATAATCATGACAAGCTTTTTGACTATATCTGCTACCTATGATGCATAACCTGACTTATTCATGGCAGAAGCTCTGTGCCATGTACCTCACTTTAGATGCACTGACCAGACTCCTATTGTACCTAAGTACACTGTGGAAACACATTTACCATCTTTGTACCAATATCTGAAACATCTTTATGTTCCATTTATTCTGTGTCTATGGCAAGTACTGTGTTGAAGACTCAAGCCAGAGCCACTGGCATATTCATTAAATCTATGACAATGCACTGATGTCAATCTTAGGGTCTATAAATTATTTAGTTGAATAAGTTGGTACTGTATCGTATTTTTTACAATAAAATAGTCTTTCGGGTATGTTGCCAACTTATTTTGTTGAAATGGAATGTCACCATTCCAGCTTTTTTTCTTTCTGCAGGTGGCCTAACTCCAAGAAGCATCAAAGGGGATTTTTTCAGCTGTATCTCTTAGGCAAACACCATTGATCTCTAAGTTCTTTCCGTATCAGGCAGTGTTTTGCTATTGAATTCAGGGCTTTATCTTCTATTTGTAACTTTAATCCTTGCTTATCGATCAAAACATTTATTTACTGTGCTCCCAGCTGAAGCCTGCTTTCAAAATTTAAACACAGTTTATGTCCAAATACTTAAAGAATATCTAAAGTTTAAGTACAGTAGAAATGCTGCACATTATGTTCTGGGCTTCTGTACCTGCCCAAAATGACCATAGCACAGCAGTGAAGATCAGTGTCTCTGAATATATCTGCAGTAGCTCCCAACTTCTTTTCTGCTGATTTACTGCACATGTTCAGTGCTGCTGTCAGTTATTGAGCTTAGGGATTGATTCACAATCCACAGTATATACACAAAATAAAATTCACCATACAAGGCTGATTAATAATTAATATTCTCATTATACATCAGAATGAAATCAGCATATTAGAAAAACCTCATTCTGTTGGATGATTTGTGACAACCCCTAAGCTTAGCTCCTGAACAGCTACCCAGAGCCTACCAATCATGAGCAGTGTCGCTGACACAATTTTGAAGGCCTGGATTATGATTGTTATAGGGCTGCTGAACCTTAGGCTGGTAAAGTAAACTCTGTATATTAAATGCTGCATATCTATCCATGTTTGTTTTTAGAATTTAGTGCTCTATAACTTGTGTTGGATGAGAGTAAGACTGCAAATAAAAGCAATATTTCTGGAGTTTAACGCATTATAATCTTGACTATTGAGAAGAACAAGCAGCTAAGCATAAATCATGAACCAGCCTGTCCGGTCTTTGTTGCTGGTCACAATAACCAGGTGGGCCAGTCCTTAAAGGAATAATTGCTGGGGTGCTGTGGAGAGGTATGCAGAAGATTTCAATGCGGGGACTTTGTTTTTATGTTTGCCTTTACAGAATATTTAGATGTAAATTGTAATCTTAGGGATTGCTGCAGCGGCTGTTGTTTCTGTACATTCAAGAGATACTAGACAGATTACCTATTGGCAGATATTGTGCAACTTATTATGGGCAAGGCAATTGGTTTATGTAACCTAGCATATATGTGTGTTTGTGTATGAGCAATTTGCCTCATACAGACCAGAGGGTAGACTTCTGTATTTAAAATGACAGTATTGCATATAGGGAAGGCAGAGGTAATTGTCCCTTACAAGACCAATAACTATGATCTTGGTATCCATCAATGATTGCACACTTTCTGGTATCTGTTTTTAATTATAGGTTAACTGTTTAATGTTTTTCTTGTTTTATGTGTGCCATCATCTGGATCATCATAAACACGATTTATATAAAGTTGCTTTTGATATCTTTCAAAAACTGCTATATTCTGAATTGTAAAAATCAATATGAAAGTACTGTAATTACATTAAATAAAATATTCAAATTAGCATTGCAGCCACAGCTGCAAGGATTCAGCTCATTTATATATTCAGTACAGAAATAAATGATATTAGTATGAAGAAAGAAGCAGTGGGCTTTACAAAAATAGAAAGTCTCTTTGAATAAACATTTGAAAACCTTTTTAAACAAAGGAGCGGACACAGGAACTAACATTATACAGATAAATTAAACATAGATAACATCCTCTCAGCAACAGAACTGCAGACATCCGACAATGAAATTGCATGGCAGCTCATGTGCAGGATCAATAATCTCTAGTGACTAAATATCCAAAGCTCTTTTTTCCTACATCATTTTGTATTCTCTAACAAACATCTCTGTTCCTGCATATTTAAAATGATTAGGCTCTGTTCATTTCAATGCAAAATATTTATATAATTCAGATCTCTGCGACCAGAGAGAAAGTGACCAACGGACAAAAAAGTGCAAAAAAATGGTGAGGAAAAGAATGTTGAAATACATGAAAAAGGGAATTCAAAGTCATGACACATGGTTAGAGAAAGAGAGAGTTAGAAACAAAAATGTTATATGAATTGGTCACATTTGCTGGTAATTAACAATAATGAATCCATATAATATTTTATTGATGGCAACCTATATGCGAAAACTGTGGGGCCATATTTGTTCAGTCAGGCGGGTTTCAGGGCCTGCTGCCACCCCCCCCCCTCGCTCTATGCTTCTATTTTGTAGCGTCGGAGCGGGTCGAGGAGGGGCCCACCGCTAGTGAGCACTATTTTGCTAGATGGACTAGAAGAGCCGAATTTCCATTTTAAAAAACAATTTGGCTCTTAAAGTTACCAGAAGTGCCTTTTTGCCATCCCTGGTAATTGGCCACTCCATGACGCCTGAGGCAAGAGTCTCACCTTGCCTCATGGACGGAGCGGCCCTGTGTGCAGCAGAAGTCCGTCAGCATCAGAAACACTAACAGTAAGGTTGGCAAAACAGTCAGGTTTAGGAACTTCAGGTAACAATTACTTACAAAAGCAGATCTATCAGCAAAAAACATGAGCTATAGGTAATTTTTAATGCACATTCATATTTTGAAGAGTTGTTTTTTAGTGTCAGTATCACTTTAAGCAATTAAGACTGCTATGGGGTGTTGGGTGGTGATGCAACTAGATTAAAAAGCAATTGGATAAAAATCAGATGATAGTCTATATATAAAAGACTGTCCCAAGTAATAAATGGGGGCAAATTTATTTACTAAGATATATGTTGTGCGTGTATTACTTTTGCCAAACACCTTACATATTGGTTGATAATTGTGTTACTTTAAGCAATGTTTATATATTTTATTGTCTTAACCCCAGTGATCTGATTATTACGATTGCTTTAAATTTCAGTTTTCATCAAACTGAGGTGCAGTGTGCCACGATAATAAATCCTGGGGTCATCTATAAAGGTACCTTTCAAAGTATCAATTTTGGTGCCATTGTGATCTGAAGACAGAAGAAGAAGATGTGATCTAACTCACTCAGACAACACCATGTCATAAAGAACACTACATTTTCCAGGGGCTGCAATGCATAGCAACCAATAATATGTTCTCTTTCTATCAGGTGACCAGTAAAAGTAAAAGCTATTAGCTGGTTACTATGAGTGATTAGACATGTTGCACATTTTATTACGTAATACATCTGTCCAAATTAATTCACACACAAACTAAAAATTGATAACCGGTTGCTATAGGTCACTAAAACTGTACCAAACATTGCAGCCACTATTACATTACACCTTTGTGTTATGAATCTGTACAACATTGCTTATTGACTTTTTTGCTATTTGCTATAGCTTACTAAACATTCATCATCTATAGCTCCCCTCAACACATAAATTTGATAAAGAGTTATAAAATATGATTTAGCTACCCAAGCAGTGGGCCACATCCTAATCATCCAATAATATGGAGCTCAGGCCAAGGAGTGCATCTCATGGGAGCCATGCAGATCCAATCCAAGCTGGCTATCATGCAACAAGATTTTCCTGCTTTCTTGATCAATATCCGAAGAAGCTATGATCATTATTAATTAGGGAGTGCACCATTTTGGTCCCACAAAGGGGCCAATCGGTTGGCAACAAAGTCAAGTGTTAGCATCCTGTATGTGGAATATCGTTGAACATTCTTTCCTTAAAGGGGTCCTCCAACCAAAAATTTATTTTTGCATAAAGAAAGAAAATGTAATTATAAGCAACTTATAAGTATACATCAACTGAACATGTTTATTATATGCAAATGTTATTTCCAAGTAATATCTATTTATCTCTCTCTCTCTCTCTCTCTCTCTCTCTCTCTATATACAATATTTATATATTGACACTAAAATATATATTCCACAATTAAAGAACACTGATGACGTTCACAGATTTGTCCTTTATAGTTTCCTACCTCCATAACAGAAACAGTGTAACAGAAACCCAACCTGTTATTGTATTCTGCTGGTTAACGTCAGTTTCACAGCAAAGCTAATTATGTTTTCCAGCTGTATGAAAACGGAACTGACCGAAAAGGCACAGGAAGATTATTTCTTCCTCTTTAAAATGAAATCTGTTGAACTTTGTCCAGTTTAAAATGAAATGTTTACTTTCCTGATTATATTGAAACAACAGGAAAATTGACCATAGTTTCATCCTACAGTAGTAACTGAAAAATTATAGTGTTCATCTACTAAAGGGGATACGGTAAGATAAAAAAAAAAAAAGCGTAAAAATCCATCCAGCCACAAGTTTGAGCCTGACAGAATCAAGACAGAATCAAGACAGGTGTTATCTGTAGGGCTCCCTTGCACAGGAGAATGATGCACTTGTATTGTATTGCCAGGACACTGAGGATCACGCTGATCAAAACATTTCATGGCCATAAGCCTTAGCTTCCCCATGGATGACTGTGTATGGCCATCTGTATAGCATTGCTTACACAATAGAATGGATTTACGTTTAGACTCAGCAACTATATGTTGTAATTAGAATGACAGAAACTGGTAAACTTAATATGCAGGCATATTAAACCCAGATAAACACCTCAAAACTTGCCTATATCCTATATATAGCAAAAGAGATCAAATTTTGTCTAACATAAGGAATCATCCATAGGAATCATCAGTACTAAAGGGATTCTGTCATGGGAAAAAAAAATTCAAAATGCATCAGATAATGGTGCTGCTCCAGCAGACTTCTGCAATGAAATCTTTTTTTCAAAAGAGCAAACTGATTTTCTTATATTACATTTTGAAATCTGACATGGGGCTAGACATTTTGTCATGTGACTTGTGCTCTGATAAAATTCAGTCACTCTTTACTGCTGTACTGCAAGTTGGAGTGATATCACACCCTCCCTCCCCCCCCCCAGCAGCCTAACAACAGAACAATGGGAAGCTAACCAGATAGAAGCTCCCTACTTCCAAACATATTTTAGCAGCACTCCGATATAGTGAAAATTGTATTTATTTGTGCAACAGGTAAAGCAACGCTTTGGGCTTCACAAGCCCTTTATCAAGCTCCCTGACACAAGATACTGTAACAGCTCCATGGTAGATCTAAGAACAATACTCAATAGTAAAAATCAAGGTCCCACTGCGACACCTTCATTTACACTGAGTAGGTGAAACAACAACCTGTCAGAAAGCAGTTCCATAGTGCAGCACTGGCTCTTTCAGAAAGCACATGACCAGGCAAAATGACCTGAGATGGCTGCCTACACACCAATATTACAACTAACTACTTATTGGTTCAGGAATTAAATGTTATACTGTAAAGTGAATTATTTGCAGTGTAAACAATGTAATTTAGAAATAAAAACGTCACCATTAAAATCATGACAGAATCCCTTTTACTAAGCATAATTAAGAGCAGAAACCAGGGCTACAAAACTGCATTCATGGTTTGACATAACTGCATTACTTGAACCAGGGCTGTCATTGTGGCTATAGGGCCATGGACACATTTTTTTGTATGGGGCCAGCCTGTAGGTCTCCAATTATTCAACCATGTGAATGCTGTAAGCTGTAGTTTAACAACAGCTGTAGGCTACAAGTTTAACCTCTGTGATATTAAATGTTGCAGCCCCTTCCGAAAAATAGGATAAGATGCGATACGCTAGCGGTTTCAAGCTTAGGCAATGGCACACTAGGTTAGAGTAAATCCGCAGCAGTCGGCTTTTTTAAAAAACGCAATGCGTTTACACGGCGAAAACCGCATGTGTGTCCATGGCCTTAGGTGGTTATCCTGGTTTTCACCTCCTTAAGATGTTTCTGACTATAACAAAAGATTGTGACTTTCCCAATATTTGTAACTTCCAAGGATATGCTTTGTCTCTTGTCCAGTTACAATTACATAAACATTCTTTTGTTTCTGAGGTTTTAAATAGATAGTGTATAGTGTAGTGTATGCTAGGGTAATCAACTCTTAGCGACTAGATCAGGGGTCCCCAACCTTTTTCACCCGTGAGCAACATTCAGATGTAAAAAGAGTTGGAGAGCATGAAAAATGTTTCTGGGGGTGTCAAATAAGGGCTGCAATTGGCTATTGGTAGCCCCTATGTGGACTGCCAGCCTACAGTAGCTTCTGTTTGGCAGTACACCTGTTTTTTCTGCAACTAAAACTTGCCTCCAAGCCACGAATTCAAAAATAAGCACCTGCTCTGAGGCCACTGAGAGCAACATCCAAGGGGTTGGAGAGCAACATGTTGCTCATGAGCTACTGGTTGGGGATCACTGAACTAGATAACAGATTACATGCTTGGGGGCAGATTTACTAAAGAGCAAAGCATGGTTTTTTGGTGAAAATTCGCCAAAATGACAATTCACAGGGGCATATTCAATTTACTAAAAGGCAAGCAACACACTTCGCCAGCACTGGAGAAGTTTTGTGCCATTTTGCCGAATTTTTGACGAATCTTGCTCAGACGAACGATCGTTAATTCACATAGTGTGAAAGTTTCTATTCCTTACCCTTTTCACCAACTCTATTTCGACAGGTTCTGCCTAGCGAATTAATAAAATGACGCTACATCCTCAACATTATTATGTCATAGTGACCTCATATGCTGTATTGCAAAAACATCATAAGAAAAAGTCAAAACACTGGTGTTTTTACATATTTAAACTGGGATTATGTTTACATGTTGTAACGGTTAAAAATATCTTATTTACGTTTGATTTGTTTTAGGGTGGGCTCATGGCCTGGGACATTTTTAATGGACAATTTCACAAACATCACTAATAAAAACATACATATGACCTTATATATAAGGTATCGCTAGAGAAAATTCACTAAGAAATTTTCAGGAAAATGAATCCTGGGTGACACAGGTACACCAGCGTTCATTTGCAGAGCCGTAATTGTGCATTTTGATAAATACCCGTATTCGGCACAAAATAACTTGTAGTTTCATGACGTTTGTCGGAGGCTTCAGAAGAAAAAATTTGCACGTAAGTAACAGTGCCCCTTAGGGGTTATTTATCAAAGTCCGAATTTATCTCAATATGAGATGAGATGCTGGATTTCTGATTCAGACTTTTCCATTCTCTGGGTTTAATAAATTCCAAAAAATTTGTGATTTTTTAAAAGTCTGATTTTATAAAAATTCCGTTTTAGTAAATAACCCCCTAAATGTTACTGAAAATTTAAATTATGTTAATTTTAAGTTGAATTGCCCTTTATATATTATATTCTATTTTGATATTTGTTGCTAAGTTTAACACATACTGAGCACCCAAGTATTCACCTCAGCCAAAGGTATAGATTAATGTTTATTTTACCAAGGCAGTTTCACCAAAATAATAAGCCATTGGTTTTGTGCAACTCACCTGTTTTGCTTTAAAAAGGTCTGTTCATGAACTGTATCAGCACTCTGAGACAATAATCCCTCTTTATGCCGCATTACCTTAAAAATGATAAAGAGCAAATCATTGTTTACAAACCCTTTTACATTTAGTTGTCCTTTTATGGTACTGCAGGCATGTTTTAAGCTGGCCATAGACACAAAGATCCGATCGTACGAATCATCATACGATCGGACTTTCCCATCTCCAGACCTGCCACTAACCATTCCGATCAAATAAAATACAAAAGAACAGATGAGCCAATGTTCTGCCCCTGACAGAAATCGTATGAAAGTTATGTCCGACCAAAGCTAGTTACAGTCTCCCTCTGAAAATCATACGATCAGCAATACATGCAGTGATATTAACGGCAGCCGACAGAAATCTTTTAACCTGTCCGATCGATCAAATGACCGATCTCCGCCGGACGAAAAATGCCGGGACTCACACGGTCTGAAAATCGTATGAATCCTTGTTCGTACGATCAGATCTTTGCGTCTATGGCCAGCTTTAGGAAGACAAAAAAGGAGCTTACAATGGTCATTCTGGTGTTGTCAGACAGGTTGTTCGGAGTTTGTGGGACTTGGAAGAATGAAAAGTGGGCAATAGGGATGTAGCGAACCGCCGAGTATGTGTTCGCGAACGCCGTTCGCGAACACCGGCAAAAAATGCGAACAGTTCGCGAACAGTTCGCGAACTTCGAACATCCGAAAATCGTTCGAATCGAACGATCGAAGGATTTTTAATCGTTCGATCGAACGATTTTCGTTCGAATCGAACGAAAATCGTTCGATTTTAGCGACCGAATGGTCGAATGGTCGAACGATTTTGACGCGAACGCCTATTGGCGAACGTCGCGCGATGTTCGCGCGAACAAGTTCGCCGCAGAACAGTTCGCTACATCCCTAGTGGGCAACATTCTTTTTGACCTTTTGGAAGAAGAGTGCTGAATATAATTGCTGTTCCTATACACATTAACAGGCCTGACAGGTAACACAGTAGTTTGTCTGCAATGGGCTTCAAAATTAAGCCTGACGTCTAAGCAAAACACACTTTAGTTAAGAGACTGTATGGGTCATTTATGTCCAGGAAGGCAGATTGCAAAGTGCAAAAAATGGGCACAATCCAGTATTTTGATGTTCTTTCACACTTCCTGCTTTAAAGATCTCTGCAGTCCATTTTGGAGCAGACACCTGCGTCCACCACCTTGAATTCAAAAGTTCATCTGCATAATATTTGCTCTCATACTGTTATCATTTGTTTAACCTGAAAATCAAATAAAATATTTTCAAAACAAAACAAAAGAAGCAACAGCAGACACCACACTCTGCACCTTGTGAATATTTTTTAGCAGTTATTTTTGCCTAATACTTGAAAGTACCTTTGCTTGTTGTACAGCTAGTGAATTTGTTACTGATTTACTTGTATAGTTCAGGAAGAAATTCTTTGTCCATGCTTGTCAGCACTTTTATAGATTATTTTTCTTCCACACAAAAAGTGTATAAATATTATAGGTATGTACCTGTATGCATTTCTTTATTTATAAAGCATTACATCAAGGGGGTTATTTATCGAATTTTATATACCTAGAATGAACCCACAACTCAAATGGTTTCTAATTTAAGAAAAAAAACTTGAATCTGAAAAACTTAAACCAGCAAGTTTGGGGTTAACAACCTGAAAACTCAAATTGATAAAATTTTCAGGCAAAAACCTCTGAAAAACTCAAACATCATGAAGGCTATTAACATCTTCAAATGGTTCAAGGGACCCCTGCCATTGACTCCTACATGACCTCAACAGGTTTTAGCTATTTCTGGGGCTATATAATAAATCTAGAAAAATTCTAGTTTATTTGTTAACCCGAAAATATGAATTTTGACCAAAAAAATAACCTGAAAAACTTGAATTTTCGTGGAAAACACAACTTGATCCTTAAAAATAACCCCATTATTGTCAGTGCTGTACATTTTTATAATACAGAAGGACTCATGTACAACCAAGTGCAGTGTTCGTTTCGACACAACACGATTTTTCCCACAATCCCAGCAGCATTTTGGTTGAATGTAGTGTCACATTCATCTTGTGTCTGAACAAATGCAATTGCACTTGTTCATTAATTGGGCTTACACTAATGAAGAAGGTATCACTTTCAGCAGTCAAACCAAAGAATCACAAAACTGCCAGAAAATGCAGAAGGCAATTTTTGGCATTTATGTGATTCATATCTTACCACTGGCAACACCAATACTAACATACTTTTAGGAGAAAATCTGCAGGTAGTGCAGATGTATCATGGCTTACAGATCTCCTAACTTGCCACTACCCTTAGTGCTCTAGCACTTGCATCTGGGCATAAGAAATTGACCCCCACTGAGTGGTACGTTGTACACAAACAAGTCTCTGCTGCATCTTCCTTTTCCTCTAGGCTTAGTGCCATTTAACTTAATTAACTAATGTAACTTATTTACTTGATAGAAATCACAACAAGATCTGAGCTAATGTTAACAGCAGCCTTAGCGCTTATGTCATGTGAGTGCCTTGTAGATGAGGACTGATATCAGAGGACAGATTATCCTATGTACAGTAGGGTGCTGCTAAGACTTGATTTTGAACATAATATCACAGAGAAACTCGAGGAGTTTGGGTCAGTTAAATTTACTTTACAGGCAGTGAAACTGTGCACTTGGCCAAACTAGCCATTGGCTATGTGTGAGTAGGTTTCCTGCAGTCGATCTATCTTAGTTTAACAAGACATTATTATTTACAAAAGTAAGCAATAAAAAATAATGTCAGATCCAGAAACACAAACCAGGTATGAGACGCAAGCCTTAGGCTGCCCTGCCCATCTTTCTTCATAGTAATCTATGCAGTTCCTATAAATCAACTGTATTCTAATTAAATTCAGTTTTATGCAAGCCTTGATCCTGGCAACTCTAAATATACCTCACGTTTTGTTTTAACTCTCTTGCTTTCCATAACGTTTTCACTTACATAGAGACAGTAGGAAATACAGAAAAGTGTGCACTTTTATATAATTCTTTTTTTTGTAACCCCAAGAAAAAATGTATGTTCTACATGCCTTTTCTGTATACTATATGTAAATGAATAGTTTTTGCACACAATGTGATCTTGGCGTGTGATCATATAGGCAGGTTCTGCCAGTTTGGACAGGTTGTTGCACCTCACAGGATCAGATACACATGATGTTATGTAGTGAGATTTAGATGTTATCCTAACTACTGCAAATACTGCAAATTTTAAGGAACAATATAATCAGGATATAACCGGTACTTTTATACTTGAAAACAATAGTTTGTAAAGACATTCAGCATGTAACTTAATAAAAGCAGAATTACAGTATACGCAACACCCTACCAAAGAGAATGAGGATAATTGGCTCCTTTTTCCCAGGAATATCAGGAATTTATATATAAATTGGCACAATTTGGAGATAAAAATGGTCATCTCCTAGCACTAATGTGTAGAGAAACTACCCCGACCACAGCGATTTTAAGCATTCATAATAGGGATGGTATTCTGATATCAAACCTGCTAGAAATTAATGATACATTTCAAAACTACTTCATTAATGCATATGCGATGACATACTCAAAGGTAGACCTACAAGCATATTTAGATGGTGTGTGCTTTCCCACGTTATCCTCTGCAGATAAAGATCTTCTAGATAGTGAAATAACTGGGCAGGAAATCGAGGATGCAATTGGTACATTTCCTTCTGGTAAGGAGTCGGGTACAGACGGGATCCCTATAGAGATATATAAACAGTATAAAGACTGCTTGGTTACTAGGTTGAAAAGCTGTTATGATGTTGCCTTGTCTACCAAAAGTCTACCACAATCCATGACGGAGGCCCTCATTGCACTAATACCCAAAAAAGGGAAGGATCTCACATGTTGCGAATCCTACCGCCCAATATCTCTATTAAACTGTACTGTGATATTAAAATATTGGCAAAAATGACGGATAAGGTAATTCTCAAACTAATACACGAGGATCAAACTGGATTTATGCCTGGCAGGGCAACTACTATAAATATCAGAAGACTCTACACAAATTTGCAACTGTCACACACAAATGCAGGCAAGAGAGTTATTCTTTCATTAGATGCTGCAAAAGCGTTCGACTCAATAAAGTGAAATTTTGTATGTGAAACCTTAACAAGATTTGGCTTTGGGAAACAATTTATTTCTTGGATCCAACTGCTCTATACCACCCCAAGAGCCAGGGTATGTACAAACTCACTAGTCTCACCATTCCCACTTGAACGAGGTAGAAGGGCCCGATGTCCCCAGGGTTATTTGCATTAGCTATAGAAGTGCTAGCCATTATAATCAGGGCAGAGGAGAGAATAGTAGGCTGCGAATATGGAGGCATAGAGGAAAAAATTGCGCTCTATGCCGACAATATGTTACTCTTTTTGGCTGATCCAGTGGATTCGTTGGTGCAAACACTGCAAATTATAAACACCTTTGGGAAATTCTCTGGTCTTAATAAACTGGGACAAATCCCACATTTTCCCTTTGGATGCTATAGCCCCTCGGTATCAAATTCCCAACCAGCCCCTACAAGGGGTAGAAAGTTGTCAATATCTGGGAATTTATTTTACTAGGAAGCAATGTCAATATTTAAAAGTCAATCTGGACCCAGTGCTTTCCAGAATTAACAGTCAAATGAAGGCATGGAGGTCTCTCCCCTTGACACCACAGGGTAGAGTTGCTATCTGCAAAATTATTTTCCTCCCACAGTTACTGTATATATTTACAAATTCCCCAATCTATATACCCAAGAAGGTGTTTACCCGTCTGAACTCTGAGACTATAACATTCATATGGGTGGGGAAGCCGAGTAGGCTGGCGTATAGAGTAATGCAGCTACCAACCTTACAAGGAGGAATGGCCCTCCCAGAATGGAAGTTATATTACTTGGCCTCACAATTGCAACATTTTTTGCCATGGATTAGGGGGGACCAAACAGATGCTTCCTATAAGATTTTGAGCACCTGTTGGGGCAGAGTGGCAGTACCCCCCTGATCTTTCTGGAAGCACCGGAAAACTTTGCTCTCCCGCTTCCAATGATTAAAACACTTTTTAAGGTGTGGCAGGCAACACAAACAAGGTCACAATGGCCAAAGTCACCTGTTATAATTGCTAAATCACCTGTGGAAAAAATACTGGATTATCTGGTAACTATATGTAGAATGCATCTTACTGAAAAACAAGGAGCAAAAGGTCAGTAAAGTTAGAGGTAAATGGGAGCTTAACATTCCCGATCTGGAGGAAGAGGAGTGGGGGGAGGCGGTAGAGGCCCCTGGCATGGTGTCCTTTAATGCTAGGAATAAATTCTCACAGATACTCATTCTCCATCAGGCATTCATTACCCCCACACGTATGCATAAAGCTAAATTAAGGCCTAATGACCATTCCCCAAAGTGTCAAATGCCTGGTGCAGATTTCTTTCATTTAATGTGGACATGTCCTAATATAGTAACATTTTGGACAAATATTTGTGAGGTACTTACCGGGATTACTACAATGCATGTTAATCCCTCTCCGAAAACATGTTTGCTGGGGGTGATAACTTCCATTACTAAATCCCACTATGTTCTTATATAAGAAGCATTGTTTCTTGCATAAAGTGTATAGCTTTGAAAAAGGTTGGCTGGGGATTTGTAAGGAAACCTTACAGGACTAATGCAGGCGCCCAGCCTCCCCACGCGGCACAACATCAGAGCGTCGACATGCGCCGCAATGGACGCCAGCAACCCTGGCTGGACTCACCAGATCATAAGGACTGTAACCCTTAACTTTGCCGATATGCATTGAACCCGCTATGTTGTACATTTGAATGATGTAATTCCACTAAGGACTGTATAAAATGTTAAAACTGCCAAGCAAAAGTGTTGTAATAAGAACACCCACAAAGTGCTGATTTGTATTTTGTTTTTATTTAATTTTTATTTGATTTTCTGTTTTATAAAAGCAATAAAAAAGATTACAAGAAAAAAAAAAGAAGTTCAGCATGTACGTCATGTCACTTGTAATAACTCAAGAAACAAAGATACCGGCAGGTTGGAGGTTGCCGTACCCTCTATTACAGAGCACCAGGCATTATCTTCAGGAGGTTGCCGTGGGTGTGCGCCTGCTCTATCTTGTTCCAGTACCACTTGTAATAACTCACCCTGGTAGTCTAGTGGGGGGACGGCAGGGACGGCTGCTGCCCCCTCGGCGGGAACGCCCGCCACGCCGAAAATCTTCTATGGTGCCAGTTCTTTAGGGCGTGCGCCGTGCGCCTCTTCTTTACTTATAGGCGCAGGCGCGTTGGCAATGGCGTTAAATTTAAATGTACTTAAAGGTACATTATAAAATTTCCACGCTGCCCGTTATAAGAGTTTGTTCCTGGTGCTATCTGAGCTTTTCCTAAACTGTTTTGAACCTGTTTGATTCCTGTTGTGACCCCTGCCTGGCTTTTGACTATTCTGACCTCTGGATCCTGACCCTTGTCTGAATACCGACTACCTCTTCTGCTTAATCCTTCTGATTGACTTCCTGTTGACCCTTGCCTGCCTGACTATGTTTATTCTCTGCCTGCCCCAACCCGGCCTGATCTGACTACTCTATTGCCTAACTTCTTGTACCGCGACCTTCGGCCTAAAAGACTCTAGCTAACAGTCGTGCCCCTCTGCCTATCCAGAACCTCTAGCCTTGCACCTCTCGTTTAAAGGGGAAGGAAACCTCGTCGGCGCTAACCCCCCTCCCCCCTCCCGTGTATTGCCCCCCCTCCCTCCTCCCCCCTGGCCTACCCCTCCCGCTGGGCAAATGCCCCTAACTTGTTACTTACCCTTCTGCGCAGGTCCAGTCCAGGGAGTTCACAGGCGACATCTTCTTCCACGCGATCTTCTTCCTGCTTTGACCGGCGCATGCGCAGTAGGATCGTTTCGCCGGTACGATCTACTGCGCATGCGCGTGACTTTTGGCGCATGCGCAGTAGATCCGTACCGGCGAATTGCTCCTACTGCGCATGCGCCAAAACGCTGGTCAAAGGAGGAAGAAGATCGCGTGGAAGAAGATGTCGCCTGTGAACTCCCTGGACTGGACCTGCGCAGAAGGGTAAGTAACAAGTTAGGGGCATTTGCCCAGCGGGAGGGGTAGGCCAGGGGGAGGAGGGAGGGGGGGCAATACACGGGAGGGGGGTGGGGGGTTAGCGCCGAGGAGGTTTCCTTCTCCTTTAAGTCCTGGTGGCATCCAAGTAGCTGAGGGCTTCTCCCGAGGCCAAAGGGGGTCACACTACAGCTGAAGCACGAGCCGAGACCAGGGTGCTTGGCATTTGTTCTGGTGTTGGGTGCCGACCGTGACATCACTTTTGTGTTAAAATAGTGAATTTTCTGCTGCATATTGATTCATTTCTGCCTGCTCCTCTCAGAAAGCACCAGTCTTGAACTGATTTAGGTCAGGGCCACACAGACATATAAGTTCTTGAAATGTTAACATTGTGTTTAGGTATAAATATGATTTTTTACTTTACTTTATCCCTTTACATTTAACAAATAAAAAGAAGAAAGAAGTTGCAAAGTAAAACTAAAATTGTAAGACAATACATTTTAAGCTTTTTTGGGGACTTTGAATAGCACTCTTTTAAATAGCCCAAAAATGTGGCACCGGAGCACCCCCAAAAGAACCCAATAGACCACAATAAAAGTTGCTTTTCAAGCAATAAGCTTTTGGAAGGTTTGGTACCTTGAATTTGGTCTTTACAAAAACACAGCCATTACCCTACAATAACAATGGTAACCTTTTTGAAATTGTATTTTTATGGAAAAAAATAGATAATGTTTGTCTTGGAAGAAACAATGAATCAAACTGATAGCCCTTGCATGATATTTAATGTTCCCTCAACATTTAATAGTTTATATAAGAACTGAAACTTCTCTCAACTTCATCATATCAAGCTTAAGTAAAATAAACAGAAAAAAAGGGAATGGAAGATGGAGAAGTTCCCTGCTTTGGGGTAAACTAGTTGATACATTAAGTGCATTTACTTTCTTTTTGTGTTTTAGCTTTAGAGGTCTAAGGGGAACATAAAAAAAAAAAAAAGTTAATAAGGGTTTTTATTTACTGCTGGTAGCAAATAGCATTTTTTTTTTTCTCCTTTCCCTCTTTCTTCTAATTAAGGGGGAGGGGTTAATCAGGTAAATTCTGAACAGGCTTTGAGTGCTCTGGTTGAAACCTTACACTTGTGAAGGCAAAGCGAGTGTGGGAGCTGCTTAGCGAGTGTTGCATGTGATCGAAGTGTTGCATGTGAATTAAGTGTTAAGCAGCGTTAAAAACCTTAAGGCGTTTAAAACTGAAAAGGTGTTGGTGAGGAATTACATTTGGGAGACTGTAAGTACCCAGTGTAAATATGAGTGGGTTTGCTGGTATTACTCAGTGTGTGTCTTGTCACATGTATGTGGTGTTGGAGCAGCAGTTCCATGCAGTATTTACATGTGAGAGATGTCGGTGGGTTTTCATCTTGGAATCTGAGCTGCAGACTCTAAGGGGTGAACTTGCAGCACTGAGAGCATCGGCAAACGAGGGGGAGGAAAGGAGGCTCGCAGAGCAACCACTGGCAGGGGCTAGTGGAGTGGGGGGAGGAGAAGGGGCAGTGGAGGCTAATGAGGGAGGAAGGTTTGTGACAGTCAAGAGGGGAAGTAGGGGACAGAAGAGTAGGGGGGCTGGTCCACAGTTTGTCCAAAACAGCAAATTCGCCGTTTTGGCTGAAGATGCTGGGGAGGAAAACTCCGAACTGGCGTGTATGGAGCAGGCTGACTCTCGGAGCACCCCAGGAGGCAGTGGCTCTAATACGGGTGGTGGGGGGAGTGCAAGGAAGGAAAGGCAGGTTATAGGGGATTCAATTATTAGAAAGGTGGATAGGGTAATCTGTCGCAAGGCCCCTACATGCCGAACAGTCTGCTGCTTGCCTGGTGCTAGGGTTCGGCATGTGGTGGAACGAGTTGACAGATTATTGGGAGGGGCTGGGGAAGACCCAGCGGTCTTGGTACACATAGGTACCAATGACACAGTTAGAGGAGGTGGTGAAGTCCTCAAAAATGATTTTAAAAAACTAGGTTCAAAGTTGAGGGCGAGGACTTCCAAGGTAATTTTCTCAGAGATATTACCTGAGCCACGAGCAACGCTAAGGAGACAGCGGGAGCGTAGGGAGATTAATGTGTGGCTAAAAGATTGGTGTAGGGAGGAGGGTTTTGGGTTTTTGGAGAACTGGGCTGATTTTTCAGTCGGCTACAGGCTCTTTGCTAGGGATGGGCTGCACCTCAATGATGATGGGGCAGCTGTTTTGGGAGAGAAGATGGCTAGAGGGTTGGAGGAGATTTTAAACTAGGTGTGGGGGGGGAGGGTTCAGTAAAAGATTCAGTGGTAGACAGGTTAGATGAGATAGTGGGCAAAGAAAGGGAAAATGGGGGAGGAGATTTGGCTAGGGATACTGTTAAGGATAGGGAGGACCACATGTCATATGTTCAATATGGTGCCAGTATTAAATGTATGTTTACAAATGCAAGAAGTCTGACTGGTAAAATGGGAGAGCTGGAGCTGCTGGTGATGGAAGGAAAATATGATGTGATTGGTGTGGCCGAAACATGGCTGAATGAGTCGCATGACTGGGCAGTAAATATCAGTGGCTATACTTTGTTTCGGAGGGACAGAGGCAATAGAAAAGGAGGAGGGGTATGTCTGTATGTTAGGCAGGATTTAAAAGCTCATATAAAGGAGGAGGTTGTGTTAGAAAATGAGGGGCCAGAAGTCATATCGGTGGAGTTCTTCACCAATTGTAAAGAATCCAGCAAATTAATTGTAGGAGTATGCTATAGACCCCCTAATGTAAGTGAGGAGGAAGAGACAAAGCTCCTAATGCAAATAGAAAAGGCTGCTAGTTTAGGTAAAGTAATGATAATGGGGGATTTTAATTGCCCAGATATTGACTGGAGCAACGGTACTGCTAGATCAGTTAATGGGAACAAGTTTATAAACTTATTGCACGACAATTTTTTAGCACAGGTTGTTGAGGAGCCTACCAGAAAAAATGCTATTCTTGATTTAGTGATCTCAAATGACCCAGAACTTATAGCAAATGTGCAAGTCATTGAACCCCTGGGTAATAGTGACCATAATGTTATATCCTTTAATGTCTGGTGCAAAAAACAAAAATATACTGGGGCAACAAAAACCATGAATTTTGCCAAAGCTAATTTTAGTGCCTTGAGGGCTGCCCTACAGAGCATTGATTGGGGCATTAGGTTTTCAGCTAAAAACACAGAACAGAAATGGTTGTCCTTTAAAATGATATTAAATCATTACTGTTCTCAATTTATTCCCTTAAGGACTAAACGTAGAAGCTCTAAGAATCATCCTGTGTGGCTTAATACAGAGGTAAAGATGTTAATGGGAAAGAAGAGAAAGGCATTTAAAAACTACAAATCTGTAGGGACAGAAGCTGCATTTAATGAATATAAACACTGTAATAAATGTTGTAAATCAGCAATCCGGAAGGCTAAGAAAAGAAATGAAGAGTTAATTGCGGTGGAGGTGAAAACTAACCCTAAAAAGTTTTTTAAATATATTAATAGTAAAAAGATGCAGGTTGAGAGTGTTGCTCCATTAAATAATGGTACCAGTATGGTTGTAACAGATACAGATAAGGCAAATGTGTTAAATCAGTTCTTTTCTTCAGTGTATACAATAGAGGAGTCTGGGTTCACAGGCTCACTTAATAACTGCACGAATGGTTCAGCTCAATCTAGTCAGTGGCTGACTCAGGATATGATTCAACAAGCTTTAATACAAATTAATGTAAACAAGGCTCCAGGGCCTGATGGCATACACCCCCGGGTTCTAAGAGAGCTTAGTTCAGTTTTAGACCAGCCCTTATTTCTGATTTTCTCAGATTCACTGTCATCTGGTATGGTGCCTATGGATTGGAGAAAAGCTGATGTTATTCCAATATTTAAAAAGGGATTACGATCTCAGCCTGGCAATTATAGGCCAGTAAGCTTGACATCTGTGGTGGGCAAATTATTTGAAGGCTTGTTAAGGGATCACATTCAAAATTTTGTCCTAATGAATGGCATTATGAGCAACAATCAGCATGGCTTTATGAAGGATAGGTCATGTCAGACGAATTTGATTGCATTTTATGATGTGGTAAGTAAGATTCTGGATAGTGGGGGGGCAGTAGATGTGATCTATTTGGATTTTGCCAAAGCGTTTGATACTGTGCCCCACAAACGACTGCTTTCTAAACTAAGGTCTGTTGGGCTTAATGAAGTCGTTTGCACATGGATAGGAAACTGGCTACAGGATCGGGTACAGAGGGTGGTTGTTAATGGGACATTCTCTACTTGGAGTAAGGTTCTTAGTGGGGTCCCCCAGGGCTCAGTATTGGGTCCACTTTTATTTAACTTGTTCATTAATGACTTAGGGGAGGGTGTTGTAAGTAATGTATCAGTGTTTGCAGATGACACAAAATTATCCAGCCCAATTCATTCCATCCAGGATGTGGCATCCTTGCAACAGGATCTTGACAAACTGGCAATCTGGGCAGCTAAGTGGCAAATGAGATTCAATGTTGATAAATGTAAAGTCATGCACCTGGGATGTAAAAATATCCAAGCCACTTATACCCTTAATGGGACTGCACTAGGCAAATCCATTATGGAAAAGGACCTTGGAGTCCTTGTAGATGATAAACTTGGCTGTAGCAAGCAATGCCAGTCAGCAGCATCAAGGGCAAATAAGGTCTTGAGCTGTATTAAAAGGGGCATAGAGTCACGGGAGGAGGGGGTCATTCTTCCACTGTATAGAGCACTTGTAAGGCCCCATCTAGAATATGCTGTACAGTTTTGGTCTCCATCACTCAAACAGGACATTATTGTATTAGAGAGGTTACAGAGAAGGGCAACTAAGCTGGTAAAAGGTATTGAAAATCTTAGCTATGAGGAAAGACTGGCCAAATTGGGGATGTTCACGCTGGAGAAGAGGCGCTTAAGGGGTGATATGATGACTATGTATAAATATATAAGGGGATCATATAACAATCTCTCTAATGCTTTATTTACCAGTAGGTCTTTCCAGCTGACACGAGGTCACCCATTCCGATTAGAAGAAAAGAGGTTCCGCCTAAATATTCGGAAGGGGTTTTTTACAGTGAGAGCTGTGAAGATGTGGAATTCTCTCCCTGAATCAGTTGTACTGGCTGATACATTAGATAGCTTTAAGAAGGGATTGGATGGCTTTTTAGCAAGTAAGGGAATACAGGGTTATGGGAGATAGCTCATAGTCCAAGTTGATCCAGGGACTAGTCCGATTGCCATTTTGGAGTCAGGAAGGAATTTTTCCCCCTCTAAGGCAAATTGGAGAGGCTTCAGATGGGTTTTTTTGCCTTCCTCTGGATCAACTGGCAGATAGGTAGTTAATAAAAAAAAAAAAAAAAAAAGGTTGAACTCGATGGACATGTGTCTTTTTTCAACCTTACTTACTATGTTACTATGTTACTATGTTACAGTCTTATCAGCTTATTACTGTTTTCATTTTCTAGTATCCATATTTCCATTAAGTAAATTTCCTATAGTTGGCCTTATATATATTACATTATATTTAGCTATATCAATAGATAGTCTGGACAAGAGAAATATTTGGTTTTGATGATAGTCTCTTTGTAAACGGAAAAAGGAAAATAGGTTTTATTTATCTGTATGGTGTATCTTCCATTTACATACATCATTACTAGGAAATAACATCTGAGTGCATGTTTTTGACATTTCGATGTGGTTACCATAACATAGGCAAAGGAGAAAAGTCCATAAAACAGAGGTATAAGGCTCGCGCTGATTGCATTTAAAAATGAGAACAAAAATTTAACAAAGTAGGTTAGAAAATGCTGCACATTATGTTTTGGCATTCCATACCAGTCCAAGACCACCATTTTCAGGGTTTAATTCTCCTTTAAGAAAATGGTGACTGGTAAATCTGGTTTATGTTTAGCACTTTTACTTTATCTGACATAGGGACAGATGTGAACAAATCTACAACATATATTGGGAATTTAGATCCAATTTAAAGTGATATTATAATCTAAATAAAAGTACATAGTCATAGGCTAATTTTTTCAGAAGCTGCATAAATGAGCCTGGCATTTGTGTTGTTAGGCAGATTTTGCCTTTAAATATTTACCTGCCACCAATATGCCACATACGGCGTGGGCTTTAATTAAGAGAAAAGTAAGCAGATGCAGTAAACTCATTAACTATATAAATATATGAGACCTAAACCTCTAATGTGGCAGAAAATAACAATACTATTAAAGCTTGTGTTGAAAATTCAAGGGGAACTATAAATATTATAAAAATCAATATTATAAACACTACCAATTAGTTGCCTGATTATATCAGAGCCAGTTTCCGTTTAAATAAAATAATAAAAATGTGTAATTATGTGATGATAGCGCCAGTGTAAATATTTTGTTTTAATTTATTTATAAATAGGGCCCACAACATTCCTGCACTGCCTCATCAGACACTCTGTGTGAGAGACACTATGCCTGAAGTAATAATAATAATTCTGTCCCTATTGATATCAATATCTAGTTCTGCCAAGCTAGCCTAGAACGTACTGTAACTGCAATGTTATCACATTAGTGAACTAAAATTATCTTATGGCTAAACCACATGTTGCATCTCTAAGAAATATGCATGCTTCACTAAAATGTCTTATAAATTACCACAGGTAATTTAGTATTTTATAATTATCTTTTTTTGTCAAAAAAATTGCAGTAATAAAAGTTACTATGCTTCTCCTCAGCCTTGATCTGACTGTAGATTGCTTTTCTAGCATCTGATTGATTTATGCCATCAAAGGTCTTCAATTCAATAAAGCCCTACTTGCTGAAGACCTGTCTCATTAATACAATGCTGATATTGTTCAGCAGAATGTGCTCATTTGACATTTTCAGTTAACTTTGAGTCCCTCTGGATCATGGTCAGTGCTGAAGTATTCTCATTGGTCAGGTCCTTGCTTTCCTACAAGGGAACAAAGACAATTTTTTAATTGAACCACAACTTATTCTGCAATGTACTGGAGAAAGTTGTTAGATATAACATACCAGATTTTGTACTCTAAATGATGATTTTTTTTATAGATATCGAATACAATCTTAATTTTACCATCTCCAGTGACAAATTCAATATATTAACAAAAGCGTTTGGGCACCTGCTTGTCCAACATCTAATTCTGAAACCAAGGGAACCCAGAACCATTGCATTGTGTGCAGGGGATTTTGATGCCAAAATACAAACTCTCCTGTATGCCTGCACCCAGCCCATGGCAATGGGTCGACTTCTAGGTGCATGCCAGGGAAGGGACTGATTCTCAGCCTGCATTTTCAGCAGGCCAAGTTCAGCCCCATGATAGACCATATCCTAACACTAGATTTGGAACATTTTTTCATGGGATTTGCTGCTACAGGAGTGTTAATGAGGTGAGGCAGTGATGGTGGGGATCAGGCATGCTACACAGTCAGCATTGCAAATAGGGGCGGTCAGATCGTTGGACTGCATCAACTAACCGATTTGGTCCGCGATCCGATGGGATTTTTAATCCTGCCTGATCGACATCCGCCCAACTTTCGGGGGAAGCCTGTCGGAGGGCCCATACACAGGCCAATAAGCTGTTGACTTGGTCTGTCTGCAGCTTTTATCGAGCCGTGTATGACCACCTTTACACATTGAGGCTGGTACCATTTTCCTTCATCAAATCGAGACTTGTCTGTCAGAGTGCCAGATGGGAAGGGGCAATTCATCACTCCACTTCACATGCTTTAACTTCTTCAGAGTTCAACAAGAGTGATTTTCACACCACTCCTTCTGATACTTGGCATTGCGTATGGTGACGCTTGTGTGTGGCCATAAACTGGTTCCAGCTGAAGACTTTTGGGCATATACTGTACTGTGCATTTTTGTAGTAACATGTGAGCTTAGATGTGCATATTTATAGCTTTTTCTGTTACAGTCTTATAGGGTAAGGCCACACTGGGCGTTTTGGAGAGATTTGGTCACCTGGCGATTATTCGCCTCGTCTTTGCAGCGACCAATCTCCCCAAACGCCTTCCCTGACTCTGTGCCGGTTAAAATGAAAAAATGCTGGCGCTAATCACACACGACAATTCGTTGCCCGAAGTCGTGTGATTAGCGCCGGCGTTTTTTTCATTTTAGCCGGCGCAGAGTCAGGGAAGGCGATTGGGGAGATTGGTCCCGCAAAGACGAGGTGATTAATCGCCAGGCGGCCAAATCTCCCCAAAACGCCCAGTGTGGCCTAACCCTTAGGAGTATGACACCAGTGGTGAAGCAACTAATTTCAGTCATTCAGCCTGTTGTTTACTTCAGTGGAATTTGCAGGTCACTAGCCATGACAGGTGGAGTGCTTTGATGTAAATTAGAGGCTCAAAGACTGCTTACTGTTTATCCTTCAGCTGCAAAACACCCTATGTGCAATAGGCCTTTTGATTTGCAGAATTTAATTATTCACATTTTCTTGAGAAATATAGAGTAGGGTTACAATTTCAGAGAGCTGATATTTTCTTTGCAAATAGTAAGAAATTTGTTTACTAAATGCCTTTTCCCTCATTAAAGTGTTTGCACAGCAACCATTCGAAAAATGCTACATCAAAGAAAGCATTACATATATATCTTACTGATTATAGGGATTTCTGAACATAAGCTGAAAGAGAAAGTCTAGCTTGTTTATAATTAGGGTTTATCTTATGTTTGTTTTCCCATAAGTATAAAGTTAAGTATAAGTGCAATGACTTCTGTGTTTATCGAATATTCCTGCTTTAAATGTTTGCATTTGTACAGAACTTAGAAGTGGGAACTGTGCTGATCTACAAAAATGCCTTAACTGCAGCAAGAAGTATAACAGCCCACACTGCATTTTACACTTTATTTGCTTAAATAATATGCTTGCAGTATAATAATGTTAACTATTCCTTTTTAAAGATTATGCCTACTTATAATTTGTTTTTAACTATATAAACTAAATAGATCCAGCATGCAGGGCAAATATAGAGAGGGAGTAAGAGACAAAAAAACTCATACAAAAGTACAGCAGAACAAGCATTATTTTGTTTTTCAGGGGACCAGAAAATAATTTAAAATCAGGGAAATCTATTATGCATAATATATAGGTGGGACCACAAAACATTATGTAAAATGGAGGAAAACAAATTCAGGGGAGGTAAATTTCACTTTTTTGTATAAGAAAAGTGAAAAAATTTACTATCTGAAATCTTCTATTTGTCACTGATTGTTTCCAATAAGGATTAATGCTATTTTAGATTGGATCAAGTACAATGTACTATTTTATTATTACAGGTAAAAAGCAAATCATGTTTAAAAAGTTGGATAATTTGTATAATATGGAGTCTATGGGATACATTCATCAATAATTCTGAGCTTTCTGGATAACGTATTTCCTGATAACGGATTCTATACCTGTACACAACATTATAAGGTTACAAACATATCCCTTAAGGATGGGGACAAAACATCCCATGGTTGGGACTATTTGACTTAGCTACCTCTGCAGAGATGCTATCATCATAACTTTACACTGAGATAAAAAAAAACATCTATACCTGTCCAGATAATGAACATGTCCCTATGAGCATCATTGATATGTGATAAAGTACTTAGTTTTATGAGTGCATACTCAACTAACTTGTATCATGCAACCATCCCAAAATATAAAAAAAAAGTTTTTAACACACTGATAGAAATTTGCACATAAATAGAGCAGAGCTGTTCACTTTTAAATTCACTTTTAGTATGATGTAGAGAGTAGTATTCTGAGACGTTACAAGTGGTTTTCCTTTTTTTTTATTATTTGTGGTTTTGAGTTATTTAGCTTTTCATTCAGCAGCTCTCCAGTTTGCAGTTTTAACAATCTGGTTGCTAGGGTCCAAATTACCCTAGCAACCATGCATTGATTTGAATAAGAGACGGGATTATAAATAGGAGAGAGCCTGAATAGAAAGATGAGTCATATAGAAACTAGCATTTGTTTTATGGATGGGGTCGGTGACCCCCCATTTGGAAGCTGGACATGGTCAGAAGGAGAAGGCAAATAATTCAAAATCTATTCATAAAAAAGAAAAAATTAAGACCAATTTAAAAGTTGCTTAGAATGAGCATTTCGATAACATACTGAGAGTTAACTTAAAAGTGAACCACTCCTTTAATATCTTACATCAAGATCCCTATCTCTAACTGGCCCTGCTTAAGGCATGCACCATTTTCCATTTACATAATTGCTGTAGGTATAGATTACAAACAGATATCCAAATGACATGTGTAATCCTATGCCAATACCATCCTAAATACCTTGCTAAAAGAAACCTGTTTTGAAAATGAATAATAAATAGATCATAATTTACAGCCTCTTATGATACAGAATGCTATACCCCGACTGTGGAAACCAGGCTCCTTAGATATCCCTATACTACCTATTGCTGCTTGTCTGTTATTCTGCTTAGTCTTGGTTCATCATTCAGTAATGAGTTTTCAGAAAAACTCCTTGCAGTTTGTCAAGGCAATCTTTTTGTTCGGATACAGTGGAAAAACTTTCCTACGAACTTTCAGTGTTTTATTGACCTTGTATATATTTGCACATAATTGTATCCGTTCTATGGGTTCTAAAGTAAACATGGGAATGCCAGTCCTACTTAACAGATCATCCTTTCAGTGGCATGACTTAACTTTCAAAGATTTTTGCTCCCCCCCCTCCATGATGTATTACCATATAATACACAAAAGCCTTGAATATCCTGTAAATTATATCCTTATAAACGGTGAGTTCTGAAGTCATCAGTTATAAACGGTGAGTTCTGATGTCATTTCTGTCACATGACTCACTGAAACTTGTGTATTATAATAAATAAAGTACCCCCTATTGTAAAATATAAGGATATTAGAAGTTACCTCGGAGTTCCATGACCTGTATAAAAACACTCGGCCTTCGGCCTCGTGTTTTTATATGGTCATGAAACTCCTCGGTAACTTATAATAGCCTTATATTTTACAATAGGGGGTACTTTATTCACTATATACCCCTTCCCATAGCACCTGCAAATACATGGCTTGATGGTACGAGTGCAGGCTGCAGCAAAGGTGCCAGGGCAATGTGGGTCCTTACCAGGCCACCCCCTGCTGATGGGTAATTTCACCACTGCATTCTTTGGTATAAGTAATTCCGTTTACTTCTTCTGTGTAATTTTTCCAAGAAGAATTCCCAAAAGTTTGCCTAGCTTCAAGCGTTTTTTCAAGGTGTAGTCTAACTAGGGTTGCCACCTTTTCTGGAAAAAATACCAGCTTTCCTATATATTTATATTTTTTCCCTATTAATAACATTGGGCTCAACCATCATTTTTACCTGTAAAATACCGGCCAGGTGGCAACCCTAAGTCTAAATAAAGCTTTATGTGATTTTATGTTGTATTTTAGTGTAGTTCAAGCATTATTGACATTGGCATTGCCATGTGATTTTTAACAGATGATGAATTGAGAGTAAGTTTGACCAAAATTTCCTTTCTGTGTATAAAAGGACAGTGGGATGTCACACAATTGAGAAATATGCATTTAATGACGCTTCAAAATACACTATAAGCAATCAAAAAAAGGGTTTGATTTTATCAGTGTTTTGAATTGTGTTTTCCTAGACTCTCTTTCAAAAGGGAAAACAAAAAAGAATTGTTCATTTGAATACAGTGCAAAATATGTGCACTACAGCATTAGAAAACATGACACACTTCAGTACCTAAACCTGAAGTGCACTCAACTGCCCCACAAACCCACTGTGAATATGGGTCATTAAAGGGACATACATCGGATTATGAGACTAAACAGCAGAGATAAGTATTTTTCAAGTCAATGCTCTATAAATTGAAGAACTAGCTCACTCCTCCGCCATTGTCTCTTAAGGAAGGAGAAGTTGCTGCCAGGCTGTTCCCTCTACATTGCTGCGCTAATTTAAAGTTTTCAACTAAAAATACTTTAAAGATCTGCTACTCCCACGTCTAAATACCAAGGATCCAGTCCAATCCACAGGTGTCAATATAACTCCTAGGGGATGAGGCAGTTTAACAAGAACTAAATAATCAGGACCCACTAATAATCCCCTGTCCCTGCCGATCCAGAGCACCTATTTGTTAATCCCGCCCACTCTGTCGAGACAAGAAGGCGGGACTCCCTGGAGGATTCTTCTGACGTCACGATCCATCCCAGCATTCCAGGGGTTTTCACTGCCTTAGCAACGGCGGAGTGAGACCGAGGCGCGGCCGGGTGAGAGGTCAGCGGAGAGATTCGAACCCAGGGGAAACCGGAGGGTGGTGCGGTGGTGTCTCGAGCTAATAGTGCGGGAACAGAGCGAGGTAAGGAGATGGGACCCAGCATTGCTTTTCGGCTTTGCTCCTCATGAAGAAGGGAGGGGAGGCTCTGAGAAACTCTGGAACTGCCTATGGAGGAAAGGTGTGCGGGTTTCTGAGGGTGTGTGAGCGCTGGCAGCTGTCACACAGAGACACACCATTTGGGGACAAGGCTGACTTTCTTACTTGTAGGCAAACAGGTTACTTTACATTTCACAGTGCGGGAGATAAACCAATGGGAAATAGGAAGTGGCTACTTTTACTCCTTTCTTAAGGGCTGAATGTGACTTTTATTTACTGTGGGGGCCACATTGTTCTTCTCCTGCCCTTGTACGTATGTGCAGGAATCTCCAACCAAGTGATACTTAAAGCTGCACTAGAATGTATCTGTCTGGAAATGCTGAGAGCTGTAGTTGAGGAGCTACAATTTGAAGAAACGTGGAAACCAAGGATGTCCAGCCTGCAGCCTCTTCACATGATCATGTACAGCAATTGCCTTACTTGTATGGGAAGCAGGGCTTTGTAGTTGAACAGCTGTAGGGCCACTGGCAGGACATCTCTGTGCGCACATGTATAGTAGTACTGTGTGACCTGAACTGCACTGCAGCCTCACTGGTAGCTGCCATACATCTCATTTATTGAAATTCTTCAACTATAATGAACGCTTTCATTGACACCTGGGTGACGGCTAATAGAGAAGCGGCTTTGTTTCTTTCATGCCCCCTTTCTTTTCTATGCCCTTTAAAGTAACAATATATTCATCTGCTATAATGTCATATGGTACTAAGTAATAAGTATCTGATATTTTTTCCTTCAAACTTGAAATTGCAGGTGCCTGTGTTTGTGTTGAAGATTCTTATTCAGTGCCAGTGTTGTATTTTATCCAAATCTTCTGTTCAGCAGTTTATCGATGTACATACCCCTTCAGTCACTGAATATATTAACCTATTGGTGTCAGCATTGATTCTTTTTATTTACTTTTTTGTCTGTCTTATAATCATAATTAGGTGACCATGATCGGTCATATCTGTCTCGCCAGATAACTCTCCATCGCATGTTCTCTGAGCACCCAAATGGTTAACTCTATCCTTCTGGAATTAGTCAAGTCTTATACTGGGAGGTTTAATTACAAGCAGATTATTGGCCATGGCCAGCACTCTTTGTTGTCAGTATTATTGCTTTTCCTTTAAATGCAATAAAATTTGTGTATGTATTTTATCTAAGAGCACTATCACAACCGTAAGCACTGCCCTGTTGATTGTTATTAAGAGTCTCTAGAGTGTTCTCCTTAGCATAACTCATCTTCCGCTCGGTTTTATAGATTGTTGTTTTGCAGAAGAGGAGTAATGTATATTGCAGCAAGAAACTAGAAATGTAAAATGTAATGCCTACAGTAGAATAGTTGTAGTACTTTTAGAAACGTCTAATTAAACCAGGAGCTTTTAAAGTGTTGTTACTTAACGACCCTTTAATCAAGTAATATTTATGTGGCTGGTGTCACTGGCAGAGCTAACAAAGCTTCAATAGGGAAAATCAGGAACTGCTTTCATAGACTGTTTTGTTTGTTTTGTAATGTTTTTCTCCCTTCATGCTGTCTTGAAGTGAAGGTTGTTCCACGGATTGCAAGTTTTTAACCTTGAATTATATCATGCAGGCTTGTTGTAGCTGATCTGTGCTGTAAGGACTGACACAAAATTTAAATTTGCTTATCGTGTAGTCCAGTTTCTTCCCATGTTCCAAATATATACAGGCAGGTTACTTGGCTCATGTTGAAATCGCCCACAATGTCAATATAATAGGGGCTTAGATTGGGGTTCACTGGGGTAGCAACTAATATGAATGTTCTATTATGTTTGTAAAGCACTGTGTAATATTCATATAGTGCTGCATAAATAAAGAATAACCAGTTCAATGTTGTTCACTTCATATTTTTGCCAGTATATACAAATAAATTCTACCTTTAGGTGTAGTAAGTTTTCACTTAAAAGCAATGATAGTGGGGAGCCATGCTTCGCGACCGTTAACTGCGAATATTAGTATTACTTAATATTTAACAAGTGTAAAATACTAAATTACAATGACGTTAAGAGTCTTAAATGAAAGTATTAAAAAGCCTGTCATGTTCCATTGCCCTGGGGTTCATGCTTGGGCTCTTCCAAGTCCTACACATTTCCTTTTCATCTTATTGATGGTTGACATGAAGGGTTTTATTGTAGAAAAGTATATAGATATATTCTCACATTTTTTTTTTATATCGGAGCAATGTTTATATAATTACTGTTTATGAGCCAGTAGTAAACTATTTTAAATCTATTTTGGCCATATTTAAAAAAAAAAAAATACAAATTCCTAAACTGTCGGAGCATATCTAATCTAGTTTAAATTTAATTTAATGTTGGCAAATGTAAAATGACAAATATCGGCTATACCTATTCTGATACGTTCAGGAAAATTTCACATGTTTATGTTCCAGCAAAAAATAAGAAATACCTGTCATTTGAAAGGTACCCATATGGTACGCTTCCAGTTGATTGATCCATCTCATCCTTCCATACTCTTGCGTTGTATTTCATATATTTTTCATACAGAGAGACTTGAAGCTTTGTTAAAGGGCCACTAACACAAGAAAGTGAAAATATGATAAACAGGTATGGGTCCCTAGATAACAGGCCCCATACCTGTAAAAATATCGATTCCCATGCACTTTCTAAGGACACAGGATATGATGTGGCCATTCACACACAACTATTAATACCTATGATTTGCTTGGTTAAACCATGCCCTGATTGAATGGAAATGAGCAGGAACTGTGTCCTCTCTTACCCACTGCATTGACAGCTATGATGGACAGACCAGCTCAAAGTCCATACCACAGCAAAATGGTCTGTTGAATCTGACACCTCCGGATGGGGCCCAGAGCTCCCACACTGAAAATGTGGCAAAAGCAGGTCAATAATATGCTCCCTATCAGGGCTGGAACTAGGAGTAGGCAAGCTGCTTAGGGCGCCATCAGTGAGGGGCGCACTTTAAAAAAGATTTGTTCAGGTTTTTTTTCAGTTTTTCTTTTCATTATTTATTTTATTTATGGTATTCATGGCACTCTGGCCGCTGGGCATAACCTCCCGCCTCCCCCTCACTTCCACCCACCCTCTCCCTCTTGCCGGCCACTTAGCACTACAGCTTAAGAGCTGTCCAGACTCCGGTGGCGCAGCGCGTCTTGCGTAGCGTGCGCAAGTCAGTGACGTCGATGCAATCACGCAGCAGATAGTTTTCTTGGTAAAACATGGGGAGCATATGCCCTGCTTCTCCCAGTACAGGTACTGCTCCCATGTTTCTCCAAGCTTGTTATACTGTATGTGCCCAGTGGTGCTCATAATAAATCTACTTTATGCCTTGGAATGGTTGGAAGTGCTGCATTTAGCTAAGCACAAAAGTGTCAAATTCAGATTTACTCCACTGATACTATGGTTCTCATTTAACATGTTTTCCTTATATCATTCAGTGTTTTTTTTAGGGCTTGTGGTTGGCTGCTGGCACAGGTACAGGGGGGGCAGTATGATGGATGGCTGCTGTCACAGGGGGCAGTATGATTGGCTGCTGGCACAGGGGGGCAGTATGATTGGCTGCTGGTACAGGGGGGCAGTTTAAAGGGGTTGTTCACCTTCCAAACACTTTTTTCAATTCAGTTGTTTTTAGATTGTTCCCCAGAAATAAAGACTTTTTTCAATTACTTTCCATTATTTATTTTTTACATTTTTCCAAAATCTAAGTGTAAAGTTGAATGTTCCTGTCTCTGGTGTTTGAGTCTGACAGCTCAGTAATTCAGGTGCAGACTCTAAACTGTTACAATGTTGCAACATTTAGTTGATACATATTCTCAGCAGCATCTCTGGAGTATTAGCAACTATTGTATCAATTCTAACAGCTGCCTGTAATGAAACCCAGAGATTCTGCTCAGCAGGGACAAAGATAAGAAATGTATCAACTAAATGTATCAATTTAGAACAGTTTACAGGATCGGCGACTCCCCCCCCCCCCAGAGCGGCTTCAGAAGGAGAGAAATTACATTTTACACTTCAATATTAGAAAAACGGTCACACATAGAAAATAGAAAGTAATTGGAAAAAGTCGTTATTTCTGGTGATCTATCTGAAACCAACTAGTTGTTTGAAGGTGAACCACCCCTTTAATGGATGTGGCAGAAGGATTGGTTGAAAACTCTGAAGCTACATATTAAGCTACCTCAAAGGTGGGAGGGCTGGTAGTGGAAGGACTACCTCATCGCTGAGAAGGTTTTAGCTTATTGCATTATTTTCATAGGAGTTGTGTTAAAAGGAAAATGTTGTGGACATTCCAGTACTGGTGTTAAGTGAACCCTTCATTTGACCCTTACCTTATTTTTGTTAACATTACATATTTATATAAATGAAAAGTTTCATTCATTAATGTGTTGTACACTTTCTTGCTTTCATTTAAACATTGTCATGGTAAGGTGGGAAATGGTAATGCTCGATGGGGGGGGGAGCGCTAATTGAAGCTCTTGCCTAGGGTGCCAAACTACCTTGGCCTGGCCCTGCTCCCTATGATTAAACTCACATACTTAGCACGGGGATGTCCCGACAAATTTGATTTTGGCAGCCATGGACTTAGGCTGAAGGACTAACTCTCATGGGGGAATCAACTCTACCAAATGGGCAAAAGTGGGAATGTATGAGATAGCTTGAGAATTATCTGTGCAACTTGGGAACTGTACATGTCTCCCCAGGTGGGACCACTACCCCCCCCTTTTCTTTCCTCCCCCCCCCTGTTTTGCAAATGAAAACCAATAAAAACTGATGTTTTAAAAAATAAATAAATAATCTGACGCCTCCGTGTGCCTTAGGTGTCCAGGTGGTTTGGGGCAGTAAACTAGGAATTTTCCCAACTGCCCTAATTTATCTGGGAGTGTATGGCAACCTTTTATTTCTGTCCATCCAGGATCTACAAATAAGAATTCCTATTTATTATCATTATTCTTTTTTTTACCATTAATTTTGATCTTTTGTGTCTGCATTTTTTTCTGGTTTGTGCCATTATCCTTTGTTGTTCCCATAAACCTGCTCCTTCCACAGTTTGTCATATGTGAACCTCCAATTATAATTAACAGGGTCAACTTGGTCTATATTTGTGTTTGCTTACAGTGCTATGAATGAGGACCAGAGATTTAAAATGAATTACTTATATTGTAATATGTCCTATGTGCCTTTTAAATGGATATTGGTATTTTGTTCTCAGTATTTCCATCCTCTGTAATACACTTCATATGTTCTCCTCATGTTCTCCATGTCAATGTAATCCGTGAACTTCAGCTAAACTAGGAGTCAGGCAAATGCTGAACTATGATATAATCGCACCTATTTTTTACATTGGCTTGTATTTTTGCATTTCTTGTACAATATCAAGTTTAAATAAAATTACATTTCAGCATATAAAACCCTTTGTCGGATTGAACCACTTATGGTTCTCTGAAATTGATCATAAACCGATCAGTATGGAATTGACAGAGGTTTGATTTGAATGTATTTCTTTCTGAAAACTTCTTGATAAAACCATTTTTGGCTTTGGGTTAGGTGGCTCAGCAGATGCTAACATGATTTCCATATGACCCAACTTTCATTCCGATTTTAAAGCCTCTTTTTAGAAATCAATAAAACTGCAACTTGTTAGTGCTGCCAGGTTGCTCCAAAATCAGCAAAATGGATACATAAAATTGACTTATTCCAATGGTTTTTTTTTGTTTTTTAGGGCCCATATGTGCATGCACAGGACATTTTTTTGCAGACCTAATCTATTTATTTTCCTGCTAAAAGCCATCCCATGTGCTCATTGGTGGTCTATGTTGCAGTTGTCAGTTTGAACAAAAGATGGGCTGGATGAGAGCAGGCAATTTTTCTCCAGTGGTGTCTCTATACCAATGTAGAAAACTGTGCATGTCTTTATATCATACTGTTTTTGTAAAATGTAAATTCTGGTGTTTTAAAGATGTGTAAATAAAATAAAAAAAATCTCACTTTTTTTTTTTTTTTTTTTTTTTTTGGTTATAGGAGTTGTTCAGCACCTGTGACTGGGCTATCAAACAATTTAAATAATTTTTCTAGCTTTCCCAGTGGGACTAAATATGTTATACAATGCAAAAAAGAAGCCAATACGGGCAAAATATTTTGTTTTTGGAACTTGTTACAGCTACTTTAAGGGGTTTATTTAAGGTCGAGTTTCCGAGATTTGTGGGTTTTTTTTTTTTTTTTTTATACCTCAAATTAATTCTCAACTCACATGTTTTCTGATTTAAGAAAAAAACTTGAATCTGTGAATTTAAAAATTAAAAACTTGAATTAATCGAGTTTTTGGCAAAAAAACAATATTTGAGTTTTGACTGAATAATACCCTAACAAACCCATTTTTTTTTAAATAAAAAACAACTCAACCATTGATAAATAATCCCCTAAATGTAGGAGCATTGTCTAATGAGGTTTTTTTAAATATGCGGGCAATTGCCCTTGAAGTTGTCTTGTAGTGTTTAGTGTTTGTATGCCTCCAAGTAAAGGTATTATAGGATTACCCATAGTGCACATGATCCCTTGTTCAGTACTTGCAGACAAAAGTCTTTCCAAAGATAAAATGACTTGAAGAGCTGCTTTTTATTTTGCAGTTTTGTGGCTATTTTATAGCATGAGTCTAAAAGCCAACTGTTTTGATAAAAGGAATCTGGGGTGTATTTTTATTTATTTTTTTATTTCGTTAATACATCCATTTTGGTGTTGATGAAACTCCTGCGTATTACTTTGCATAAATTAGAATAAGTAAAACATAACACAATTATAGCATAATTGTCAAGGTATCGGAGAACAATAAGAATATATTTTGCAGATTAATTTGGCTATATTCTCTGCTCAAGTATGAGAATTTTCTTCTTTATAAAGTAGTATTTTATTCAAGTTGCATATTATTATTATTAATTACCTTCATGTTGATTAAAAGCAACAAAGTAGCAAGCTTTTTCCAGTCCTGCTGATTAGCAAAATGTTCTCTGGTGAATACAGGGGGTGAGCTTCTGTAGCTTTAACATAAATACGTATTCAAACAAATGACCATGATGTTCAGTGATTATAAATCAATAATGGAAAAAAATATTCAATTTACATGTGATAAAGTTAACAGTTACCATGAACACTCTGCATTCCAATGTACCATAAATGCACAGCACATTTTCTGGCTTTTTTTAAACAAATGCACCACAAGGGTACAACACATTGCTACATGCTGCTTCTCACTTGCATTTGGTGGTTCAGTGTGGCCCCATGTGTACAGCCTCTATTGTAATGAAAAGGTTCCGGTAACCCATGAAGTGAAATGCATGATCAACCAGTTGTATGTAAAAACCCATAGCAAGGAAAGATAAAGCAAATGACTAGTTCAGTTTTTCAGTTCAGTCAGTAGTTGGCCAGGTTCAGGCTGTGGCTTCTACTTCCTTACAAAACTAAAACCAAAAATGCAAAACACATGGATAGCAGAAGAGAAAGGGCAAAGGGAATAGAAAGGTACACATTTAATACTAAATCCATGGTAATATTGACACTGTGTTTAATATATTTTATAAGCCCATGAAAGAAGACTGGGAACAAGATGTGGGGGAAAGGTACTAATAAAGTACAGAGCAGAACATAAGTAGGGTGGGGGGGATGGGATATATTCTCCTTCTACGGCCAAGTTTGCGTGTGTACATGGATTTAGATCTACAGCAGAACCCCCATTTTATGTTTTTATGAACAACCCCTTTAAGACCAGAACTTGCTCTGGGAATCGTATTGCAAAGCTATTGTAAAACACATAGCATTATTGAAAGCTTAACCGTCCATGCAGAAGACTGATGTGACCAATCAACCAGTCAATGTCAAATGAATTCTTGCAAGTACAGTGTTTGTTTAGTCTTTTTCAAATGGGGCCCATATCGGATTGTGATTAAGATGCATACCCAAAACTTGGTTTAGGTTTAATTAAATATCCTTTTTTAATTACTGCTGTGTATTTTGTTTAGAATATATATTTTCTTTGGAGAAAAAAAAACAATCTATTGCATTAAAAACAATTCTATACAGGGCTGATTTGGCATGTTTTGTATTGCATCTTTTGGCTTGGCTTTAAAAAAACTTGCGAACGGACACTTCCCATTGTGTTGCATAGGAATTATTATTAATCACCTGAAAGCTCCAGCAGTACATATATTGTGGCAGCCTGCATTATACAGCTTGCCAGCCAAGTTCTGACTTCCACTTTAAAAGGCAAGGGAACTACAAATTGCACCATACTCCTGATTTTCTATTATCAATGGTTAAAGCATGCTAAGAGCAGTTTTACAGTAACATGAAGGTTGTTGTTTTAGATTTAACACCAGGCAAGGCCAGTGAATACAAGAGAATATCTCCATGAGAATAAGACTTGATCTGAGAGGAGGTGCAGGTCCAGTTTGCTTACTGCTGGAAAGGTGGTTTTATCTTCTAGGGCCCCCCTCATAAACTATGTTTTCAGCCCATGGCCAATCAGTTGGAGACAGTACATGTTTGGACCATGGATGGATGCCTTTAAGCGGTCATTTATGAAGAAAGCCACAATTGTGTTTAAGCAACTTTTGGCATGGTCATTGTGTATTCTTTCCATTTGTTGAAGTTACGCGTGTCCAATGCCATTCCTTTCACTTCACTGCCTTCTTCCCACCAATTTTCCCAAAAATCCCAATTTTGCGGAAGTGTGTGAATTGACACAGGTGAGCCCAGGAGTTAATGCTGCCTCAAAGGTGGCGGCGGTACCGTAGTGTCTTTCACAGTGCTCTGCATCAGCTTGTTAGTTTTGTGGCAGGAAAAAGGAAGATATGTTTCTTTTATAATTATTCTTGTATGTAAATTGTTTTATGTTATCGGTCCATTTGTGTGGGGCCTTGTGATTTATAATTAACTGTGGTATTATATTTTCTCACAATAAAAATTTAGCACCACTGACATAGGCAGTGCTCCTTAATCAAGAAAGTTAACACGTTTCTTCCCACATATGCTTTCCTGATACTGTGCAAAAGATTCCATATTTTTATTTATTTATTTTGTTTTCATTTTACTTCCGCACTAGAGCTGTGACTGATCTTAGGAAAACCCTACCTACCATTGACGTCACAAGAGAGCTTGGAAGGAGTGAGAAACCAACTTGGGCAGTACTTATCAGGCAAGTAGATATAAAAGTTGGTAGTGTGAGCCCTCCATGGACAAGGGGGCTGACGGGAGACTTGACTTGTTACCCTGATTTCGGGATTTGGGAGCGATTCATATATGTCTTAAGATGCATGTATAAGTACATATTCTTCTGAAAAAATATAGTAAAGAGCATGTTTGTTATCAGGAGACCCGTTATCCAGAAAGCTCACAATTACAGGATGTATTTCATGTTAAATTAATTTTAAATAAACTTAATGTATGGAGATCCAAATTACAGAAAGATCCCTTATCTGGAAAACCCCAGGTCCCAAGCATTCTGGATATCATGTCCCTTACTTGTATCTAGAGTTAGAAATTTAACACATTCTATATACACGCATGTAAGCTTTTTTTGTGATGCACATGGTGCTTAAGAAACCTGTTCCTGCAAGTGTCAACTGAGGGACTTTCTTTATGGATGTTACAGGCATTTCTTGCACATCTTTGTTTTTTTTTATTCCTTAAATTTCATTTATATTGATGGCCAATAGCATAAAAGGCTTTCAATTACATTTACAAATACCTTTAAAATCACAAAGTGTTTCATCTGTGTAAATTGAAAGAATCTTTCATAACATTTTTTGTGGTGGAGTTTCCCTCCAGAGAGAAAATAACGGATCCATTAGTTGCCATCATTTCTGTGAAGCTGCATTTTCAACAAATCTATACATTTTTGACAATAAATTAATTTTATATTTAATTTTTAAACACAAAATAGAAAGTATATACCTTTTGAATCATTCATCCATTTGTGAAAGTTTCAAAGTGATAACAAATTGTGAAGGTAAACAGCCTATCTAACATATACTGATTAGGTAAGCGACCAAAGGGGATTTGGTCGTGGGATACAGGGAAAAAGTGAAGAATTGGGGTTTGATAAAGTGTGGTGGGGAAGAGGAGCCTGTGTCCTTGCCTCAGGTGGCCCAGCTCTATTAAAACCACCCACCTGCTATTGTAGTACTTTCTTTAGGTTTATATTAAAGAGATACTGACATTTTTTAATGCATCACTTAATAGTGCTGCTTCAGCAGACTTCTGCACTGAAATCCGTTTCTCAAAAGAGCAAACAGATTTTTTATATTTCATATTGAAAGCTAGACCTATTGCCAGTTTCCCAGCTGCCCCAGTCATGTGACTTGTGCTCTGATAAAGTCATGTGCCTTGTGCTCTGATAAACATCAGTAACTCTTTACTACTGTACTGCAAGTTGGATTGATCTCACCCCCCTCCCTTTCCCCCCAGCAGCCTCACAACAGAATAATGGGAAGGTAACCAGATAGCAGCTCATAATGTAGGAAAATGTTGTCTGCGTAGAGTCTTCTCTTGGTATGATCTTGTTTGAAGTCTGTTTATATTTGAGGGGCTTTTTTTGTCATAAAACGGTAAGAATGTGTGTAGTGTGAGTGCACGTTCTGATTGTGTGAATGTGGGAAAGAGGAGTACATTATAAACAGGCTACCAGTGTGGGAGAGTTGAAATCATAGGGAATTGCGGGGCCTCAGGTTCGTATTTAGCTGTTAAATCATTCATATATGTGAGTAATAGTGGCCAAGCACTGTTGTTATAGTATGTAAAGCATCCATCACTTAGACAATTTGTTTTTTACCACAATTATGCTGTTTGAGTTAAAAATTACCCAGGTAATAACCTGCACATATAAATGTATTTTAGAACTTTTTAGTATGATAAGTATTAGTAGAGAAGGCCAAATGGATGGTACAGGAGGCATCACAGAACCAGACACCTGCTAAAGCAGGGATCCCCAACCTTTTTCACCCATGAGCCACTTTCAAATGTAAGAAGGGTTGGGGAGCAACGTAAGCATGAAAATAGTTCATGAGGATGCCAACGAAGGGCTGTGATTGGCTATTTGGTAGCCCCTATATGGACTAGAAGCCTACAGAAAGCTCTGTTTGGCAATGCAACTGTTTTTTTATGCAACCAAAAGTTCCTCCAAGCCTGGAATTGAAAAATGAGCATCTGCTTTGAGGCCACTGGGAGCAACATCCAAGGGGTTGGGGAGCAACTTGTTGCTCACGAGCTACTGGTTGGGGATCACTGTGCTAAAGCAATAAGTCATGCCCATATATTACTTACAGTAACCTAAACTCTATTGGCCATGTTTGTTTTTTTTTACTATTTTTGCCTAAATTCTTTGTTCTGCAGCTGTGTGACATTAGAGGGCAGAAACAATTATTAACACCTATTTAAAGAGCAGCAACGAATTCCACAGCACTGTGCAGTAAATATGTGTATACATTGAACATGCCTTTAATCAAGTTTAAGCAATACAAGAGGTAAAGAGGGCCCTGCTCTAAGGACAATGGCACATGAGGAGACTTGTTGCCTTCGATAAAACTATTCTTCTGCAGGTCACTAATCTCCTCCAAATGCCTCCCGACCATCAATAATTTAAATTGATGATGGTAAAACACATGTGGAGCTTCAGTATTCCAAAATTGTCTCCTATAGAAGCTTTGGGTGACAAAAATGAAGTGCTGCGAAAGTTTTAAGTTATAATGTTAAACCGCTAAAGTTGGCCTTAGAAGTGTTTTTTGATATGTTATATTTAACTAGTTTCTTCATAGCAATCCAGTGGGATTAGTTGCTTTTCAGGAAATGAAAATTCAACTTTCAGTTTATTTGTAATTGCTGTTGAAAGCAGTATCTGTCTGGCTATACTTTCTCTCTGCGTTTCTCCTCTCACTCCTGAAACAATGTTGCCAGCTGATTGAGATTTTTTGGAGACCTGACTTCTGTTACAGAAAGGGATAAACATTGCTGTTTCCATTACAGCAACATTTCAATTCATCATAAATATTTATAAAGCAACAACATTTTCTGCCGCACTGTATTATAAAAGGTATATACATTTAGGGGCAGATTTATAAAAGGTCGAGTTGTGCTGTATCTGAAAAAAGTTTTCTAGGGTAGTTTTCAATTAAAACTCCAAATTTTCAGGTAAAACCCAAAAACTAATTTTTTTTCCGAGATTTATTATGCCCAGAAGTTGGAAATAGCTTGAATCCGTCTAAAACCTGTCGAGGTCATGTAGAAGTCCATGACAGAGGTCACTTGAACCATTTGAAGGTGGTTGTAGCCCTCATGATGTTCAGGTTTTTTCGGTGGGTTTCGCTTGAAAACTCGATAAATTCAAGCAATTCAGGGTTTTCTTTGCAGAAAACTCGATAAACTTGAGTTTTCAGGTTTTCCCTCCGAATTCACTGATTCAAGTTTTTTCCAATTCAAGTTTTTTCATAAATAAGAAGGCATTCGAGTTGAGTTTATTCAAGGTATAAAATAAAACTTCACAAAGCTCTAAAATTTGACCTTTGATAAATAACCCCTTTAAAGGGGAAGTAAAGTCTAAAATAGAATAAGGCTAGAAATGCTGTATTTTGTATACTAAACATGAGCTTACTGCAGCAGAAGCCTATTTAAACAAATTATTTATGCTTTTAAAGTTGGCCACAGGGCGTCACCATCTTGTAACTTTGTTAAACATCTTGGCAAGACCAAGACTGTGGACATGTTCAGTGTGGTCTGCTTAGGGATTGTCCTAAATGATCAAAACAGCACAAGTCAAATAATATCTGCCGGAAGCCGAATCAGAAAGACTGATCAATAATCAGAATATGCAGACTACACTGGGTCCTGTGTTGTCATGTAATCTAATGTGGATTTTATAGTTTTTGTATTGTTTATTACAAACTTTCTCCAACTCTGCAGAACCAGTGGCTGCAGCAAAAAAAAATCCTCCAGATAGAATCCCAGTTTATCTGTTTAAATCTGGCTCCATGATCTTTGTCCCTGCAGTTAGAGTTGGACACATTAAAGGGGATGTAAAAATAAAATCTAATACAAATCACTACACTACGACTGCTCTACAGGAAACAAACTAAGCTGCTTGAGTTCTGCATGGCTGGGAAGTAAGGCGGGGGCTCCCCCTGCTGTTCATAAGTATTATTGTTTCCCTGCCCAGCAGTTGGGGACCGTCTGACAATTCCTATCCACAGCAGTAAATGAAGGGGGAATCTCACTGCATACAGTCAGGTTTCTTATAAAAACGGTACACATTTTTTAATTTAAAATATATTGAAGATGGGTTTCTTATCCATTAAAGAAAGTAAAAATGGGATTTTATTTTTTTTATCTTTACATGCCCTTTAAATGATAGAAGAGGGCCTGTTAAAACTATGTAACATTAATGTGTATTGGAAATTCAATTTTTTCATTATACAAAAAACAGATTTTGGGTGAAGAGCCTCTTTAAGCAGCTGGTTTGATACGAGGAACAGCTAATTGCTGAGTTTGTTTTTAATGCTTATCCTGTAAATTTTTCTTTATGGCTTCACAGCATTGCACTTCAATTCAGGTCAGGGAACTCTGATATCACCTGTTCTTTCACTTCATAATAGAGAGCTAACTGAAACTAGGTATGTCATATAAGTTAAAACTTTTTTAACAGTGAGCCAAACTCAAATGTAAAAAAGAGTTGGGGAACAACACAAGCATGAAAAAAAGTCCCTGGGGTGTCAAATAAGGGCTGTGATTTGCTATTTGGAAGTCCCTATGTGGACTGGCAGCCCACAGCCCACGAGCCGCTGGTTGGTGATCACTAACACAAGTCAATGCAGTGTGACCATTTGACCCTTGGATGATGAGAAAATACATTGCTTTTTTTAATATTATTATTATACTCAATGTTAGCTTTATGATCATTTCAAAGGTAAAATATTGGGGCTCATTTATAAACACTGGGCAAATTTGCTCCTGGCAAGTAACCTATAGCAACCAATCAGATTGCTTTTAGTGTTCAACCTGCAGCTGACTGAAAAAATCTAATCAATGATTGGTTGCTATGGGTTACTTCCCAGGAGCAAATTTGCCCAGTGTTTATAAATGACCCCATTGACTTTTCCAAAGAAGGGCAAGGGGTTGTTGTAGGTTAACCTGCTGTAGCAGTACAGGGGGCAGTGACAGGCAAAACTACAGTCTGTGACTGCTCTTTACCACTTGTCATACTAGTAAATGTCAATTACAAAAAGTCAAGTTAGTGTGGGGCTCGACTTTGTATATATTTTCCACCGTAAATGGATGATAGTATTCACTGGAAATGCCAGCTACAGACACAGCTTTGTTTTTTTGTTTTTTTATTCCGCCAACTGAATTCATTTTTTTAACCTACCAGGAAACATTTGATTTGGTTTTTTTTTGTTTGTTATTGCAGTTTCCAGTTCTGTGTTGTCTGTTTATTAAAAATGAATGTAAGCTCCTTTGGGTAGGGGCCGCTTTACCGTGTGTGTGTATGTATGTATGTGTATATATATATATATATATATATATATATATATATATATATATATATATATATATATATATATATATATATATATATACAAGTCTCATGGGTGTCCGCACTCTTTCCTCTTGGTTTGCTGAGGTGCACGTTCAAATGTTGTATTATATATATGATAAAGGATCAGCACACTCATTTGTAGATCAATCAAATGTGTTTTTATTCAACACAGCATTGTGTCCAACGTTTCGGTCCCACTTGGGATAAAGGTCCCCAAGTGGGACCGAAACGTTGGACACAATGCTGTGTTGAATAAAAACACATTTGATTGATCTACAAATGAGTGTGCTGATCCTTTATCATATATATATATATATATATATATATATATATATATATATATATATATATATATATATATATATATATATATATATATATATATATATATATATATATATATATATTTTTTTTTATGTAATCTGTATGTTCAGTGTATACACCAATTTATGTTGTACAGAGCTGCAAAATAAGTTGGCTCTTTATAAATATGTGTTAAAATAATTAATGACCTGGCTAGCAGACACTATAAAGCAGATTGTTAATTTACCAACATTCATTCATGTAAATACATTCTGGAAATTATTGGTGGACCAAACAGTTATGATGTTGCTTATTTTTACTAATCTATTTTTGCCAACAGAATTTTGCATTTGTGTTTACAGCAAACCATTTTTTTTTTTGCCACCAATCAGTGATTATTAGGCCAATGGCTCATACAGTACATTATTTTCTCTGTTGGAGTAGATAAGCCAGCAGCTTCTCAGCTTTATAAATACACTGCTTTTTGCACAGTAATTGTCTGTGTAGAAAATGTCACAGAAAATGGTATTTCTACACCACTTTATAAATATCCCCCTGAAACTATTAATTTGAAACTTGTCAATATGCAACGTTGCATGAATCTGTTGTAATATTTCAAAACCTGAACTTTTGAGAATTCAGTAATATGGTCTCAGAAGTGTTTTACTCTTACCAATAACTGAGATAACTAAGACAATATGTGCTTGGTTCCCGCTTGCTTCAGTGGACTTTGCCATGTCCACTGAGGTGTATATTTTTGGCAGCAAGTTTTCTTAATTGGTGCACCGGAGTTATTTAGGCCAAAGAGGAACTTGCCTTTATTTTTCCTTTATTATAAACGTGTTAATATTGCCCCAACTTTTTGTTTTAAATTTGTTGCTGTTGCCTTTAACTGTTTTGCTCTCCAATTCCAAAGTTGGAAATTACAATTAACTGTAATTCCCTCTAATTGTTGAAACAATATACCTCCCAACATTTTGGAAATGGAAAGTGGGACAAAAAGATTTGCCTCACGTAGCGTGACAGAACATTTTTGACCATGCCCATTTTGTGACCACACCCTCTAATTATCATGTTCATTTTACAAAATTTGGCAAGTTATGAAAGTTTGAACACATTTCTATGTGTTATTACAGTTTTGCTAAAGAAGGTGAATTACCCTTTAAACTGCAAGTCACAGTTTCCCCAAGAGATTTGCTCATCAAAAAATTGTTACAATTTTTTCTTTGCTGATCTCAAATTGTTACAAAAGTATCCAAGTGCGCTTGCCACATTTTCTGGGCTCTCTGCCAAAAACCAATTTAAGTTTTAGAAACTTTGATCTCCTGCACTGAACAGCCAGAAAAAGCTACAAAGAGAAAGTTGTGACATTTCCGTAACAATCCGGGACTGCGGGTTGAGCGGTCAAAATCTGTACTGTCCCGCAAAAATGGGACAGTTGGGGGTTATGTAACAAGTATAGTAACCCTGACAACCAGAGAGCTGTGAAACATTTAAGTGGCAGAATAGACAAACCACCAGAAAAATAAATACTGAGACCAAATACATATTGTCCTAAATACCAACATCAAAGTACCTCTTAAATGTATGTGTGTGATTTTGTATTATGATTTTATGCTATTACACGTGTTTTTTTCCCCCCTACATTTTAGCCCCTTAAAGGTCCCCCCCTTCCAAATTATGTCAACGGAGGCAAAACTCTGTAGCAGGGTCAGCATCTATCATCTTGACATGCTAGGATTAGTGACCCAGGCATATGCATTTGAAGAGTCAGTCAGAATTCCTAGAATAAGCCATTCTATAACATACTGAAAGGTGAACCACCCCTTTAACAATGACCCTAACAGTCTTTTAAAAGGCAAATTGATGGTAACCCTGTTTATATGTATATTATTTGGGTAATAATGTGGATTAGCAAGAGCTGTAAGGGGGCTAAAATTTGCAAAAGCCAAGGGAACGGTCTGCCTGCTCTGCTTTGCCCTTGCTTATGCTTAGCATTGGGATCAATTCTAAACATAGATAAATTACTAGTGCTGTACACAGATGACACTGATTATTTTACTGTTTGAAAAAGATACTGCTTCCTACTGCTGTTAAAGGAGAACTAAACCCTAAAAATGAATAGGGCTAAAAATGCCATATTTCATACACTGAACTTATTCCAACAGCCTAAAGTTTCAGCTTGTCAATAGCCGCAATTGTCCAGAAACCTGTGACGGGGTCGCCATCTTGGAAAGTGTCTGCAACACTGATATGCTCAGTGGGCTCCAGACTTTTTTGCCCCAAATTTTTTTATTGAGTAGGGGTTTGTGTACAGTTATGGGTTCTGTTATCTGGATTGTCAGCGACTGGGGATTTATTTATATTTATTTATTTACATAATGTGGGACAACATATTCAAACATAAGAAAACCGTTGTTTTGACACCATCATAGATATATACAGTTCAGTTACCATCAAGTAGAAGGTGTTGTTTTATTGTAGAGTAAAAAAGATAGACAAAAATAAGTATTGTTTTTCCTTCATTAGAAAATTTGAAGTGCCATTTTCTGTAGAATAAGATAAATAAGGAATGCAGAATAAGATATGTACCATGTGATTATGTCTGCAGGCTGGGTTGTCTAGTTCTTCAAATATGTTGTTGTCCATTGATGTCCTTACCAAGTCTATATGGTCCATATCAGTTTTTGAGTTTCCATTTGTATATTTTGAAAGGAGGAATCCAACCACAGAATTAGCATATCAAGAAACAAAGATAAAACTGGCTCTCTTTTTGTTAAACAGTAGGCAAATACCAAAACAAGCTGCAAAGAAAACGGTATATGAAAATTTTATTCAAATTAGTGCTAATAGCTGTATTTTACTTCTGTGCCAAAGATCACGTGTGGTTGTTGTTTTTGTTCTTCTGTGCAACTGTTGCTAACACTTAAAGGCAAACTTTATTAATCTATCACCTCCAAAACACTGGCTTTAATTCTAAATGAAGAGGACACTTCTCTTTTCTGTTCTATCATGGAGCATGTAGAATTAAGTATTTTAGGCAGTCTCCTCCATGCTGGGATGAGAGTATAGCAGTAATTACAGCTCCTTTAGAGATGTTCAACAGCTGTACTACTGAATGCATTTAAACAGTTGGAGACCTGTGGACCCCTTTCGTGGTGCAGGCTGAATAATGGCTATATAAAGTCCATAATACGACTGTGGTTTTACTATTGCTATATTGTCCTGTAAAATGTACTCTGTTGTATATTAGACCCACTGCAGTTAAAAGGTTGTGCAGACACAATTTTATCGGTTTGTCTTAAGGTGTCAGAATTGCAGATGTTTTTTTACTGTTGCAGCTGTACCACTGTGCAGTTTATATGTGAACACATAAGAAGTGAAACTCTCTAGTAGCAAAGGCTACCAAACTTGCCATTGGTGCTTTCCAACAGTCCATGTTTTGTGGCTGTCCACAAGCAGCACAGTTAAAGAAGAACTAAGCCCTTAAAATGAATATGCCCAAAAGGCCATATTTTATATGCTGATCTTATTGCACCAGCCTAAGGTTTCAGCTTGCCAATAGCAGCAATGATCCAGGATTTCAACGTGTCACAGGGGGGTCACCATTTTGGAAAGTGGGACACTCACATGCTCAGTGGGCTCTGAGCAGCTGCTGAGAAGCTAAGCTTAGGGGCCATCACAAATTATCAAGTAAAAAATGAGGTTGGACTGTAATATGAGCTGATGCTACAAGGCTGATTATTAAATTCTGATGCTAATTGCACTGGTTTCTGTGCTGCCAAGTCATAATTAATTACCAATTGCCCTTATATCGTTACATGTATAGTCCGTATGTACTGTATATTCTGAGTTGTCCCCTAAGCTCAGTAAGTGACAGTAGCACAGAGCATGTGCAGTGAATCAGCAGAAAATAAGATGGGGAGCTACTGGGGTATCTTTGGCTGTGATTGCCTTGGGCAGGTACAGAAGCCCAAAACACAATGTACAACATTTCTAGCTTACTTCTTTAGTTAGTTCTCCTTTAAGATATGTCCATGATATTCCTATAATTTTTCTGTGTGACTGTAAAAGAAATACATTCCCACTTACAAATGTTAACCACCAGCTGTGAAAATGGTCCATTTTGGTTGTGATATATATTAGTAATACTTTGATACTTAAGAGCATCAATACAGCCCTGACCTTATTTACAGTGTCTTACAAAAGTATTCAGAGCCCCTTCCCCATCTGATATTAGCTTTAGGGTAGGTGCAGATTCGGGGAGATTTAGTGTGAAGTGTGAGCTTCATTGCATTAACTTTATTAATCATGTTTAGAGTGCGTTTTTCACTTCAACTACTAGATGTTTTTTGCAGGTGGTTAATACGGTATAATAATAATATAATAATAATGATTCCCACACCTACTACTAGAAGCAAATGAGCAAATTAACATTTTACTTAGCCCAGAAGCCAAATGCTCAGATCAGCCCATTCTGGCTCACAAGCTTCTTTTTGTGTATGTCCAGTTTTTACTCCTGTATCTATGCCTGTAGAAGGTTATATGGATTTTTGCTATAGCAACTTTCAACAATATTAAAGGGTTGTGTAATAGAAGCAGCTATGGTTGCTACAGATTTAGTCATCTATAGCAACCAAGCAGCTGATAAAATGTAATGGTCTGTTGAAAATTAAAATCTTATTGGTTGCTGTGGACTAAAATGTAATGGTCTGTTGTTTAAAATAAAATCTTATTGGTTGCTGTGGTCTACTACTGCATTTAGCTATCGATATCTTTTTAGTTAAAAAATTGAATGTTTTTAATTTTCCAGATTTATTCTAAGAACCACCAAATCTAAGTGAACTGGTCTTCAACAGTAGTAATATTTTCTTAGGTAAGCAGCACTTTTTAAAACCTTTTTCATTTATTTATTTTTACCCATTGTGGTCTCTGCTTGCTAATAATGGTTCAATTTTAAAGTCTAACTCAATTAAAACAAACTGTTGAACTCTTTATTTCTCATGTCCTGGAAGGCAATATACTTTATCTTGCTTGAGATGAAGGATACTGGGCCTGTAAAGTTTACAGTTTTAAAGTTTACATACACCTATGCTAGAGATGTCTCAACTAAGGTTTTTTTTCAGAACCACTTGCACTCTCAATCCAGATTGTGGTGTAATGATTGTAGCAGCTTCTGATTGCCAAATTGTCTTAGAAATTAATTAAAGGAAAGTTTACCTGTGAATGTATTTAAAGGAACAGTAACGTCAAAAAATAAGTGTTTTAAAGTAATGAAAATATAATGCAGTGTTGCCCTGCACTGGTAAAACTGCTGTGTTTGCTTAACAAACACTACTATTGTTTATATCAATAAGCTGCTGTGTAGCAATAGGGGCAGCCATTCAAAGGAGAAAAAGCTCAAGTTACACAGCAGATAGCAGATAAGCTCTGTCTGTCTTATGGTGTTATCTGTTATCCATTAGTTAACCTGTGCCATATAGCCGTTTTTCAATTTCCGCCATTGCTCCACAGCAGCTTGTTTATATGAACTATAGTAGTGTTTCTGAAGCAAACAGATCTTTTTTATCAGTGCAGGGCAACACTACATGATATTTTCATTACTTTAAAACACTTACATTTTTTGGTGTTACTGTTCCTTTAAGGATCTACATTAAATCCACTTCTTTGATACCATTGCAAAATCCAAGCCCGTACCTCAGAAAAATATTCAGCCCACGCAGACACTGCTTCGTTGAGGAAGCAGGCTCTAATTAACTCCCATGGATGGATGGAACTTTACCCCGAAAGTTTTAAGTGAACACCAGGACAACAACAAAGGAACTGGTGGGGAGATGGAGGCATTGTTACTAAAGTGTCAACATCTAACATCAAATGAGTCCTTCATTGCTATGGCCTAAATGGCTGTCAGACAAGAAAGAAGCTCCTGGACTGGAAAAGTCAGGCCCGGGGGCCAAATGCGGCCCCTTTTCATATTTACACCGGCCCTCAGCCTCCAAAATGAAATTAATAATAATGCGGCCCACCAGCACAGTGCAATCAGGAATTGCAAGAAGTATGCAAGAGCAGTGCTTCTCTATGTCCAGTATGTGTCTATTGCTAACACCTTCAGTACACATTTTATCCACAGAATGGGAATCACTCACAGAGGCAGATTTTCCTGCAAGTTAGCTTTTTATTGTGCATCCACACGACATGTTTCGGACCCACTGGTCCTTTTTCAAGTGTGTACCTTCAGTACACAGGCAGCAGTATAGACCAAGTGGCAGATCATTTCACTAATGTGCCCAAATATTACTGCTACGGCTATGCGATATCTTGTTTAAATGAGTTAAATGATGTTAATGGTTCAAAGAATGTCGGGCTGAATGGTCGGCCCCCACACATTTTCACCTCACCAAATCTGGCCCTCTTTGCAAAAAGTTTGGACAACCCTGATTTAAAGCATACTTCTAAAATTGTAACAAAATGGTTAAAGGCAACAAAGCACATAAAGTGGCCATCACAATGTCTAGACCTGTATCACATAATTGTGTGCATTTAAAAAAAAAAACATGTTTAGTATAGGTGTATGTAAACTCTAGAACTGTATGCTTAGATGCTTGGGGAAGATGTCACTGAAACTGTAAAGGTCTTGAGTTATTTTATTACTACTGTCTTACTTGCCTGCTAACAAACTCAGTATTATTCCCTGGAGATATAGGAAGGATTCCTTTAATTCATAAAGAGAGAGAGAGAAAATGAAATTGTTTGCCCTACAGTAATTAAAGGGAAACTATGTCCCTGTACATTTTAGCTCTCCTAAAACGTCTAATATGCAACATTGTTTCATGGGAACATGTTTCTGCTGTATTTAGTCTTACAATGCCCATATGCATCTAGAGAAAGAGAGAAGATGCTTTTTACTGTCATAAGTCAGCTTATCAACTGTTTGATTACCTTTCATTACTTTCCCATTACTTTTGTTTTTTTTTTTTTTCAATAAATTTTGTTTTTGGTCTAAAAATAATTCTCACTATGTAGGTGGTGGTAATCAATTCAATAGTATGTAAAAGGTGCATAAGCTTGCTTTTATAGCCTGACAGAGGACATGCAGTCTCTTATATGTCCAGTAGAGGGAGCCATTAATCTGTTTTTCGTGATGTTGCTCCATGCTTATTTTACAAGTATTCATTACATAACATTTAATGAAGAGGTATGGGCTTCTTTAAATGTTATGTTCTCGCTAATTTAAAAAAATAAATACAGCACATGTATAAAAATTACAGAATACTATTTATTATTATATTAATTGTATAGTTGAAAGTAAACTGCCTTAGAAATGATATCCTTTATTAAGAATAGATAGAAGTGCAAAAGAGACCCCTCCCAAAAAGAAATTTTTAGAAAAAGGTGGGATATTTTCATTTTTAAGGAGACCTGTGCCCAAGCAAAAACAATAAAAATTGAGCCTCCAAAGTGTGAACTAGCACCTATTAGGATGCTTAAACGTTGCAAGGTATACGTTTCCTTTTAAATTGCTTAACTATTCTTATAGTTGGTTATAAAACTAAGTCAAGAGGAGTAAGCTCGGAGTCCTACAGCTTGCCATACTTGGGATGGCAGTTGCAAATTTTGGTAGCTCAATAGCCTAATCCCCCCCCCCAAGAGCCTTCAGTGACCAATTTTTTTTAAATGTTAAGGTCCCCATAGACGACCGATTTAAGCGAAGTCCGACCGATCGTTCATAATTATCGTGCGGTTAGTGGGATTCGAACGATCGTACATCTTACCATTTTTTGGCCGACATCTGTCAGAAAATTGATCAACCAGGTTAAAAAATCTAAAAATCCCTATTTTATTTTCAGTCACCTGGCTAGACTAAAATTGCATCGAATGCAGAACACATACAATCGCAACCACCTATAGTTTGTGCTTCGAAACACATACAAAGTATTAAAGTGTATACATTGTCCTTTTTCTAGTGCAGCTGCAGCAGCCTTTGTTGTTACATTGAGAGGTGAAGCTGCTGACATTGAATTCTAGAAAAACTGTGTTTCAGGTCAATTCAGCGGCCTGGTCACTGGTGGGGTCAGTGATCAAACCTCATGGGTTTATAAAATGCAGTGCATGCGAATACTTTAAAATGGAAAATTTTGAGACACCTTAAGATTTTCATAAATATACTGGTAATATACAAAACAAAGTGTGTATGTCAGGCTGGCAATCATACCTTGCACCGCCCCATGTACAGTATTTGGATACCATGCATTGTATGTCTGCCTAAAGCAGGGCTATTAACATGGCAGTTGTTGCTTAGGCGTTCAATTGTTTGTTTTTTAAAAAAAATATTGCAGATGTCATTTTCCAAACAAAGTATTTGTAATGTCATTTGATAACTGCTATTTTGACTCAAAGCTCTGCATGATTTTAAAAGGAATATCGTCTTCTGTAAATGCATATTGGCTACATTTTATGACAAAGTAAATCGGTTTCCTATAATATGGCATTGTTTTGTCAGTTGAAAGTGCACAAGGGCATTTATCACCTACACGTAGGCCTCACGTAGATGAGTTCCACCAGAAAAGGTCAGACAATAGTTTTACCAAATGTTGCTTATTATAGACGTGTGAAATTCCACACAATCTCTTGTCTTCAGAGAGGATAAATATTGCTAGTTGTGCATTAAGACGTACCCTTTTCGCCCATAATTAAAGTTAGTATGTTTTTTTTTGTGTGTGTGTGTTGTATATGGAAAAGCGATTAATTTTCTGAAGTCGCCCGAAGTTTTGTTGTGAGGCAACTATGGAAAATGAATAGTTCCGAGTGCCATCCTGCCGCCCGACTAATTTCCCTGAATCTGCCTGTGTGCTGTAACCCTTACAGGGGCTGATATGTTAAGTGGGAGCATTCATAGCCACTGTTACAAAGTATAAGGGGTGTTGGCAATGTAGTGTATTGTTTTACTAACCACATCTGAGTGAATAGTTTCAAGTAGACCTGGATTAACTGACGAGTACATACTACCTTTGCATGTAAAAGATCCTTTTAACAATACGTGTACTCTTTCTAGCCCCAGGTGAAACTTGCCTTCAGTTGATGTAATGAATACAATGCAAGATGTATAATGCAGGTCACAAGAAGGATTTCATTCTTTCCTGGTTTCATTGCAAGTCTGGGACTAGCCCTGTGCCTTCACCCCTCTGTATGAACCTTGTGTTCTGGGAATGTGATATACACCAGATGACCTTTGTTTGCTGAGATGCGCCGGTGGCAGGTGATGCAAGTGCAGAGCAAGCATTGCTTGTTGGGACAGAATGACATTTCAAAGGACACGTGCTTGTAATACGATGATTGTACTTTTAATATCACATGAGGCAATCGGGTTATCTCCTGAATGTGAGTGCAGATACATTATGTGCAGTGTGCTCATCCAATAAAAGTTAAGGAATTGGCTCTGACGGTTTAGATTTGTCTGTAATTTTCTGTAGACAGGTAAAGGGGATATCTAAAATGAACTCAGGCAAGCTACTTTCTGGTAATGGAAATATAGTTACAAATGGCCATAGACATGCAGATTATTAGGTTGTATCAACCGTTCCAACCTGCAACTAACCTTTCAGATTAAAATAAAGTAGTAAAGAGAAGAAATCACACAATGCTCGGGCCATCCGTTGACAGGCAGCAATCGTAAGAAAGTAATGTCGGACAAATAGTAGTGACAATCACCCACGGATATTGTCACATAGGCAATACATGCTGCGAAATTTTTGGTAGCCCATATAAATCTTTAAACCTGTCAGATCGACTGACTGATCGATCGCCATGGCATGAAAAATGTAAGGGCACTACAAACCGCGTCTGAAAATTGTATGAATCTGTTTTGTGGCACACACACACGCGCGCGCAAAATTAGCATGTAAACATTAAGCTACTGTATACTATGCCATCAACATATTCTCAAATATAAATGTATTTTTTTTTCTTTAGCGTAATGCACAAAGCAATATTTGATTTTCCATATCTGTCCATTGCACTCGCTTCTGGTTCTGTTGTAGTATACAGCAACAGATAAAACATAAAACACTGACACTGTTTTTGGTACAATATTTCAGGGACTAAAAGCTGTGAAATAGTATTGAAGGAGCAGTTGGAACTTCTCTCCATATGCAGAGAGGACAGCTCTCTGTGCCTTTAGCCTGAACAGTCAACTGCTGCAAGTCGTGGGAAAACATCCGTTTTTTCTCACAAGCAATTTGGTTGTGAAAGGTTCCCCCCCCCCCCTTACTTACACTTCTGCCCTTTTATTGATACTACAGCCTGTCACAGCTGTGATAACCTTTCCACTTAGGGGTTGTGGTTTGAGGCCTCACTCATGTTTGTTTGTTTGTTTTTTTTTTTTTTGTCTAAAACTTTTTTTTTTAACCAGACAACCAAGTTTTATTTATAAGCAGCGAATAATACCCGCTGTGCATTATTCTGGCAGAGGGCAGCTGATATTTACCCAGCAAAAAAAGTGCTAGATGGATAAGCAACGCTGTACAGTTTTAAAATTTGTACAGCAAGTGCCGTGTAGTAAGCAGCACAGTGTCCCATAGAGCTTACAGTTTAAGTGGGTGGATAACCTATAGGCACAAATGTTCTCTCTTTCATCCTAGATGGAGCTGACATTTGCAGCCATAGGCCCTATGGCATACGTCCTATTTATCCACCAGCATATTTCATACTTCTCCATGCCACGGCCAGCTGTAACTTACATATGGCCTGAATAATACCCATCATTAAGTTTTCATTCATGACCATGACAGGAGGCACAGTGGGGTATTTAAATATTGTGAATGGTTATCAACCTTATAAGGTCTTTCTGTTTCATGCCTTTATTACTAGCTACCATAAAGCATATCTCTAGATCTGACCTATTGTCTGCAGGGCTTTGTTTCTGTCCTGCACTTCCCTATTCACTGTAATTGCCGCAGTCCTAGATAACCAGTGTATGTACTGCTAACATAACTGTGGGAAACTTTTATGCAGCACTAGAATTTTCCCACATGCTCGCATGCTAACTTGCATGCGAGCTCAGATTTTGCAAGGCAGATTGTTTTCTGAAAGGGCAGCAAATTTGCAAGTTGCTGTCTTGTTGGTGTGTGGTGCCAATGTTATATATGTTTGTGGGTTGCAAACCTTCCTAAACAGAAGAATTGATACAGCAAAAGGGAAATTTAGTGGCCTCCGAACATATGGAAAAATAGTATTGTAGTCTCATTCAAAGCAGTGGCTAGTTTTGCAAAATGTTTACCTGTAGAATAATGGCTAAAATACATAAATGTGATGTTTTGTACAGCACCACCCTGTTCTATTCACAGGCTAATGTTTTGCTTTTCAGAGGAGAGAACAATGACGGATAATTGACTTCCTACCAAAGCAACAGTATAAATACAGTATATAACTGTGATAAATGTGTATTATGAAATAATTAAGCTTTTCTGCTGTTTCACCAAGTGCCCAGCTATTTATGTTGTCCATTATGTATCTGCGATTATGCACCTTTAACAGATTTGCCCTGGAAGTAAAAGGGACCTATAAATGCAATGTATATACAACGTCTGTCCTACAACTTGCAGTCCCCTTTGAAAGCCTTCAAAAAAATGTCATAGCTCTGAAGCCTTCTTTTATTTAGAGTTTTATTTACTGTATTTCTATGGCTGTTGAAAGCAGAACTTTATGGGCAGTTGGCTGCCATGCTTGGGAGAATAGAAACTCTTTCCTGCAGTTGTGGATTGTAAGTAGGACAGTTGCAGTTTTGTTCTGTAGTGAGATGTTCCAGTGTGGAAATATCATGGGTGGGAAAAAAAAACCCTGCCTAAAATAACTTCTCAAAGATTTTTTACAGTTTCTAAGTGTACTACATTACTTTTGGTTAAACATTTTCTAATGATCCAGGTTGCTAGTCTGTTGGGCGGAGGTGTAGTTACCAAGGAACTGTAACGTCTGGAAGTGGAAACCATACACAGAGGACAGCACAGTGATCAGAGAGGGTTTGAACTGTGTGCAGATATATAACTGTAAAACACAGCATATTGTTGTCCTAACCCCAGTGTGCCTCCCACTTAGTCCAGGCTTCTGCTTGAGTCATTTAAAAGTGATGATTCTCCACTCTCCAATGATTATTTAACTTCCTGCTGCAGTTTTACACTATCAGATTGGTATCCTGTGTCAGTGACTCACAGTCAGATGCATGTGTTATGTCATTAGCTGCACACACATCCCTGGATTCTTGCCTTTTATGGGATACAGTTAAAGTACACGTTTATTGTAAAAGGGACCCAAAAATACAATTTTTCCTTATGAAAGAAACTCGTATTCTGAACAAATTCAAATATACATAAAAATGTTCAGTGGTTTTAAAGTAATATGTTAATACTATTTAAGTGTGTGTGTGTGTGTGTGTGTCTTTGGTAGTTGTGACTATTGAAACAATGTAAGAAAATGCAACTGTCTTGACTGTATGAGTGCAGAAAGTGGCCAACATCAGCTTTCCATAGCAATTCCATTTATACATAACTTTAAAAATATTAAATTTTCTTTTTGGGGTTCACATCCACATTGTTGCCTTTAAGCATCATGCAGACAGTGGTATTATTAATATACAATGAAGCAATCGAGGTACAAAGTGCAAAAAACCAGGAGCAGAGCGTCATGGGCTTTTTTTCTCCACAGTGTATCATTGTGTACCATATGCTATCATTTTAGGTTGTGAATCTCTATTAGGGCAAAACGACCTGGGGTGACTTTAGTAAGTGCTTTAAATAGCTTGTATCATTGCCCTTAAGAACAGTAACTCCAAAAAAGTGTTTTAAAGTATTTAAAAAATAATACGGTGTTGTCCTGCACTGGTACAATCGGTATGTTTGCTACAAGCTGCTGTGTAGCCATGGGGGCAACCATTCAAAGCACATGTTACATAGCAGAAAATGGATGCACTCTGCAGGAGCTTATCTGTTATCTTCTAAGTAGCCTGTGCCTTTTTTTTTTTTTTTTTTAAGCTTGAATGGCTTAACAAAAATGGCTGACTATAGTTGTCTCTCTAAAGCAAACACATAACTTTTACTAATGTATGTAACGGTACATTATATTTTAATTGCTTTAAAATTCTTTTATTGTTAGGTATTACTGTTCCTTTAAGGAGCAGTGATTAGCTCTGGCATTGTTTTTTTTTAACAATTCTTTTATTGTGCATTTTGTATCAATACAGACAAAAAAAAAGGTACTTTCTATGATAGTATTGCATCTTTTTTCCTTTTAACAAAATAAAACAATCTTTACAAACATTAACCAGATTATTATTACAACTCAGGTTTATTCCAGTTACATATATATTCAATTCCAGCGTTACATACATTTTATTTCCTCCTACTGCAGTTAGCCTAGATCTGAATCCTCCTCTGTCCCGGTTGCCCAAACTTTATTGAATTTCTCCGGACAGCCCCTTCTCATATATGTAAGTTTATGCAAGGGGAGCGCTTTGTTAATTAGTTGCTCCCACCCCTGTGTCGTTGGTCCCCCTCTAGTTTTCCATTTTAATTCTATAACTTTTTTAGCGTACATGCATAAACTGATTAGGATCGTCCTCTGTGATCTTTTTGGAGATATATCCTCCATTAGATTTAATATTAACACCTTGGGGTCCATTGGTACTAGAATACCCGTTTTTGTGCTGATTATTTGTATTACCTCCCTCCAAAATGTCTGCATAACCGGACAGTTCCAAATCATGTGCATAAAGTTTGCTGGTGAGTTTGAACATCGGGGGCATTCATCCCTTATAGTTGGGTTCATTTTATTAAGCCTATAAGGAGTAAAGTATACTCTGTGCAGGTAATTCAGCTGGGTCATTCTGTCCTTACTGCAGAGAAGCTCTGATATTGTTAGGTATTACTGTTCCTTTAAGGAGCAGTGATAGTAAAAGGAGTGTTCACCTTTAAATTAATTCAGGAATAGCCTGAATTACTTTTTGCTATCCACTGAAAATCATGGTGTGTTCCACACAAGCAGGAAAGTCAGTGAAAATACCCTTGAAAATTTTAAAATTTCAAGCATTAAGACCTGGGGCACTAGTCAGAAGGACTGGTATGTGTTCCTTAGTTTAGGCATAGTAACCCTCCCGGTGATGTCCTTTTGTTACATAACAAGAGATTTTTTTATATCCCCAGTTTCATCTTTTGCTCATAGTAAATAGGAGAAATATATATATATTTTTTATATTCTCCAAGCTGATTTTAGTATATTGTCAAAGGAGAAAAAAATGTACGTTCTATAGATGACTACCAAAAGAACCTTCTGTTTTTATTCCTTTACTTTGACAGTACAGGCCTGAACAGTACAGAACTAATCCCATGATCAGTTATCTGAAAACCTGCGATCGATAAAGCTCTGATTTACGGAAATGCTGTCTCCCATGAATTTATCCAAGTAATCCAAATTTTCCTTTTTAAGGTTAGATTTATTTCATGTTTACATGATTTTCTAGTAGACAAGGTATGAAGATTCCAAATTACGAAAAAGATCCGTAACCTGGAAAACCACAGGTCCAAAGCATTCTGGATAAGTGATCCCATACCTGTATACTAAAATGCAGCTGAAAATCGATAAAATCTTTCCTCTGAGTGTTGGCTTCTATAAATGACTACCAACAGAACCTTCTAACACCCATTGAGTTAAAATACATTGGTGAAAGGTAGGGGGCACAGCAGGGGTTTAGCACCTGTGTGAAGATGTGTATTCAGGACAGCTATGCAAATAGAAAAGGGATGTAACAAACTTACTTTGTTTGCCCAAAACTGGACTGACAAAACTAAGGGCAAAAAGAGTTTAGCAACCATAAATAGATGTCATTAACTGCAGGTTTTTTCCAAGCCAATGGAAGACTGGATTTGTGGGCAGGACACAAAGGCCTAGTCCTAGGGTGGGAAATATGTTGGGGCAGCATAACCCTTAGGTTAATGTCACATGTAGGTTTTTGTTACATATTCAGGCTGAAATCCACCCATGTGCACAGGTGGATTGCATACAAAATTGGGGTGTTAGGGGCCAAATTGGCGGATTCGCCATCAGTGGAGAAATTGCTGAATTGTTCCTTGTAAAAATAAAAACTGGGTAAATAGGTAGGCTGTGCAAAGTAAAAAATGTTTCTAATAAAGTTCGTTAGTCAAAAAAGTAGTCTATAAAGGCTGGAGTGACTGGATGTCTAATATAAAAGAACAGAACCCAACTTCCTGCTTTGCAGCTCACTTGGTTTTCACTGATTGTTTACCAGATAGTAACCAATCAGTGACTTGAGGGGGGGGACGACATGGGTCATATCTGTTGCTTTTGAATCTGAGCTGAATGCTGAGGATCAATTGCAAACTCAATGAAGAGTTATGTCCCATGTGGCCCCTCCTTAAAGTCACTGACTAACTCAGAGTTGGAGAGCTGAAAAGCAGGCAGTAGTATTCTGTTCTGTTAAGACATCCAGTCACTCCAGCCATTATACATTACGTTTTTGGCTAACTAACTATATTAGAAACCTTTTTTATTTTGTACATCCTTGTTCATGTAAATAAACCATTTTCATAATAATATACTTTTTTAGTATTACGTGCCATTGGGTAATCATGGATTGTCCAATTGTTTGCAGGGCTAAGCAGGCAGCTACCCACCGTTTCCCAGCTTCAACTAGACCGTATCGCTTTTGTTGATGGACAAATCGTACATTTGAATGATCGTTTCAGGTCCAACGATTACAAAAATATCTTAACAACTATAGCGTCTTAACATTGCGTCACTGGGACTGGGCAGGAGAGTCAGCTGTGAAATGATCTGCCAGCCCAGTGCCATCGCAGCGGCCTTATTTGTGTTGGTAAAAGTGAGGTTGGGTCATGATTTCAAGACAAAAGTGTGGGCACTATTGGATAGCATGCCTAACTGCACAACAAACAGGAATCTGCCCCTGCTATCATTCTATTGCTCCTGTTCATAACGTTATTTCTTACTCATGTCTTGTGCAATTTACATGATCTATTTCTTTGAAAATTTACTCTAGAATAAACTGATTATGCATAAATCTTAGCTTAGAAGTGATAATTGTGTGACCGTGTGCCTGCTCCTTTTTTTCTATTTGCATTTCTATACCAGCTACAAACTGAAGTGACTATTTTTAGAGTTTGGATATTTAACTCATTAAAGAAAACAAATAGCTGCATACCTTGGTGAAACTCCAGAGGCAGTCTGGAAGATCTCACTGCTGTTCCTCCTTCTGCTTGTAAGGAACGTGGATACGGGGAAAAAAGGTTTTTCGTAATTTTATAGAACAACACTCTGCCACCCTGCATATGTATCTTTCTAACTAAGCAATCCAACTTGATCCTGCAAACTGTTTTATATTTAAAAATTAACATACCCTGTAAACAATACTTTTTAATACATTTTGTATTTTTGTAATAGAATAGTTCCTTTGTACTTTGTGATAACCAAGCTAGCATTAATCCATACTGATGACAAAACAATTCTGTGGTTTGTTCTTTTTAGTAGCAGCTTATTGGCCAGTGTACAGGACCCTCTAATGGGCTTCCCTGACCAATACCTGGATGAAAATCGTCTAGCTATTGATTGGACAGGTTTAAAAATGCCACAACGGGAACACAGGCGGTTGGAGCAAGCACTGACGGTTTGTCGGTTCTCTTCATTGTGATCCAGTCGTTGGGCATATTGGGGGGCAAATACGCTTCTTTCTCAACCTTGCCACGCAAGCAGATCTTTAACTGTATGGCCAGCTTTAAGGTATGGAGATCAAATTAGTGGATCTGAATGCTGTATGTCCCACCCATTCCAGGTAATACTACTACTACTACCACCACCACCACCACCACCACGTTGCTTTCTGGATACATCATAGATAAGTTAGGTAGAATGTTCATATAGTTCGTATCCTCTCTTTATATAACATTAAAGATTAGGACTTTAACTAGACACTTCAAATATAGTAGAGTATATGCAAATACCTTTTAACTCTTAACAGACTTTTGCTGTATTGTGTGTGTGTGTATAGCAGGGTTCTAATCACTTTAAGTCACCCACACCCTTCTTTCACGCAGCTTTAATTGAAGTGTGACATAGCGTTTCCTTTTGTTCTAATAGTAATGCCACTTTGACAAATCTTTTTTTCTCACCCCCAAAATCTGTTTGGCACCGTAGTGTTAAGTGACTTTTAGGGAGGAGCAGGAGGTTAGACAGTTGTTTTGGAACTTCCCCCAACTACCTTTAATGTCATAATAAAAATATTAAACCTTTAAATATTTAACCTTTTAATTGTCTCAATAGGAGCTGTAAAGATATATTTTTTTGTCTTCCATACCTGATCAAATTTTGCCAAAATTGCAGATATACACTACAACAGGCATACACTTACATTTCTGCTGTGCTTCTACTGTCAGAGCACATTGATAAGTAATGGCATCAAAATCCATGTAACTTGTTGCTAATCACTCCCTGTGGATATCAGTGAGATGCGCTGGCAGTTGCTCTGCCCCTTGTCATGCCATAAAATGCACAAGAAGCCCCTTGTGTCCCATTACCCTTGGTAATGTGAAGTCAAAAGGCACAGCATGAAGGACAGGATTAATTCATGCATTTGTTTACTCTGAGTGATCAGGCAAGGGGGTTTATTAAAGGGACACTGGAACTGATTTGTTACCTACTGAACCTGTCAGTTTTCACGCTCCTTAAATCTGGTATGCCCATCTTCATTGTTCAAAGCCGTTTGATGAAAATAAAATTATTTAGTCAACTAAAAATAATAAGATCATTAACCTGTTTACGCTAAGTGGTCGAACATGTTGAGATTAAATTGGGCAGTTTGGATAATTGTGACCATACTGCCAGTCTGACTGTGTGTGTGCCACGTTCTTAGTACAACTAGTTTGTATGAGGTGCAATTGTTGTGGAACAGTCCCTGCCAAAATGTGCTTTCTATTTCTTGTCTGTAATCCAACCAATCCCATACCAAAACAAACTTGCTGCCATATTTAACAGCTAAAACCACAATGTATGTTAAAGGCTAAAATACATGAAAGTCTGAATGTTTCCAAATTCAAGACTGTTAAGAAAAGAGGACAGGGAAAACACACTAAAAGGCATTACTACATTTTATTGTTGTGTTAAAATTTTTACCCAATGTTGCCCTTTTTTTATAAAACGGATACATAATGGTTGTGAGATTATTTATATTGGGCAGCATTCCTATTGCAAAAGTTTGGCTAGCGTCTACAAAGTTACCCTGAAACGCGCAAGAAGTCACCCTTTAATACTTGCCAGTTAATCTTGAATGTAATGGTAATTTTGTATTGCTCTGTATTCTGTGATTTGTATTGATCCCTTTCTGTTCTGTTATTGTATTGTTTTAAAGTACAAAGCTGAAGTTTACAAGTACATTAGAGGACATTAGAGACAAATAGTAGGGGACCTTTTTACCCATAAAGAGGATCAGAGGCCATCCCTTCAGACTAGAAGAAAAGAGCTTTCATTTGAAGCATGTTGGTGGTTCTTTACAGTGAGGTTGTGGAATGCACTGCCGGTTGATGTTGTGATGACTGATTCAGTTAATGCTTTTAAGGGTAAGGTCACACTGGGCGTTTCGGGGAGATTTAGTCGCCTGGCGACTAATCGCCTCAATGTATTAAATTGGCAAATCAAGAAACAGCAAGGAGCAGAATACCTGCTATTCAGTCTTTATTGTGCATTATTATTGTGCATTCCACACGACATCTTTCGGGCAGCAAGGGCCACATTGGGTGTCTGACACTAAAGATAGTCTGCTGTCTTCTTTGCAGCATTTCATTACTCTTTAGCTACTGAGAGCATTAACCTTATCTTACTGTTGCAGACTGCCAAACAAAGCCTTTACATATATATTGGTGGTACTTCCTTCCATTCCCGAGACTAGTGACCCCTTTTGTCTTTTAGGCATCAAAGTGTTTAAAGATAGTAAATTAATTATTTATTATAATATTGAGGGGGGGGGGTTAATAGGTCACTGGTTTTTGTAGGTCAAGTTGTTTTGAGATGTTCTTGTTGTGTAACCTGATTACATTGCTCTGTAAGCCTTAATGTCTTATGTTGAGAGTTGCAAGTGACAGGCAGGCTCTGAAACTCAGAGACCCATTTTTATATTTTTGCCTTTTATAATGCCGACATGGTTTATCTGTAAACTATTATACTTTTGTTTTTTTGTTTTGTTTTAAGAACAGCCTTATATCTAGTTTAGAACACACTGATATTGTCGCATAAAAAATAAAGGTCTTTCCAACAGTAGCAGGGCTTCTTCTGAGGTAAATCAGAAGTTGCTTACCTCCATTACAAATATTGCAGTCAGTCTTTTCACGTGCTGTTTGCAGTCATGCCAAATTCCCTTCTTTATCTGTAATATAAGAATATCTTGGTACTGTATATTTCCCTAATCCCACACAGCATAAATGAAGAAATTCCAGTGTGGTGGGATATGTACATTTTGGGCAAATAAAATCTGCAATATTGTGAAGGGAGTAGTGGAGTAGTAAAACCGACACAATCCGTTCGTATTTACTTGTTTGCAGATTTTCTTTTTAACTTGTATGTGTTGGTAGAGTTTAGTAGGCAATAAAATGTAACAATCCTTCCCAGCTCTTATTAATGTCCCTCATTTCCAGGTATGCCTATCTGGCACACCCTGCATTCCCAAAGCATGAACACCTTAATAGATATTGATCTCTTCTCTTTTACCTTGCCTTTATTTTATTGTTGTGCCTCTTTTATTTTCCATCTATTTTGATACTTTTATTGCAGCTTCCCTGTTAACTATAAATATCAATGCAAAACATTGCATAACTTAACTGGTGCTGTAAATGCTAATTCCTATTTTTGCTTGAAGTGTTTACTAGTTTCAAGCAGGGGCAAAGCACCAATTTTTTTGACTTCCGTGCACATTGCCTCTGCTTTTGGTGCTTTGTAAGAGTCACAAGCGGCAGGGCCGGATTTACATAGCGGGCACCCCTAGGCCCCCTGTTGCCTCCCTTTTATTCGCTCAAATTTTCATCATTGGTACTTCAACTATGGGGATTGGTGCACAGGAATTAAAAACTATTGTATCTCCTGCGCATCCCCTGTGTTTCTGAACCAATGTGGGTGTGGTTGGGCAGCATGCCGTCCCCTAAAATCTTGCTGTCCTAGGCCCGGGACTTGGTGACCTCCCCACAAATCCAGGCCTGACAAGAGGACAGCTGTGCACAGATTTACCCTGCTTCACGGCGCAGATCGAAGGAATCACAAGAGACGGTATTGCTCAATTTTCTTGCGGCTTTATTTGGCACATCTAGTGAGTTTCTAGCAGTGGGTTGGTGAGGAAAACCTATGCGTTTCGTGCCCTCTTTCCAGGCACTTCGTCAGGGTCCCTGGAAAGAGGGCACGAAACGAAGTGGTTTTCCTCACCAACCCACTGCTAGAAACTCACTAGATGTGCCAAATAAAGCCGCAAGAAAATTGAGCAATACCGTCTCTTGTGATTCCTTCGATCTGCGCCGTGAAACGGGGTAAATCTGTGCACTGAAGTTACCTCCTCAACGAGGTGAGGAGGATCCCGCGAGAGCTGCGACTGAAGGGAGAGACGCTGCACAAAGAAGGGTGAGCTCCGATATAATATCTAGACCTGTTTTTGATGCTTATTCACAAGAGGACAGCTGTGGCTATAAAGTAGGGATGCACCGAATCCACTATTTTTGGATTCGGCTGAACCCCCCTGACGAAGTGCCTGGAAAGAGGGCACGAAACGCGTAGGTTTTCCTCACCAACCCACTGCTAGAAACTCACTAGATGTGCCAAATAAAGCCGCAAGAAAATTGAGCAATACCGTCTCTTGTGATTCCTTCGATCTGCGCCGTGAAACGGGGTAAATCTGTGCACTGAAGTTACCTCCTCAACGAGGTGAGGAGGATCCCGCGAGAGCTGCGACTGAAGGGAGAGACGCTGCACAAAGAAGGGTGAGCTCCGATATAATATCTAGACCTGTTTTTGATGCTTATTCATAAGAGGACAGCTGTGGCTATAAAGTAGGGATGCACCGAATCCACTATTTTGGATTCGGCTGAACCCCCAAATCCTTTGTGAAAGATTCGGCCGAGAACCGAATCCGAACCCTAATTTGCATATGCAAATTAGGGGTGGGAAATTTTTTTACTTCCTTGTTTTCTGACAGTCATTTCCCTCCCCGTCCATAATTTGCATATGCAAATTAGGGTTTCGGATTCGGTTCGACCGGGCAGAAGGATTCGGCCGAATCATAATCCTGCTGAAAAAGACCGAATCCTGGATTCGGTGCATCCCTATAAAGTACATTAGGTAGCTGGTATTTACTGTCTGCTCAAGGCAGGTTTAAGCACTAGGATCCCTTTTCACCTTTAAGTTAACTTTTAGTATGTTATAGAATTATAAGCAACTTTTCAATTGGTCTTCATTAATTTTTTATAATTTTTAAATTGTTTGCCTTCTTATAACTTTTTTCAGCTTTCCAATGGGGGGGTCACTGACCCCATCTTAAAAAACAATCCTCTGTAAGGCTACAAATTTATTGTTATTGCTATTTTTCCTTACCCATCTTTCTATTTTGGCCCTCCCTTATTCATATTCCAGTCTCTTGTTCAAATCAGTGCATGGTTGCTAGGGTAATTTGGACCCTAGCAACCAGATTGCTGGCAAATATTAAAATGAAAACCAATTGCAAATTGTCTCATGATATCACTTCCTACAATATACTAAAAGGGAATTCCGCTTTAACAGGCTGCTATTAGTTACTCAAGTGGAGCAAACTTTTCAGATGAATCAGAAGATTCATAATAAGGCATGGTCTTTTGTTTGTTGTTTACATCTCTACAGCCCCCATGCTGCCCGTAGACACAAGCAATGCATGCGGTTTATTTCACAGTGTAGGTTACCATTATTAGAATTCCTTGCGTGTGTTATTCAGAACAGCTTCTGACCACCTCAGTAAGTGTTGACAATAGAATCTTACTCTTAGAGTCCTGCATGGAACCAATTTGTTAAACTCTCACCTGCAACCCGCATACTTATCCGGTTGTATCCACTACCCGACCCGCAATTATCTGATCCCCTAGGTACCCGGCCCGCTGCAGGACTCTAGTACGAGTACACATTTCTAATAATTAGTTCTTATAAAGCATCCAGTGCTCAATGGCAATTGACAGTGCTTGTGGTTTGTTTTATGAAAGTTTGCAGCTTAATTCCTCTACTTCTCTGTGTTGGATCTGTGCCCTAGTGATTCCCGAAATCCAAGCAGTGCTTAGCATCAGAGTTTATTTCCATAGTTGCTCAACAGGAAAAGCAAAGGGCAGTGTTTTCTTCTGTAGGATTAACATAAGAGTACTGTGTGCGGAATAGTATTTTTTACTAGTAATATGGTTCATATTCTAACATATGCTGTTGTAAAGGGCTCACACATTGGCCCAGTGTATGATATGATGGATTTCAGGTGTGACAGATAATCCAGCTGAGTGAAAGATCAATTCTTATCTATTTCAGTAAAAGTCTGGGTGAGTTTTCTGTGTCATTTTCCTGTGAAATCCTAACTACGTTACTGCATTCCACTGGGTTTCTTAATGACAGCTGTGAAAGTTTCCCTCCCTGCCAGCCTAGATTCTGGTAACATTTCCTTGTCACCACATGAAGTTTGCCAATCTGTTCTTCTATTCTTAAGTTACATTATTTATGGTGAGGGAGCCAAGATACGCATCTGTGTTAAAAAGTGAGCACCTCTGCCATTCAGAAATACACTGTACCTGTATTACAGGGATGTTTCACTGTTCCACCGTTCAATAATGACATGTTTCACTGTTCCACAGTTCAATAATGACAGTTTTACAAAAAATTTTGTACCAGCATTTTGTGCATTCCTCCCCAGGTGACTTGAAAATCACACTTAAATAGTGAAAACTAGTTTGCCTATAGATTTAAAGTGATACTTTATCAGAATAAAAAAATGTTTTGAAAAAGGGTGGTCCCCTTTTATTCTTTCATGATAAAACTACTTTTTCTGTGCTCATGTGACTTTCCTTTTTACCACACAACTAACTAAAGACAAATGAAATGTAATTTTACGCCATATATATGAAAGTCTCCATCTACATTACTGGACGGCTGCAACACTGTTCAAGGAATTGGCATCATTCATGTAAGCCCCTGCCCTAGTAGAACTTACAGTATAGGGAACCAATTAATAAGTGAACATACAAATTCCTTGCAAATACAACCCTGGCTGGAATCAAACCTATTGCGCTCTATATCTATATCTATAATTTTCCCAAAAATTTCCAGTTCCGGGGGCAAAAATGTTGAAAATCGTCCGAAAATTCGAATCGTACAAATTTTTCGGATTTTCCGCCCGAAAAATTAGATTTTTTCCGGATTTTTGCCCAAAAACCAAGAAATGTTTGGATTTTTGCACGAAACCCAGCACAGGTCAGGATATCTTCGGGACCTCTCCCATTGACTTGAGATGCTGGATTTTCAGATTCTGACGTTTTCCATCCTCTGGGCATAAGTCCCAAAAAATTCAAGGTTTTTTTTTTCTACTAAAAATTCGGGTTTTAAAGTTATAAAAACTCGAATTTTTCTGGTTTTTGGCATTTAATAAATAACCCCCTTAATGTATAAATTTGCAGTTCAGCAGAGCAATACTTAAATCTTTTATTTGAAGTATTTACCGTGCTTCTAGAGGCATTGTAGCTCTCCTAGGACTGGTGGGTGTGTGGAGTACAAGAAGCTGGTATCTATGGACTGCTATGATTATTTGGAATGGTTGAGGACAACCTGTTCTTTTTTTTCTTACCTTTTTAGACCTCACCAAAGATGTCTGCAAAAACAACCAGCACAAATAACATAGCACAGGCACGAAGAACTGTACAGCAACTCAAAGTAGAGGCCTCCATAGAAAGAATAAAGGTAAAGACCTGTACAATTATTATTGATTTCTTTTCTGTAACCGTTAAAACGTGACAGCTCTTCACTAATGGTGCATTTGATTCCTCACCCCATAATGTGCTTTTACTTCTGTATTAAACTCTGTGTACTTCACCAAAAATATGTGTTTTCGTGTATGTACTGAGTTGCAGCATTAGCATTAGCTTGTTTCTCTTCTTCTTTTAGATTTCAAAAGCGTCGGCTGATCTCATGCGTTACTGCGATGAACATGCCAAGAATGATCCTTTGCTCATGGGTATCCCGGCATCCGAAAACCCCTTCAAGGATAAAAAGCCTTGCATTATATTGTAGTCTCATTACTAGTGAACATCATTTTTTTTTTTTTTAACTTTTATCTCTTTCCAAAGCAAAACAGATCCCAACTAAAATCTGTTATTTACTTGAGAAAAAAATGGGTAGAAAAAAAAAATATACCAATGATTCTTTTATATATTCTCCCTTTATAGCTTTCTTACACATGGCAACAGATTTTTTTTTTTACCAAATGTCTGACCAGAATGAGGCGGATACATATTTATTTGTCAGCAGTGTTTACTTGTCATTTTAAACCTTTCTAGAAAATTGAAGTAAGACAACGTTGCCTCAACTTGCTGCATAGGTCTGATCATTGCAGGCAAGGAATGATGTAGTTTTATTATGAGCTCACATTCCTGCTGAATTCAACCCAAAAGTCAAATTGGCAAGCCTCAGCCATGGACTGTTAACTTGTCCCTCTTTCTAAGCTTTTGAACCTAGAACACTATGGGCTGCTTCTCAGGATCTTGCAAAAGCCAAATTGTATTTGTACCAATTTAATGAATGTAACAGCAACATTTATTTTTCAGAAGATATTTCTGTTGTGTTGCTATTGGGTTTATCATTTTAGAACCATAATATGTAAGATTTGTAATTGTTTACCCCTATTTTATCTTATGTCATGGGGTAGGAAGTATATTTTTAGATGGAGCTGCTGGAAAGGGAGGGCACACATTTTATCAGGTATGGATGTGGGTAAATTAGGAATGTTAGACCTACATTGCTTTAGTTATGAGCATCTTCGAAGTTGAATTACCATCAGTTGCAGTGGTTGATTTGTCATCTGTGCCTAGGGTTGAGTGCAGGAGCAAGCAGTTCTAAAACAAATGGGGCCAAGCATGACAAACATAGAATCTACACATGCCCCTGCAGCAAGTTTGTTATTCTAATCAAAATAATAACCTAAACCAAGCTAGCAACTTCATGAGGGAATTATTGAGTGTACAAGTTTGCTTATTTTTTTTTTTTTTTTTTTTAAATACATTTTTTTGGACCAAGTTAGCGGAACATGTATGCTCTAAATTCATATTTTAGAACAAGAATCTACAATGCCAAAATAACCTACTTTAAGGTTAGTTAAGGACCAAGCGTTGGGTTAACCTTTGAACCTAGATGTCATTTATGTGATTGGCACCTCAGCTTAGCTATACTTAAAGGGATACTGTCAAGGGAAAAAAAAATTCAAAATGCATTAGGTTAATAGTGCTGCTCCAGCAGAATTCTGCACTGAAATCCATTTCTCAAATTCTCACATTTAATTTTGAAATTTGACATGGGGCAAGACATATTGTCAATTTCCCAGCTGCCCCCAGTCATGTGACTTGTGCTCTGATAAACTTCAGCCACTCTTTACTGCTCTACTGCAAGTTGGCGTGATATCACCTCCTCCCTTCTTCCCCCCCCCCCCTCCCCCAGCAACCCAGCAGCCACAACAGAACAATGGGGAAGGTAACCAGATAGCAGTTCCCTAACACAAGATAACAGCCCCCTGGTGGATATAAGAACAGCACTCATGAAAATCATGACAGCATCCCTTTAAACAGGGGGTGTATTTGTAATTCTGGTCGAACTTGCAGCCTGAGATACACAAACCCTTCTAGAAACCCTTCTACATGAAAACTAGTTTCTATTTCTTTTTGCATCAGTTAAAATGAATTTCCTAATGATGATGTTCCTTTATACAATATCCTGCATAAAGAGGATGCTTTAGTACTGACTGCACATAGGTATATGATAAGTGTTTATTTTGTACAGAATTGCCTTTCAAGATATATAATTTTGAATCAAAGGCAAACTTCACTTCCAAAACAAATCAAAAAAGAGAAACGATTTGTGCAGTTTGTTTACAGCATTATAAAATCTGCAACATATGTATAAAAAAGGGGGGTCCATCAAAATGATGTTAATTATTTACCTTTTGTGATTGTTTTGATTTTTCTTTTTTTTTTTACCCATCTTTTTGAGGTCTTGTTCAGAGTTTCCCAGCATTTTGTACACCATGTGCTACAATAGCTACATTTAAATTTACAAAAGGCATTGGGTGCCATATAAGTAGAAGTGGTACATTTCTCACACTTTCCCTAGGCCCTATGCACACAGGAATAAGTTCACTTATTGACACAATGCTTGAATGTTGTGTACGGGACATCAGCCATGCAATTTATACAAGCCTGGGAGAAGTTTGTAAGCTTTGCCAAAACAATGCTGGTTAACAAAGCCAATAAAGACAACCAGCCACCAACAACAGCCTTGGATTGGCTTCCAACTTGTACCAACATTAGTAACTTCCAGCAGACAGGTCCAGTTGTGTGTCTGATGGCCAAACACTTCAGGCAGCATCTAGTAGAGTACATTATAAGCACCATTGCTAATGGGGGATCAGTGGGTTGCTGGGTTTGATTCGTTTCAAGTTAAAGGGGTTAAATGAGGATTTTTTTTCATGGCTTAGCTTTGCAGTCAGCTGAGAAACATTCCAATTACAATAGTACAAGGGGATACCAGCCACAGCCATTTTACTCCATGCAAAAATACAGCCTCTTAAATTGTGATGCCTTTTTTATTTGTATTTTTTATATATATATATATATATATATATATATATATATATATATATATATATATATATATATATATATATCCACAATGGAGTGCGGGTCCATCCTTTACTACATATGCAAAAAACTTGACCAACGCACCCATCATCTAAAAAATCCGGTAAGAGTGCGCTCACCACAATTGACTTTATATATATATATATATATATATATATATATATATATATATATATATATATATATATATATATATATATATATATATATATATATATATATATATATATATATATATATATATATATATTAAAATACAAATTAGGGCATCTCATTATAAAACAAGCAGCAGAATAGGGTAAACATTTAAAAAAATAATAATGGTCTTTTGTTTAAGGAATATGTTCACTGTTTATTGTCTGGTCCATAGGAAAGAATAATACAGTAAGGTTGCCACCAAAGATTTTTTTTTAACTTAATATTTTTCTTTTTACTGTACATAATTGTGTACCACTGAAGTATAAACACTGAGATTGGATAAAATATCTAATTTACTAGATGAAAGCTGGTATTCCCAGAAAAGTAACATTCTAAAACTACATTAAGAAACCACTGTATTTGGCACCCTTGTGGGGCTTCCAGATGATCTAAAACCATTTGTGTATTCACACCTCTTTCAATGCCAAGTAATAAATATAACATTGGAATTTCTGCTAATTATTGTTTGACAAAAAGATGGCGGATTAGATAAATTGTACAGGGAACTTTTGAGTCGTGAAGGTTTGTCGTTTCCTTTCAGCTCTGCATCTGCAGTAATGGTCAGCAGAAAATGCCATTGATATTGTGTTAATAAGTATTTTTATAAAAGGCAAATATTGCACTTTTACTATTGCCAGTGTATGCTTATTTACTGAACCATAAACCAGCCAAGTAAATAATACTTTTGTGAAGCTTTGGCAATAAATTCTCTTTTCTAAAATTGTTACAAATCGAATCTGCTCTGATAGTGGTGCTCTGACACAATGCCATATATATATATCTTGTGTTTCCTAAAATGTTTATTTTTAGATTTTATTTTTCCTATACAAATGAATTCTATATCCTCATTTGTGCATGGCCACTAAATGAGAATAATTCTATTTTATTAAGGTACAAAGTCAAGATGGGGGGTTGTAGTCGTGTACTATATGGTGTTTAGACCCTCCTGGGAGCTAGAGAGAAGTAGCAGAGCTCTCTTGGGCAGGTAAAGTCACATTTTTGCTTATATTTAGCAAGTTGCTTAAATGGGCAGAGGGGGTTTTGTTATATATATATATATATATATATATATATATATATATATATATATATATATATATATATATATATTTTTTTTTTTTTAGATTACGCTCTATGTGCCATAGAGGTTTATGCTATGTATGGTTTATTCCTGGACTGGAGAGATTCAACCAACTATATCCAGCAGTGACAGGTTTATGTATTCTATATGAATGTATATTCAATTTAGCTTTAATTTTGGTTACAGTATGTAACTGGGCACAAGTCTGTTTCTGTGATTTTTGTATTGGCTACTTATGTATAACTACCATATTAGGGGGGATTTATATGTTTTTAAGAAAGAATCGTGTACAGGTGTCAAACCAAGCCCTGGCGCTCCATTCATATACTGTCATTTGCACCCTATCTATATACATTGGGGACAGCCATCCAAATCAACTATTTTTAGTATATTTTTAACACCACTGAAGTAAGAATTGTTGGAGATCAGACTAGCCTTGGATTTAATACCTCTTGGCAACAAGTTAACTGACACAAGTGCTTTTACTATGGTCTACAAATATATCCATGGTATAAAGGTAACATTCTTCAATAATGCAGCAACAGTCACACTAATAACATTGACCTGTAATACTGCAATTAATCTGGAAACTGAGAATTCTGAATATAGAAAGGGGAGATAACCACTGTGCATTGAGTAGTTACTATATCCCATCTACCTGTAAACTTCATGTAAACATATTCTTTGGGTTTGAAGTCAGGCTACATAACATTTAAAGGACCATTAACAGCATAGACAAAGTATTTTTAAAAGTTTGTTTATTCATCACGTACATATAGGCAACACATTTTATTTTATATGTGAGAGAGGTTGTTATTTCATAGTCCTATAAAGAGCCATGAATGACATTTATCTTCCTGTGTAAGAACTGAAATGATTGTATCCTACAGAGCTTGTCTATTAGCTGCTGTGTAAACACATACTCATTGGTTGAATTTTAGCTTCAGTAGCTGTTCTCATGGCTACACCGTTACCTTTGCAGAATAAGGGGGTTATTTATTAACATACTAAAACCAAAAACACCAAAAAATTCTGTTGGTTTTTATATAAAATCTGAATTTTTTTTGTGGGAAAAAAAAAAAAAAAAAAAACTTTTCAGGATTTTTTATACCCTGAGGATGGAAAAAGTCTGAATCTGAAAATTAGGCATCTCAGATGTCGTATATAAGTCAATGGGAGAAGTCCTGAAGATATCCTGATCTGCGCTGGGTTTAGTGCAATAATCCGAAGATTTGTATGATTTCGTTTTTCAAATTTTTTCCCGCACAGGAAATGTTCGGGGAAAAATGTATTGATAAAATAAGAGGGAAAAAAACCTGTGCGGATCTGGTTGGAGTAGTTTTCCGAAAATACTCCGATATTTTTGGATTTTGATAAATAACCCCCTAACAGAGCACTGGATCGTCCATGTGTTCCAGAGTAGGGGATTGCAGGAAAAAAACCACAGGCCTGCATTTCATTTGTGATTGTACTCATTGTTAAGCAGGCAAACACTGAATGCAGGTGGAATGCCAAATTACATTCCATAGCCTAGGCTGCATTTATTTCTGCATTCCTTTGCAATGTAATACATGAACGATCCACTACCGCAAACACAAGTAACACTTGTCTGTAAGAGCCCTAACTTGTGCGTTCAATTGAAAGGCTTACTAAAAATGATCCCTTTAGGGGGATTACTTATCCTTTAACATTACATCTGCTGAGGATTTATAGAAGGACACTTACAGATCTGAATTGTGTACAGTATTTCCGTTTGTCAAATTCAACTATTGCTTCCAGCCTTACATGTGGCCCTGTCTCTTTATTCTGTACTCAGACCTGAGAGATATACAGTTATGTGTGCTGTCCGGCCTTGTTGGAGAATCTTACAGAGTAAAATATATTCCACTGTTCCCTCTTACATACTGGGGTGCAAATTTGCTGCTATGCTGATTTTGCAAATGAGACACAAATACTGAATCCTGTTTGCTGTACAATTTTACTGATGATAGATGGAGTGCTAATCGGCTTATATGATTCATTTGGAAAATAAAAATGTTTGTAAACGGAGTATTTATTCACTACTTGCTGTTTTCATGCCACGATAGAGTGGTAGAGGAATTTAGAATAAATGCTATGTAACATTTCATGGCTACTAGTGGATTTAAGTGCACCAAAGTTTTGTGTGTCTTCTTTTCCTTTATTATTGTCTTGATCCTGTTTCCATCTATAAAGCAATTGCTATAATAATACTGTTTTAAAAATGTGCCAAATTGGACCGTTTTAGAATGCTAAATACTTGTTTTAGTAAGAAAATTGTGTAATGTCACACATGGAGCATTTCCTGCATTTTTTTTCCTCTCAAATTTTGGCGTTCTTTTGCATTTTCCTGAAATAACGTTACAATAAATAAAAGAAATGATCTGGGAAATGTTCTTCCTGAGATTCTTAGAAATTAAGGAGAAATGCTTACAAATCCGCTCCCTTGATGTTTTCCTTTATCTTGTTTTAGATAGAATGTACTCTAAGGGCAGGGGCACACAGAGAGATTCGGGAGATTTAGTCTCCTGGTGACTAATCGCCTCTTCTTCAGGACCACAATCTCCCCAAACTACCCAAAGTTGCCCGAATTTTCCTTGTGAGGCAACTTCGGTTGACTTTGGAAATTGGAGTGCCATTGCGCTGGCGTTTTCTCATTATAGCAGGCAATTTGGGGAGATTGTCGCCCCAAAGAAGAGGCGATTAGTCGCCAGGCGACTAAATCTGGCCGAATTTGCCCATGTGCCACTAAATGACTCTGTCTACGGAATGGAAGTAGTTAAACATGTCGTACTGATTGATTGTCAAAGTCATGGACATTCTCAACATCAGGCAAATCTGTGAACATAGAAATGTTTGGGAAAACCTCCCATTATGTGTAAATCTCTTGCATACTATGATGGATTGCCAATAAAAGGGGCATTTTTATTAACCCTTCAGAAAATGAAATATTGGGGTTTTCTGTAATTCCTAAGTATTTGAAAACACTCCAGAAACAAGCCATTTATTAACTGGGTGTGGGGTATTGTCTCATTTACAGTAGCCTTGCCGTTTAAATAGAAAAAAATGAAACCTTGATTTATTAAAATGTTGAATGTGATATTTTTCCAATATTGAATGTTAATTGTTGGTTGTATCTCTTTTTCCTGTGAGGGATTTATAAAACTATTGGCAGTTTCCTCTTCATGTTGGAGGCTGGTGGGACAAGAAGGTGATTGCATGGCCTCACTGCAGGGAATTCATGTACTACTCTGCATGACATGTAGCAAATCTTTTTGGATTACTTCACTTAAAATATGCTGATCTAAGAACTTTTCCCCCTTTTAATTCTGCAGCTATAGTATTTTTGTAAATTATAGTTTTTCTAAAATGAAAACAATTTACAAAGAAAAACATTTTCAAAAGAATTTATATTTTGTTTCCCGCGTACCAGCACTTGATGTACCGGACAGGCATATGGAAAGTGCTTGCTGATTATATAGTTCCTAGTAGGAATCCCGCTGGATGCTGAATAACACTTAGGATTAAACCTGGTTTTCTTTTTACTTTTAACCTGTTCAGGACTGCAGAGATCTCATCCTGTGTTGTAAAGAAAACCGCTGCGCAGTCCTTCAGCAGCGATGACAAACTGTGTAACATTTCTGAATTATTGCCGTCAAAGCTTTGTTCAGTTTATCAATGTGTGTAGATTTATTTTAATTTTCTTTTAAAATCATTTTTACCAGCCTCAGGCAAACTTTATAGAATTGTACCTGCAGACTCCCCTATGAATCTGTTAACCTACCCATACAAATATGTCGCTTTCTTTTCTGTGTGTGTTTTGTTGGATATATACCAATAACAATGTGCAAAGCTATTGACAAAATAGATTTTACAGGGAATATAATAAAGTGGTTTATCCCTGCTCTACATGGGCGTGTTTTGATTTTTACATTTAGAATTTCAACTGTTAGGAGATATGAATTATTATTGTAAATTGACAAGTGACCCACAGTATGTTTTCAGAAAAAGCTACAGAAAGCTGCCTGTATTCCACACATTCCCTAAAGTACACAAAGACCCCCAATGACCTAAGAGTAGACCTATAGTAGCCTGGATAGGCTCCCTAAATTAAAGATTTGGAGAATATGTGGATATGGAGTTGATACAGCCAATTGTGTTCCAATTAGCCTCTTATTTACGTGATAGTGGAGATGCAATCAATAAATTATGTTACATCTTCAATAAAACACGAAGATGGGAAATGCTCTCCTCTTGGTTACAGGAAATGAGTCTATATACTGTTGAACAGAATCAATACATTGAAGATTCAGTGGATTAGCTTTTGAGACATACCTGTAATTATTTTATGTTCAAAGGTGAATATTATCTGCAGAGGTGTGGCACAGCAATGGCGGCAAGCTTTGTATGCCAACCTATTCATGGGTTGGTTTAAAAAGAACCACATATTTGCAGATGGTGCTCCATTTAGGAACAATGTTAAAAGCTATCATTGCTATATAGATGATTTAATCATAATTTGGAAGGGCACAGAGTCACAACTCCAGAGGTTTGTAGACTATTGTAGCACTAATCATAATAATATCAAATTTACATACAAATACTGAATCCCAGATCCAGTCCACTCCACATCACAGTTAAAAGACCACACAGACATCCGCGTTAAAAAAGATAATTCCCCCCCCCACAAGTTATAAAAAGCTTTGGTGAAACATTGGTGCCAGGGCCCCCCTTACAAGTTAAATAAAAATTGGGGCCCCAAAGAAGACTTTTTTTTTTTTTTTTTTTTAAAACAATGGCGCCAGGGCCCACCTTACAAGTTAAAAAAAAAATGAGGGCCTCAAAGAATATTTTTTAAAAAAAACATTGGTGGCCTGAGTATTAAAATAATACATTTGTGGCCAGGGGATTAAAAAAAACAAAAAAAAAACACATTGGTGTTCAGAGGTTTGCCTCTTTTTGTGATTTTGGGTCTTTTCGCCGCTTCAGGACTTCAATTTAGGCTGTTTTCGTGACTTCAGGTCTTTTTGCAGCTTCAGGACTTCAACTTCGGCTGTTTTCTGAACTTCGGGTCTATTCGCCGCTTCGGCTATTTTAGTTTCTTCGGTTCTTTTCACCGCTTCAGGACTACAACTTCGGCTGTTTTCGTGACTTCGGGTCTTTTCGCCACTTCAGGACTTCAATTTCGGCTGTTTCCGTGACTTCGGGTCTTTTCGTCGCTTCAGGACTTCAACTTTGGCTGTATCCGTGACTTTGGGTCTTTTCGCTGCTTCAGGACTTCAGCTTCGGCTGTTTCCGTGACTTCGGGTCTTTTCGTCGCTTCAGGACTTCAACTTTGGCTGTATCCGTGACTTTGGGTCTTTTCGCTGCTTCAGGACTTCAGCTTCGGCTGTTTCCGTGACTTCGGGTCTTTTCGCCGCTTTGGGACTTCGGCTTTGGCTATTTTCGTATCTTTGATTCTTTTCGCTGCTTCAGGACTTCAATTTCGGCTGTTTCCGTGACTTCTGGTCTTTTCGCCACTTCAGGACTTCAACGTTGCCTGTTTACTTGACTTCGGGTCTTTCCGCCACTTCAGGACTTCAATTTCGGCTGTGTCTGTGACTTCGGGTCTTTTCTCTGCTTCAGGACTTCAACTTCAGCTGTTTTCGTGACTTTGGGTCTTTTCACCGATTTGGGACTTCGGCTTTGGCTATTTTCGTATCTTTGATTCTTTTCGCTGCTTCAGGACTTCAATTTCGGCTGTTTCCGTGACTTCTGGTCTTTTCGCCGATTCAGGACTTCAACGTTGCCTGTTTTCTTGACTTCGGGTCTTTCCGCCACTTCAGGACTTCAATTTTGGCTGTGTCTGTGACTTCGGGTCTTTTCTCTGCTTCAGGACTTCAACTTCAGCTGTTTTCGTGACTTTGGGTCTTTTTGGCGCTTCAGGACTTCAACTTCGGATGTTTCCGTGACTTCGGGTCTTTTCACCACTTCGGGACATCACCCTTGATGGCAGCCCTGAATATGGAGCCAATATATATAAATGCTGTAGGTTTATAGAAATATCTGATCAATTCTAGAGAACAGTGACACATAGAAGATACAAGTGTAGAACTTATGTGAACTGTAGAACACAAAATGTTATTTATCTTGCCACGTGTAGATGTGGGTAACAATACGTTGGCTAAACAACAAGATGATTGAAAGGTCGAGAGTTGGAACATATAGCATGTATTAATAGATCAGATATCTCTTCAGCAATAGCTGAACATGTTGTAAATACACATAATGCTAATGAACAGTTTGTATCTTTCAAAGTGATTGAGGCTGTGAAAATGGGGAGGAGGAAAGGTGACATAGATAAGATACTATCCAAAAAGGAATTTAAACGGATACTCACTCTATATACAGTGAACCCACAGGGCCTAAATAAGGAGTGTGAAATTAAATACTATATGGATTGAAATAAATATTTAAAACAGCGTATAGATATCAAGTCATACAATAAGGATAATTAAATATAAGTGAGAATATTATGAGAGGTAATTCATATCAAGTAAATGTAATCAGAGTTCGGTTTTATATCCCTTTATAATAAATGAGAACTTAGTGTCAAAGAATTAATTATGCATCTACTTATCTATTTAAAAGAGAGTTAAAAATATCATATGGATTTAAAGATTATAATAATCATACAGAATAGCTTTCAATCTAATATATACAGTGTCATTTCTGATGAGATGGACCCTACTCCTACTAATGACTCAAGATGATAACCTCATATATTAAATAGAAATAAAGGAATAAATGATAAACACAAGTAGGACCTAGAGAGTATGAAAGTGTATGCAAAATTATTAAAATGATGTTCTTTTAAACGAATATACACACACAAAATATAGAAAGGAATGATTTTATTTCACTAAATTAGAGGTATTTACATGTTTTTTTACATATTATTTATATCATGTTACAAAAAGGAAATAGCCCACAATTGATTATGAAGTTTGCGATATCTATCTGTTACACATTTGCACAAGAATGTATAGAAATTATTTAATCTATGCATTGTGTATGTTATTTATTAAGCACAACAATGTTTTGGTCTTAATGCACTAGATTCATGCACTTTACCTTTAAGAATAAATAATGAGCATTGTGCATGCTATTTAAATCTTGAGGCACGTGATTTTTTAATGATTCTGAGGAAGTGCCGAGTGTTTAGGCAAGAAACGTGTACAATATCTGTACAATATCTGTACAACACAGTGTGTTTCTAATAAAGCCACCTTTATGAAACCATATTGGTCCTCCTTGGAAGTCCGGGACATCGCTGGTGAATGCGGGAACATTTCTTGCTGAATGTACCTGCAGACTCCCCTATGAATCTGTTAACCTACCTATACAGATATGTTGCTGTTGTAGCTGCTTTCTTTTCGGTGTGTGTTTTGTTGGATATATACCAATGACAATGTGCAAAGCTATTGACTAAATAGACTTTACAGGGAAAATAATGAAGTGGTTTATCCCTGCTCTACATGGCGTGTGTTTTAAGTTGTACATTTAGAATTGGAACTGTTCCCTAATCAAGGTGACAATGACTGCAACTTTCATTGTCCTTTCCACTAGAATGGCAATGGTTTTAAATAGCTATACAGGTATGGGATCCGTTATCCGGAAACCCGATGTCCAGAAACCTCTGAATTAAGGAAAGGTCATCTCCCATAGATTCCATTATAATCAAATAATCCAATTTCCTTTTTCTCTGTAATAATAAAATAGTACGTTGTACTTGATTCAAACTAAGATATAATAAATCCTTGTTGGAAGCAAAACCAACCTATTGGGTGATTTTCTAGTAGACGTAAAGTATGAAGATCCAGATTACGGAAAGATCCGTAATCCGGAAAACCCCAGGTCCCGAGCATTTTGGATAACAGGTCCTATACCTGTACCCAGGGCTGCCATCAGGGGTGCACAGAGGGTTCAAGTGTACCGGGCGCGGGCCTGAAGGGGGGCCGGCAGTGCTGAACTTTTTGAAAGAGCCAGGCCCCCCCATGACAGCGCCAAAGCCATGCCGCCTCCTTCTGAAGTCCCGAACATCTGAAAAGCTGAACAGCCGAAGCAGCGAAAAGACCCGAAGCCACAATAAGACCTGAAGTCATGAAAACTGGCGAAATTGAAGTCCTGAAGCGGCGAAAAGACCCAAAGTTGAAGTCCTGAAGCCATGAGTTAAATCCCTCTGAACACCAATGTGTGTGTTTTTTTTTTTTTTTTGAATCCCCTGGCCACCAATGTATTATTTTAATACTCTATAGGCCCCTGCCACCAATGTTTTTTTTAAAAAAATATTCTTTGGGGCCCCAATTTTTTTTTTACTTGTACAGGGTGGCCTGGCACCAATGTTTTTTTTTTTTTAAATATTTTTTAGGGCCCCAATTTTTTTAACTTGTCAGGGGGGCCCTGGACCCAATATTTTTTAAAAAAAATATTCTTTAGGGCCCCAATTTTTTTAATTTGTAACGGGGGCCCTGGTGCCAATGCTTTTTTAAAAAAATTTCTTTGGAGCCCCAATTATTTTTTTAATTTGTAAGGGGGGCCCTGGCACCAATGCTTTTTTAAAAAAAAAAAAAAAAATACTTTTATGCGGGGCCCTGGTGCTAATGTTTTTTTTTTACCTTATGGGGAGTTAACTTTTTAAGCGCTGATGTCTGTGTGGTCTTTTAACTGTGATGTGGAGTGGGTGGGCTTGTGGCTTGGGGCCCCGAAAAAATTTTTGTACGGGCCCCCGTGATTTCTGATGGCGGCCCTGCCTGTACCTTTAAACATAGATGCCCCTTGATAGTCGTCTGGATTGCTCACAGTGTTCTAAAACAACCTAATATTTGATAGGAGATGTAGACCATGGTTATTAAAGTACAAATCAAAAAGGTTACCCATTTGTTTTCCCTTTGCATCAGAAATCGATCAAACCTGCAGAAATATATCTAGTTTAAGAGCATGAAATATTTAAAATTATAAACTGAAGTATGTAATTGTCTATGAGATAGACAACAGTGTACATAGAGATAAGGTGCATAAGATATTGTGGTTTTATCATGCCAGGAACAGCTGGAAGACTGAAGAACAGCCTGATGAAGGGAGAAGCACATTATGTGCCATAAATGGGTTACAAAAGAAGTGTTCTGTGATGGAAAGGGACTAGATGATGTGAGACAAATAGGAAATCATGTGCTGAATGTAGATGCCAGGGTGGGACAATGCCTAGGTCAGATTTAAGATTGTGCTTTAAAAGTGGATCTGTGTGTTAAGATAAAGGCTGAGAATTATTATGCTTTATTTATAAAGTGCCAACAGATTCCACAGCACCGTAATGCACTGCCTTTGAATGTGTACAGTGTACATGTTGGGGCAGAAATGATATATAAGGTATTGGGGCAATGTTAGGCAATACTAAAGTGTTCTGCTATGCAGACATGAGCATTAGTCTGTTTTGTGGCATATACAGTAGTGGGGGTAGAGTTGAAAGTTCTTCATAACAGGATAGATTTCTCTCACTTGATGGGTATCAAGGAAACATGTGATATCAGTTAAGGAGGAGCTTCAAGGAAGGAATGCCCACAAATTGCCTGAGCTCTGGAGAAGCCATAGGAGTAGGTGGGTTATAGGAGGAATGAATGGAGAGGAGGTGTACAGGGGAGCAAAATTGTAGATTCCAACCTAGTAGTAGTAGTAGTACCATTTTAAATAGAGTTCTAGAAGCCAGTAGATGGATTAGCCAAAGGGAAGTGGTTGGTAAGTTGAATGAGTCTGAATTTAAGTGGACTATAGTGTAGTGGGTTACCCGCCTTCTGCGTTCCAGAGGTCTGTTTAGTAGGTCATAGTTGCTTATGTGGTAAGAATCAGGTAATACCATTCTATATTATGGCAGAAAGACACTAGTTATGCATTGGATGGCTCCATCACCTGCCACAATAAGAGTGACTAGCTCTGGTCAAAATGGCATTGTTTATATTTCAGTTGATTCACATTGCAAGGGGAATGACCAATACATATGAAAAGAAACTGGAGGGGTTATGGGTGGCGCATCTTGAGAGTAGTCACACTGGATTGTTAGCTGGTGGCAATGGAGACACTGAGGTTCCTGCTGTTAATAAATCGTACATCAAAATATAATTGTACTAAGAAGCTGTTGAAGATTTAAACACCTGGATCTCAGCCTGGTTGGTTGGTGTCACTTCTGTGTAATGGTGCAATGGAACGTTGTTACAGTGTGTTGGGTAGTAAATCTTATAATAATATCTTATAATGAATCCTTCCTACAAAACATAGCTGCTTAGTAAAGATGCATTTAATGACTATACTGTATGCCAATTTCCTACAATGCAGTGGGCCCTACACTGGAAGTGCTTCTTGGAATTTGCTGTTAATTAAAAATTCATCAAAATATGTATCAAGGGTTGACCATGCGCTGGTTATGGAAAAAGAAGTCATGCATCAGTTAATGGTGTGACTTTAAGAGCTACAGTATCTGAGATGGGGACATTGGAACAACAATTAAAGGGACACTTAATATGCTTTTCTAAATACATGCCTTCCAAAAACGTTGCTTGCAATTAGGGTTGCTACCTTTTCTGGAAAAAAATACCAGCCTTCCTATATATTTATCTTTTTTCCCCAATTATTAACATTGGGATCAACCATCATTTTTGCCGGCCAGGCTGGTAAAATACTGGCCAGGTGGCAACCCTACTTGCAATGCTAACAAAAAGACCATCAATATCAGCCCATGAAACTTCCCAATGGATGCTCTCCAATAACACTGCTTATGTCAGTGGCCATTACAGACTTGTGGCACGCTGGAGGAAACCACTGACCTTTGGTTCTTTCTGTGTCCATTATAGCAGGCTGCTTCCTTTATAAATGACTCCCTCCGGCTTGTTTTTTCTCCTGCCAGTGATGTATATGATGTGTTCTGGCAACTTTTGTTGCCAGCTGCTAGTGACTGGAGGCCTTCCTGTGCCCATGGTTTGCTCCGGATTTATGGAAATTCTTGCATATCTAGCACATTTGAGATCTCTGCACTAAAGAAGATTCTAAAACTGGCTCTTAAAAGTTATCAGTTGTGGCTTTTTGATGCACCTGGTAACCTGTATCGCACCGACGGCTGAGGCAAGATTCTTAACTTGCTTCATGGCAACGGCACCTCTGGTTGAAACTATAGATTATATTAACTCCTATTATGTAATTAAATGCACTACGTTTGCCCAGGAGCAATAACTCATAGCAACCTATAAGCTGTTGATTTGGAAACAGGTGAACAGTAAATGCTATCTGCTGAACGGTTACTATGGGTTACTGCACCTGTGCAAAGACTTATGAGAGTATGTAATAAGTCAGTAACTGAAAAAATATTCGCAATGCAAAAAGTTATCCCTTTTTGTGCGCAAATTTTCCTTTGCGTGAATTAAATATAGCTTTTGTGAACCTGGAAACTGTTTAGCGACCACTTCCGACAGTTGATGTAATACTTAATGAAAAAGTTACGTTTGCTCCAAAAAAATGACAGCTTCAAGCACTTGTTAAAAGTGGGCAATGCGCAATTAAGATTTGCAATGCGATAACAGTTTAAGGGGAGGACTACACGGACGTTTTCAGGCGCGTTCCGACGCACTGCAACAAATCGCATGCAACTGAAATAAGGTAAGAGATAGAAGTGTCGGATGAAGTCGCAGCGTTGATCCGACACAGACGCTGCAACTTCATCCAACATTTCTCTTACCTTATTTCCGTTGCATGTGTTTTGTCGCAGTGCGACAGATTGCGCCAAAAATGTCTGTGTAGTCATACCCTAAAGAGTATTACATTGCGAAATTCTAGTTTTTTATTCTTATTTGTGCAGTTTTGCTATTTGTTACTACCCCATTAGTGCCTTTTATTACATAGCCCCATACGTATTCCGCCAACTGCCAAAACCTGAATACTTTTCCCAGTCATTACAGCTTGGCACCGAGGAGCGGCTTGTCCAGTTTACACAGCATATCAAAGCAGAGTCGCACTCAGACGCTAGCTGCAGGTCACTAAATTACACATTATTTGGTTGCTCTAGAAAGCATATGTGGGCACATAGGCAATTATAGCTTTACTACTTTTTACTGGAGTCAGAGGGTTGAACTGGGCTGGCGAAACACCAGGAAAAAAACATGGTGGGCCCTGCTGAAGGCTGTGCACTTGGCATGCTACCGACCTTTGCAAAGAGCAAAAGTTAAAAAAGGTACACATGGGAGGGGGGGGGAGGGAAGAGTTACAGCGTTGTGTACTGCCTTGGGGCCCCCAGTCTGAACCCCCCAAAGGTTAAAGATAATGTAATATTAGTGACACTAGGCTCACTAAATGTGTAAGTAAGGGTAGGACTCCACAGGCGATTTCATGTACTGTCAGATGCGACAGAAATAAGGTAAGTAATAGCATTGCCGGATGGTGTTGCAGCGTTGATCCGACACGCTGCATTCGACAGTCGTGTCTCATCAACACCATCCGACAATGCTATTACTTACCTTAATTCTGTCGCATCCGACGTGACGCCTGTGTTTTTGCGCAGCACGATGGATCGCGTGGAAATCACCCTTGGAGTCCTACCCTAGTGCTTTAGCAATCTGCCTAAATGTCTGAACAAGAATTATCCCCTCACTTCAGCCATTTCAAAAAGCTTTATTGTACAAAAAAATAAAATAAAAAAAAGAAAGTTCAACATAAAACATTACATTTCACTTGTCTCAACAACTTCCTGCATAAAAACGTCTATGCATCAATTTCATAACGTACATTTAAGTACAGTAGCATAAATAGTATAATTTAACATTTTATAAACTTAGAACAAAGTTAAAACCAGTGCCTTTGTAAAAATATAAATTTTCCATTGCATATGGCAGCCTGAACCATTTTCCAACGCTCCTTAATTTCATGTTTCATCTTCCTGGATACTCATTGGTGCAACTCTGCGTGGTTCTTCATGACCGACAGTCCTCCATTTTCTTAGCAACTTCGGCACTGCCTCCGCATATGCCTAAATCCTCCCTCCTGATGTTATGTACGAGTTATTGAAATCCTTGCTTTATGGCAGAACCTGGTCCAGAAAAGTGTTTTTACTTTTCTTCTTGAAAGTATATATTTTTTTTTTTTTAATTCATTTAAACTGCAGTTAAATTATGGTGTTCACTGCACTTTGATCATCGTTCTGGCAGGTTAATCACAGGCACCCACTGGTCCAGATAACGACTCTCTTTGCAATAACAAATCACTTCTTTGAGAGCAGGATCCTTGATCTGTAATTCATGTGGGTACTAAAAATAAATAAATAAATAAATTAGTTTGACTCCAAAAATTACACAAAAACATTTAAATAGTGGAAACTAAAACCAACAACGTGGAGGCAGCATTCTTGTAATTATACTGGATACACACAGCAAGGTACCCTGCTATATTACATTAAAACTTTATTCTGGCCATTTTAAAGGGCAAATATCCCCATAGAAAAGAAGACCCATAACATTAAAGAAGCCTCACAAAACAGTAGTTTGAGTCGATGACCCAATTTGGACTACCGGAAAAAAGGAAAAGAATTAAAAAAAAAAAAAAAAAAAAAAAAAAAACTTAAAAGCCAGCTTTTAGTCTTTATCTGGGTACGATCCTTTATAACTAATATAAATACATTTTCCTTTGAATAAAAAGCACTCAGATCTGGTTTTTAGAAACACAGTTTTAGAGAATATGAACTGCACGGCTTGCCTCTAGCCAGAACATGTTGGAACAAGTCGACAGCAGGGAAAGATGAGGAAATCGGTTGTCAATTTACAAGCAGACTTTGCTCTCCAATGAAGTACAGTACAGTCTTGATCTTATATTACCGAAACTACATTTGTATCGGGGGGGGGGAGTCTAAGGAATGTCACAGTGAGTGAGTCAGAGAAGCATGTGAACAGTGCAAGGAACTGCCAATAGAAACCAAGGGTAGGGCAGGACAGGCATACAATGCTCTGCAATGTAGATGTGGTAAAGGTATAATTTGCCTGCAGAACGTGTAGGTGTATGGCAGCAGTTCTATAACTGTAAGGAACACAGGTGCAGCCTTATACAAGTGTGGGTTTGGCATTTCAAACAGCATTGATGTTGAAGATAAATTAGAATGTGGTTTTTGGCCTAGGACAGCCAATGGAGACGTATCTCTGGTTTCATGAACTTGCGGATCATAAATACAATATAAAGCGGAGGCACATGGTGCACTACCAGGATTACACTACAAATCAAAAGAGCAAGACTACGGGCAGATTTATCACGGGTCGAATTGAAAATTCGAATTCAAAAGTTTTTTTTATGGTCAAAACTGTCAAATTCGACTAGGGAGTTATTCAAATATAATAAGGGTTAAAAAAAAAAGATGAATTTGATTTGAGATTTATCATACACTGGCCCCGAAGAACACAAATTTGCCTATTTGCCACCCAAATTGCTGTTTGAACCCTGGATGTGTCCCATTGACTTAATCTCAACATGCAACAATATTCCCTACACCAGTGATCCCCAACCAGTAGCTCACGAGCAACATGTTCCTCCCCAACCCAAAAGGTGCTTATTTTTTAAATTCCAGGCTTGGAGGTAAACTTTTAGTTGTAGAAAAACCAAGTGTACTGCCAAACAGACCCTCCTGTATGCTGGTATTTCACATAGAGGCTGTCAATAGCCAATCACAGCCCTTATTTGTCACCCCAGGAACATTTTTCATGCTTGCGTTGCTCCCCAACTCCTTTTACATCTGAATGTTGCTCACAGGTAAAAAAAGGTTGTGGTCCCTGCCCTACACAGTGCATTCTTAGGCCTGGGACTACTCCCACTTGTACACAGGATTAGAAGTATGCAGAGAAGGATCATGCTGTGCATATAACAAGTTATGCCTCAATACACCAACTTTAAAAGGGAAAATATGAAAAATAACCTAGAATTATAAATGCTTCTAAAGAAGGTTTCTGTGCAAGCATTACTATTTATGTGGGAATGTAGTGAGCATCCTAGCACTATGGCATTGCTAAACAATCAGCATGTTGATTCATTAGTTAGCATTCCAATATCAGTCAACAGGGTATATGTAAAGGAATCCCAGTATGCCTTAGAAAGCCCCTCTGTTATTGTTTTGGTATGCTAACTGCAGAACCCACCCAAGCCCCTCTATGCAGCCTCTACAGGAGTGTCACCTACGTTGATTAGAATACAATGCAGATCAGCAGGTTCCCCTGGCTTTTCAGAGCCGCCCAGGATCTCGGCCAACCGACTCATGTTGCTCACTCTCAGGATGTTAATGTCATTCTCACAGCAAAATGCCTGGATCAGGGTGAAGTGGATCTGTAAAGCGACATCCTGACCGTCTTTATCGTCAGTAGCCAACAGACAAAGCACAACATTGTCTGGGTCCCTGAGAAAACAAGAGGTGTAAAGAAAACATTTAATTGTGACCCTGTATTTAAGCCTTGTGCAATATTACTGTAATGTATATAGATGTTCCCAAAGACTAGATAGAATGACATGATAGGGCTAGTCCACCTTTACGTTTGTATAACTTTTTGTGTGTTATAGAAGGTCCTGTGCTTGACAACTTCTCAACTGATCTTCCATTTTTTTTTTTTCTCCAGCTTGCAATTTAAAATGCAATCTGAAATTGGGATTCACTGACCCCGACAACTAAAATACTACTGCTCTGTCAGGCTATAATTGCATTGTTACTTTTTATTACTCATCTTTCTATCCACACACCCTCCAATTTACATCTCATTCAAACCACTGTCTGGTTGCTAGGGTAAACTGGACCCTAGTAACCCGATAGCAGCTGAACAAAAAGCTAGTTACTTAAGAAAACCACAGACAATAAAATATTTAGAGCAAAAGCAGAGGGTCTCTAGTTTATTAAATATTAATTTAAAGTGAAATGTTCCCTTTTCAAGTGCTTTTACTAAGTTTGAGTCCTTCATCCGGAGAGAATGATTCCCACAAAAGACTAATCTCAAAGTTCATTTCATGTATAAACAACAGTGTAGTTCAAAGTGCCCTTCAGAGGAAATAATGTTTCTACATACACATTAAGAAGTTTTGCAGCCTCATACACCCCAATGGTGATGGTCCTCTGCAGTTTGGCCGTGCGGAGCACCTCCTCCAACGCGTTTCCCACCGACTCCATCCTGCCAATGATACAAGACAAACGCATGAGCATCTGAGCAAAGCATGCAAACGGGACTTGGGAGCTATTCCCTATACCTATAGCATCTTAACCATTCATGAGTCAGGCACTATGTAAGCAATTTCAGTAACAACAGGCACTAATGAACTTTCTTAGATGTACAAACACATTATATATCTTGTTGCAGAGTCCATATAGCACATATTTTCACTTACAAAGGAAAAGCTTGCTCAGCCTAAAAATGAGCACTGGATTATGCCGTGAGGGATGCTGGGAGCTGTAGTCCAATGCAAACAGCAGGGTCACAGCTTTAAAGATCAGCCATTGGGTGTTTAGCATTCAGATCTGGATTGTATGGGATACAGACTTGCTGCACCAGCAATGGAAAGAAGCCAATAGGCAAGTGGGATGAAGGCACCTCAGGACAAGGGGAAAACTGCACATTTGGGAGGCTCTGCAACTGGTCACTGCACTTTAACCCAATTAGTACATGGGGCCCTTCTAATAGCAGAGAGACACACACAGCAGTGCAGGGGAGGCATGTGCACATCACACAACTCCCATGTTGCACAATCCTTTTGCACTGACCACAACAAATCCTCTCTGACGCAGACAAATTCTTCTAAGTACCCCAAAAAGCAGCACAGACGAGCACTATAACCGGCCCTTCGTAGCAAGTGATCTTACTTTCCAATGGTCTGATCCGCAGACAGTTGATCCTCCAGAGTCATATTATACAGCTGCACACGTTGCACTCCTCCCTAGCTCTGCACAGATCCACTGGAGGCTGAGGCAAGTGAGGCTCTTTCTGGGAACTGGAAAGTTTCACTGAATTGACACGACAGCTCAGCACTATCCCGTGCTCTCCACTTGCTGACTCCACACACTCTACTCTCACGCGCTCACTAGCCCGGCTTCATACGCAAACACTCAACCAACCACAGCTCTCCTCATTTGCGTATCACGCTGCTGATTGGTTCATGTAAATCAAGCTGCCGGTCATACACATGACCTCTTCTGCTGCTTTGGGAACAGAGAGTACAGAGAGTCCAGGGGCGGGGCATACTATGGACCTGCCTTGTGACTGGCTGACTACAGTTGCCAGGTGCTGAACATTGTGTAAATAACCCTTTCACTGCTGAGAACTATGGAACCTTTTATATAGTTATAGAAAAGTTAGTCCTTTAACAATTGCATGCTTTTGCATTAAAATTACAGAGAATGACACATAAGGTTATTTGCCAGTACTTTGATGTTCACCTTTAATAATAAAATACCTTTTATTGCTAGCATAATATAATATAACCTTACACATCCCAAAATCATCCCACTGGGGGTCCCAATATAATCTTCTGTATATGAGATTCTTTTATTTGAATCTGGCCCCTACTATCCGCAGGGCATGTTGCAGTATGTGTTCCCATGGAAGAGTCCCTGCACACTGCTCTAGCCGATTGTTGGAGTAAGTAACTGTTAATGGGATATACATTGCTCCAGGCCCTGTTTCCAATGAATATTTACCTGCCTGTGTGCGTAAGATAAAAATAACAATCATTTTATTCACATTTGGGCAAGAATGAGAACAGTAGAGATTGTCTCAAAGACTATAAGAGCAATGGTAAATAGGTTATGATCAGGAATCACTGTGTTAGTTGTAGAAGTCACTGTAAGTAAGTGTCAGAGGTTACTTGTGTACTTGCCCTTCATTTCTGGAACCCTCCCCCTGATCTGAAAACCTACATACAGTGGTGTAAGTAGATGTTACTTGGCCCCACAGCATATTAATTTTAGGGCCCCCAATATCCAGAGGTTGTCCTTTTTCCAAATATATGTTGAAATTGCTTATTAATTAGGGTCTCATGGATCCCCCTATACCACCTGGGCCCCCTGCAGCCACAGAGTCTGCGTCCTATGTAGTTACGCCCCTGCCTGCACCTCATTCCATTTGTAGGTCACAGGCCTGGACTGGCAATCTGTAGATTCTGGCTAATGCCAGAGGGGCTGCTGTAAGATGCCATATAGATACTCACTATTTAATGGGCTGGTAGGAGACAGTTTGGGCCTCTCTGTACCTAAAATGCCTGGGCCTATTTTGAACCCCAGTCAGGACCTGGTCACAGTAAGGCCCTAAAGTTTTTTTCAGACAGCTGTGCTTTCCATGCAGTTCAGTAGGGAATATAATTTCCCCTTCTGGCTTACTATGTATGTTTAGTGAAATATATTGGCATGCATTATTCTGCAAAATAAGTTGTTTGATTTTAATGCCTGATTAATGTATTAATGGGAACAGCTTCTTTTGCTCTGCGCACACAGATAAAAGAATCCCTAGACACAGAACAGTGACTTCCAGTGGCCATATGCTAGAATGCTTGGATGGCTTTATAATGCTATACCTAATTACCCATCATTTATTGTTTCATGAATACATAACTGGCACCTTTCAGTAATTCTGTGTATTAGCTGGGTCTTCTGGTTGTCTTTATTAGCCCATTGTACAGACCCAGTGGGTCTCATGCTTTGCTTACAATCTTCAGACCCAGGATAATCCCCAAAAATGGAATAATAATGGAGAAAAGCCAGAGTGGGGATTTTCATTTTCAGGTTAATAACCAGAATAAACACCATTTCCAGGCCTGGATTTGTGGAGAAGCCAGTAACATAACTAGAGGGGGACGGGCCCCCCCACCCCGTGAGCTGCCGGGGGGCCCTGAGGGGGTGAGGGCCCTGGCCCAATCGCAACCCCTGCTCCCCCGGTAGTTACGTCACTGGGAGAGGCCACCAAGGCCTGGGCCTAGGATGGCAGGATTTTAGGGGGCAATATTTGTAGAAACAGTGTGAATGCACTCACTAGCTCACTAGCACGAAGGGGCGTGCCCCCGAAACGTTGTGCATCATTTGACGTAATAAACATGTAAGGGGTTTACACCGTTTGCTTATGCTCCTGTGTGCTGGTTCCTCCTTTCGTTTCTTTCCATAGGATTTTAGGGGGTGGCATGCTACCCAACCACACCCATATTGCAGAAACACTGGGGATGAGCAGGAGATAAAATAGATTTTTAAATATCCCCAATCCCCATTGCTCCAGTCCCACTGATGAAAATTTGAGCTAATAAAAGGGAGGGATGACGAACGACAGCGGGCCAAGGGGTGCCTGCTGTTTAAATCTGGCCCTAACCCTTTCTATTGCTTTCTGATGCCAAAGACTCTGTAATACTTCACCCTAAAAACCAAAACAACTCATTGCTTGCCACAGCTAGCTCTAGCTAGAGAGAATGAATGGCCTGTGAAACAATCCCACCTGCATAACAGACACTTATCATGTGTTAATCAGTCTCATGGGCACTGTAAGCTCATTAGTGTGGGGCACTCCCATCCAACAATGGAGAATGTAATTGTCAGAGAAACCAGGGACATAAAATACAAAAAGCTATTAGAAACTGAACACGGCTCCAACTCTAAGGGCAAGGTCAGACGTGCTGTTTTTACGTTGCGTTTTTAAAAAAGAAAGGCCGGGTGTAAATATGCCACTGAAACCACACATAACCAACAACATGCGTTTTTCAGCACATAAGTTACCTTTCCCAACATGCACTTCTCATTGTTCTCATTGAGAATTTGGACACCATATTTAAAATACGCTGCGTATTTACGCAAAGTGTGGTTTCAAACATGCAGATCCCATAGAGTCTATTGAATTGGTAGTTTCTTGACGTATTGGCGTTTCTGCTGAAAAATGCCAATACTGGCTTCGTTGACAGCGCCATGTGTGAATTGCCATAGTGCGTTTTCCATTAGTTTCAGTGGTAGTGCAGTTTATGCATATTTACACCTGGCGGAGCTTTTTTAAAAACCCAGCGTAAAAACTCCACGTCTGGCCTTGCCCTTACTGGAAAGGGAATCACGTAACGCACAACTGCCTCTTTCGTCCACAATGTAAGAATGTTAAGAATGTGAGTGAGATGTGTTAGAGGTTGGGGCCTGAGAAAGTAACAGCACCCTTCAGTCTTGATATGTCCGACCTCACAAGCAATGCTGAAGGACAATAAATCTCTTGCTCGAAGAACAACTTTATTCTGCAAGGTTAAGTCACTATATGGAAAATAGCGTTTGCCAAAATGTTCTCTGGACCTCTGGTAGGAGTGGAAGTTCTTGAGCTCCAGAGCAAAATCATTTTATCTCAACTTTCTAAAGCTGGCCACAGATGCAAAGATCTGATCGTACGAATCATCGTACGATCGGACTTTCCCATCTCCCGACCCGCCACTAACCATTCAGATCAAAGTCTTACCAGTCAGATTAGTAAAAGAAGAGATCAGCAATGTTCTGCCCCTGACAGCAATCGTAGGATATCTATGTCCAACCAAAGCTAGTGACAGTCTCCCACTGAAAATCGTACGATCGGCAATACACGCAGAGATATTATCGGCAGCCGACAGAAATTTTCTAACCTGTCCGATCGACCAAACGACCGATCTCCGCCGGACGAAAAATGTCGGGACTCTCCACACACGTTCCGAAAATCGTACGAATCCTTGATTCGTACGATCAGATCTTTGCGTCTATGGCCGGCTTAAGATTTAGGAAATAAAACACATATTGAAACTCTGTTGCTTCCTCACTGGCATCTGGGTTTGTTGTTGCCCCTATATTTAGGCCACAAGTTATACCCCTGACTTTTCCTAAATCAGAAGTTCTTACATTTAATGAAGTTGAAGAGGTTGTTAACTTTTAGTATGTTATAGAATGGCTAATATTATGTAACTTTTCAACTGACCTTCATTTTTTTCTTTTTTATAGTTTATGAATTATTTGCCTTCTTATGGCTTTCAAATGGGGTCACTGATCCCATCTAAAAAAACAAATGCTACAAATGTTTTTGTTTTTTTTTTGGTCGGATGTCATGTTCTAGGTGGGATAAATCTATTCACTGTTACTACCCAGTATTATCCCGTAATACCAGGTCTATACATCATAATTATTTTTAAGTGTTTTTAACCCCATGAATTCTTCCATTGATTCTTTTTACTGACAATTAAATGTTAAGTTTTAGCACTCAATACGAACTATTAGAGTAATCAGAGCACTTTATTAACTGGAAGCACTTTATATTTATTTATCATTCAATACATTCACCATAATGAATGATTCACTATGTTTGATACAAATGAATTTATTGCAAATTTGCACAATTAATTTTTCTTCACCTTGAATTATTCCATTAACTTTCTTCTCCTTTTTATTACACTACATTTATGGTATATGGCTGGTGCGACACAATATAACTCTTCTGGTAGTTCTTCTGGATAATTCAATTAATGCAGCAGCGTAACTAGAGGGGGCGGGCCCTGGCGCGGGGCGTGCAGCCGGGCCCTGCCCCCCTCCGTACACCTGGAAACGGCTGCATTTATAGCCGCATTTAGGTAAAAACACAGTGGTGCGCGAGCTGCCGGGGGGCCCTGAGGGGGTACGGCCCTGGCCTAATCGCACCCCCTGCTCCCCCGGTAGTTACGCCACTGAATTAATGGAGTTGTATGCACATCCATTTTCCTCCAATTTCTTCCTTTTGGGCAATGATGATGTGTTAGCGGAAATAGATAGTATAATAGATAAGGCTACAAATGTATTGTTAGTGCTACCTCTTATTACTCATCTTTCTATTCAGCCCCTTCTCTATTCATATTCCAGTCTCTTCTTCAAATAAATGCATGGTTGCTAGGGTAATTTGGACCCTAGCAACCAAACTGATGAACCTGCAAACTGAAGATATAAAACTATTATTCTCCTGTGCAATGGAGAGGTAATAATATGTTAATTACCATCACTTAACATATCAATATATAAAAACATATTACTTGTGCGCTGGACGCCTGAAGATTTTGCGTGGGAGTCCAGCAGATGAGTAATAAAAAGTAGCAATAACAATAAATTTGTAGCCTTAAGGAGCATTTGTTTTTTAGATGGGGTCAGTGACTCCATCTGAAAGCTGGAACAAGTCAGAAGAAGAAGGGAAATTATTTCAAACACTATAACAAAGAAAAAATGAAGGGCAATTGATAAGTTTCTTACAATTAGCCATTATATAACATGTTAAAAGTTGATGAACCACCCTTTTAAACAAACTTCTCCCTTCTCTAAGCAGCAGCCTTCAAGCAGCTCATTACCAGTTTACAGTGAACTGGTAATTTGTTTTATCAGCATCTCTTTTGTTCTGCGGGATCAAGAAGTGACCGGAGTACTAAAGTGAAAATGATTTCATATTCTTTTTAGTGCCAAAAATAACAGAAATTATAGATATTTATTAATAAAAACTATAAGCAAAAAGTATGTTTAGCACATACCCTATTCAATGAGCCCATACTGAAAAGGGTTATGTACTAACTCTTCAAATAAGATCCCAGTGATTGTGTATACTATCATAAATTTTGGAACAGAAATCTAGTAACTTATCTACATGTTATGAAAATTTAGGGACACATCCAGAAAATCCAGCTGGAAAGGGTTTCGATAATGTTAGTTTAAACACAACCAATGCAGCCCTGCAACATGCATTTATAAGACTTGTCCTTGAACTTTTAAAGGAACAGTAACAACAAAAAAATGAAAGTGTTTTAAAGTAATGAAAATATAATGTACTGTTGCCCTGCACTGGTAAAACAGACCTGTTTGCTTCTGAAACACTACTATAATTCGTATAAACAAGTTGGTGTGTAGCAATGTCAGACATTGAAAAAAGGCTATATGGCCCAGGTTAAATAGTGGATAACAGATAACACCATTATGTTCTACAGAGCTTATCTATTATCTGCTGTGGAACCTGAGTCTTTTATTCTTTTAATTGCTATATGTATTACTTTAAAACACTTGAATTTTTTTAATGTTACTGTTCCATCACGTGATCTGGTAACCTTAGTATGTGTAGCATCATGCCTCTCAACCCCTAAAGCAGAGCAGACATTATACTGGCTAACTTTTCATTAATCTGGCAGGTACCATCTTTAATGAACCAGTGAACTGGTTACTACTGTAACCAGTAGTGGCCCAAAGAGCCTTTAGTTTGGATCAGGGATACACTTAAGAGATTGTTGGTCACAGGCAAAAATCCAGTAACTTGTTGGGCTTCACAGTCCCGCATAACAAATCTGTGCTAGTACTTGCATAACCCAATTTAATATGCATACACATTTGTATATGTAAGAGCAGTCATCCTGTATCTAATATGTTTCTTCCTCTAACAGATATATAATATAATTCTTATCTCTAGGTGGCAACAATAAAGGGGTTAGGTCAGCAGGAGTGAAAGCGCTAAATCTACCCAGGAAAATCCAGAGTGTCATATACAGTGCAGCTTCAGAGGGCTTAGGCCTGTGCTGTCCTTTTTTTCCTAGTATAGGGCTGACATGAAGGACAAGGCCCATAACAGCCTGCATGTTTTGCCGCTTCCTAACTTGCATGTCTGAATGACACACATGAGATGGGGCATGAGGGGTACATAAGTGCTTTTCCCCTTCCAGCCTCCCCACTTCTGCCCCTAATGAATATAGCGCATCTGATTGCAGTCCGGAATGGAGTGACCTGTATTAATTCTGCAAGGCTCTTGTTTTTGTACTTCTCACACTGCCTAAGAGGTCGAAATTGATCCCTTAAATCTACTTGTTATGTTACAGTTACAGTGGATCACTGAAAGTTTTCTCCAAAATCACTAGTTACACATATTTCCTTTTTTTCCTTTTTATTTATTTTGTTTCCAGACCCCCAACCAGAATGCTCCCATTACTTTGAGGGAGAAAATGCAGATTTTTTCTGCTCATGGAGAAGTGAAGCCTTCTGAAATCAGAAGGTATTTACTTGTCTTATGCCATACACATAGCACTGCCTAGATACCAAAAATGAGAGTTTTAATTCTCCCATAAGACATCACGGCAGTGACATGCAAATCACTCCTTTATGTCCCTACTATGCATCCAGAACCGCTGGTTTTATAGCACAGATACAGCCTAATGGTTCAGAGCCATATATCCAAACTTGTTAGATCTCATCAGTGCAAGATATTGGAACATGGCTTCTGCGGGGGGTAGGACTTGGAGAGTAGCAAAATAGAAAACTGAACCTGGTTAGGATGAGGAGGGCTAAAAGGAGCCAAAAAGCCATTCACAAACAATTACATGCAAAGTGAAGCCTGAAATCAGAAGGTATTTACTTGTCTCATGTCATACACATAGCACTGCCTAAATACCAAAAATTAGAGTTTTAATTCTCCCATAAGGCTCATGGGGAACAAGGCAGGAAGCCCCAGCTTAATCATGGCTTACTGGCAATCTGTGAGTTCTGGCAAATGCCAGAGAGGCTGCTGTAAGATGCTGTAGAAAGTCACTATTTAGTGGCGGGTGGGGGCTGTTTGGGCCTCTATGTACTAGAAATGGTAGAGCCTATGTTGACTCCCAGTCCAGACCTGCTTCCTGATTATAGCTTGTGCTATGTAAAGTTGTGCTGATGGACATTCCTATGTTGGTCATTTGATCTATGAGCTGAATGTTATATATATATCAGAGAACACCACCACTTCATTTTATTCAGCTTGAAAAAGGAACTAAAATGTTCTGAAAGCTTGCTATGATTATCTTAGCCAATAAAGGTATCACCTTTATACCACCTTTTTCTTATGAGTTTGTGCTATGTGGTGCCTCTGTATCCCTGCAAGGATGCACTGCATTGCTATTAGGCTAGTGCCAGACCAAGTGGACCTCGGACTATGTAGAAAAACAGGCTGAGAATCTGCTCCTCTGCTATTCTTTTGCTGCCACTTTGCCAGAAACAGCGGCTTTTGGCAGCCAAAATGCAATATTTAGCATTTTGCACCTTACATTACAATCAATCCATATTCCTGCACCAAAGCGAGGCAATGTTTTCAGGTGCAGGCAGAGCAGCAGCAGCAAAGAAGGAGCGGATTCTCATCCTGCATTTCTCCACAGGCTGAGGTCCGATTGGTCTGACACTAGCCTTAAGCATTTAAGTGTGGGCGGTCATATCTTTGATCTATGCACTGGATTGCCATGAGCATAAAAGGGACATACAAATGTAAAATCTAGAGCACCAACACTATGGCCTTTTTTTGCTGGTGCTGTAAATTGTATGTTCTGTGGCACCTGAAATGATGATGTCAGGATAATTAATTTTGAGTTTCCTTAACTTGCCCTCAGTGCTGGATGATGAACTAGCAGAACCTCACAACACCAAAATAAAAGCAAAACTCTATTCATGTTTGATACATCAGATTACAAACATGAATATCTGGATGATTTGTAAATCAGTAATCATAAAAACTTTTCACCAATAGGAATTCATTCTAATTATGTGTTCCTGTTAGAGCACACACAAACTTTTCTGTTTTTGCACCGACATCCGCTCTGTGTGCACTTACACAATCACTGGACCTTCTGTTCCATTCCTTCAGAAAGACAGAGGAACAACATTTGTGACACTAGTCTTAGGAGGTTATTTATCAAACTTTAAGTTTGTGAGTTTTTTTCTAACTCTAATAAATTCACAACTCAAATATTTGCTTATTTATGAAAATAATAAATCCCGAAAAATTCGGGATTTATTTAGTGAAACTACCCTTGAAAAACTAAAATTTTTCGGGAAAACACAATTCGACCTTTAATAAATAACCCCTTCAATGTGCAAGTTCTGTAGCATCTGAACTGTACCACCACTGACTGGTCTATTCAAGCCATCATGTACTCTGATAAATTTAATGTGTTAAAGTTAAACTGAAAATAATAACCAGGCCAGCAAAAGTATTTGTGTGTAGCTAAAGAAAGCTTATCAGACTGACTCAGCAATTTACCATAATGAATCATAACATGCAGATTACACAGACATATTTATTAATTTCAGGTAAAGAGGCCATATTCATAACACTGTTCCCTCTAAGGCAGAGAAGCCTAGTAAGTCTCTATGGCATTTCTATGACCCCAGTTCTAAAGACTTCTTGTATATTTTTATTTATATAGCTCTACTTATTTACGCAGCACTGTACAGCAGAACAATAGATTAATAGAACCAAACATGGTCATTTCAATAGTAAATACAAATTATAATAATAGATACAAAATACAGTTACAATTGAAAATGAGAAGATTAGTGTCAAAGAGATAATAGGATGGGGGTCCCTGCCCTGTAGAGTTTACAATCTTCCTTTTAATATAATCCAATCAATGAGCATGTTGTCTATCAGATTATTGACTCCCTTATTTGAAAAAGTTGGATGGAAATTAAGGGGCATCCTAAAATACCTTTTATTCTTTGGCTGGTATTACTCTTATAAAAATGACACAGCACATGCCAAGCCAGGCCACTATTTGTTACCTGGCATCAGGGAAAATATGACATTTTTTCTTTATTCACATAAGAGAAGCGTCACAGGGAATGAGGAAGCAATTTGGTCACAAGAAGTTGCCTAACAAATTGGTATATTCTAAGTTTTTAAGCTTTCCTTGTCCTTTGGACATACAATTTTCTTGTATACTATTTAAAATGAACTTTGAACCAGGAAATTTGATTGTGGAAAGTTACTAAAGTATCTAATTCAATTATTTTCTAAGCATCAGGATAGACTTCAGCATCACAAAAATGCACATTCTGCCCCAAATTGTATTAATAATTTATTATTTGCAAGGGCAGCCTTTTTTTTAGGCATTTTCTGCTAAGAATGTTTGACCATCAAGTCAAATACCACATCAATATGTACCCCATATGGCGGCCCTGAATATTAAGTCCAGTCATATTTTTCATAGGCTAATACCTCCTCTCTTCTTAGGAACAAAAGTCTTCTACATAGCATTGGTCTCACAGATGATCCACATTTAGTTTGTCTACTTGGCTTGTATGAAATTAGCCCTTATTAGTATCCATTTGTCATGAACATTCCAAATCTGCAGCTGCAACCACAACATAATAATTACTTCAGATTCATTGTATTTAAATTAATACAGAAACAAAAATTGCAGATATGCAGTACATACTGTGTGAGACAATATTCCGCTATGCACCTGAGCTTGCTCTTCAACTAAACTGATTTGTTTATACTTCATTGTTGTGTCTTCAGTGGGCATGGTTGCTAGGCAGAGGCCAAACTGCAGTCTGGATTAAAAGTCAAATTAATACTTCTATCTACTGCCTTTAAATTATTTATTTAATACTGCTAAACATATTCATAAACAGGTTACAATGTAATACTGTGTAGAACCATATATCCATGTCATTTATACAAAGCACTGTTATACTGTTGTTGTTGTTGTAACTTATATTGCAACATTGTGCTAACTTCCCCCAGGTCTGGACTGGGAGTCAAAATAGACCCTAAATGACTTTCAAGTTGGACTTGGTCATGTGAATCTAGCAGAGCAAATAGATTTTCTCCCCCACATTTCACATAAATAAGCCCTCAGGCCAGAGCCATAACCATGGATGCTGCCCCCCCCATAGCAATGTCCCATTGCAGTCTCAATATCCCCTCCCACCATTGCCAGTGAGTATGAGATACTACAGTTTTCTGCCCCTATAGTTACATGCTTCAGACTGAGCCAAGCCCCTTCACTTGGAAGCCAAAAGTATAAACTGACATATTTTTTTTTAGATATTTCAGGTCCTGGGTTATTTTTCTTCTTCCTGGGCCCCTGTTGCAAACTGCCAACTGTGAAGAAAAGAGCCCCAATTATTTAAAAATGTTTTTCAAAATAGAAACCATCCTCCCTAGCCATGGCCTTTATAACATAGACACCCACAATTTACCCAAAAGCTCATCTTCCTATAAGCCTCGCCCTTTTGTGATCTGTGAAATGCATGCTACATTTGCCTGGACCATCCTCTAAAACTGAGCCCATTATGACTTTAGCTCATTATGACATAGGGGCAAATATGTGTGCTTGCTTACGTGCCAGATTGGTTTTCTATTGAATAATTGTCCTGATATAGAAGGATGAATAGTATTACTGGCAAAAGCTGCACTAACATGAGCCCAGCAGAGTCTTCAAAATGGCATATTGGCCTTGACAGAAAATCTTTTTTTCCCATAGGTTCAAAATCCCTTTTTCTATAAGTGGTCCTTGCTGTGAGTGCAGACTGTTCCCTGTAGAGTGGTCCATCCCTGTTAAAAACAGCTGATTGCAGTCACAAGCAAAATTGAGGGTAAACCAAGACCCCACCCACAAAATCGTTACCTGCAATTTCATTTGCATGTAACCTCACCTGTAACCCCCCTCCCAGACTCCCCTGGGCCACCATTTCTTTAAAGCAACATTACCTGTATTTTTAGGCATTGCTACTAAGAATGTTTGACCATCAAGTCAAATACCACAGCAATATGTACCCCGTATGGCGGCCCTGAATATTAAGTCCAGTCATATTTTTCATAGGCTAATACCTCCTCTCTTCTTAGGAACAAAAGTCTTCTACATAGCATTGGTCTCACAGATGATGCACATTTAGTTTGTCTACTCGGCTTGTATTAAATTAGCCCTTATTAGTATCCATTTGTCACGAACATTCCAAATCTGCAGCTGCAACCGTAACACAATAATTACTTCATATTCATTGTTTTTAAATTAATACAGAAACAAAAATTGCAGATATGCAGTACATACTGTGCGAGACAGGATTCCGCTATGCACCTGAGCTTGCTCTTCAAATAAACTAATTTGTTTATACTTCAGTGTTGTGTCTTCAGTGGGCATGGTTGCTAGTGAGAGGCCAAACTGCAGTCTGGATTAAAAGTCAACTTAATACTTCTATCTACATGCCTTTAAGTTATGTATTTAATACTGCTAAACATACTCATAAACAGGTTACCATGTAATACTGTGTAGAACCATATATCCATGTCATTTATACAAAGCACCCTTATACAGTTGTTGTTGTTGTATATGGTAACTTATATTGCAACATTGTGCTAACTTCCCCCAGGTCTGGACTGGGAGTCAAAATAGGCCCTGGTATTTCAGGAACACAGAGGCCCAAATAGCCGCCCACCAGCCCAATAAATAGTTCCCCTTTCAGATTTTAGAAGAAATTGGCATATAAACTATTTTGCTATTGCAGCAATAATATTCAGAATGTCACATAATTGTCCTTCCCAAATATTACCCTAAATGACTTTCAAGTTGGACTTTCATGTGAATCTAGCAGAGCAAATAGATTTTCTCCCCCAAATTTCACATAAATAAGCCCTCAGGCCAGAGGCATAACCATGGATGCTGCCTCCCCCATAGCAATGTCCCATTGCAGTCTCAATATCCCCTCCCACCATTGCTGGTGAGTATGAGAGACTACAGGTTGTGCACCAGGAAAGGGGTATTGGCCTGTGTTGTTTCTGGGCCCCCTCTTTCTGTGGGAACTGGGAACCCATCTGACCACAGGGTTTTCTGCCCCAATAGTTACATAACTGCTTCAGACTGAGCCAAGCCCCTTCACTTGGAAGCCAAAAGTACAAACTGACATATTTCTTTAGATATTTCAGGTCCTGAGTTATTTTTCTTCTGCCTGGGCCCCTGTTGCAAACTGCCAACTATTAAGAAAAGAGCCCCAATTATTTAAAAAAGTTTTTCAAAATAGAAACCATCTTCCCTAGCCATGGCCTTTATACCATAGACACCCACAATTTACCCAAAAGCTCATCTTCCTATAAGCCTCGCCCTTTTGTGATCTGTGAAATGCATGCTACATTTGCCTGGACCATCCTCTACAACTGAGCTCATTATGACATAGGGGCAAATATGTGTGCTTGCTTATGTGCCAGATTGATTTTCTATTGAATAATTGTCCTGATCTAGAAGGATGAATAGTATTACTGGCAAAAGCTGCACTAACATGAGCCCAGCAGAATCTTCAAAATGGCATATTGGCCTTGACAGAAAATCTTTTTTTCCTATAGGTTCAAAATCCCTTTTTCTATAAGTGGTCCTTGCTGTGAGTGCAGACTGTTCCCTGTAGAGTGGTCCATCCCTGTTAAAAACAGCTGATTGCCATCACAAGCAAAATTGAGGGTAACCCAAGACCCCACCCACAAAATCATTACCTGAAATTTCATTTGCATGTAACCTCACCTGTAACCCCCCTCCCAGACTCCCCTGGGCCACCATTTCTTTAAAGCAACATTACCTGTATTCTCCCCCTCTACTTTTTTTTCATTGCTTAGCATTCTGCAGCATCTGTGTTTTCAGAAAAGATGAGTATTGTATGAATATAGTAGTATATTATATGACCTCTGATTTCTAAAGCTATTAATGATAGCTGATTTTCCACAACAATCGAGTAGAGTTCTTTCTCCATTACAGATCAGGCAGGCTTGTATGTTTGTTCAGCCAGATTTCCTTTGGAAAAAGGAATCACCCATCTTCTGTCAGCTGATCAAATTAAATAATTCCACCCAAACTGTGCATGCTATTTGAAAAATAAATGGATAAAAAGTCATTAGGGTATTTAACTGGTAATCCCAGATATATGAGATATATAAACTGGTCAAAGTAAAAATGCCATTACTGCAAAAGTAAATAAGATTAATATTCTAGTGTATCACTGCTCCATACCCTATCCAATAACTAAACCAGTCGTAAATTGCTACTGTTGTAAAAGTCACTGGTTTATAAATATATGTTAATAATTTGTATGCTTTATTTTTCAAATATATATATTTTTTTTAAACGTGTTCCTTGGTTTTAAAGGGGTGGGGTAGTAAACCCAGATAAAATGTTAAATAATAAGTTTGCATTTAATTTTAAGCCACTTTCTAATATACATTAAGTACAAAATTTCAAAGTTATTTGAAACTATTTGCATTTGTTGGACCCCACTAGTGATGTGTGGGTTGACCCTAACCCGACAGGTGCTTGTATTTATACACCTGTGCCTGCCCTGCAACTCTCTGATGTCACGGAAGGGGCAGGGGTGAGCAGGCATGAAAATATAAAAGGACTCCACCACTGGCAGCACTAGTTAGGTAACTGTTGAACCCAAACATGCCCGCAGATAAACCCAAGGGTCCCTCTCGGGCTTTGGGCCGGCCCGTAAATCACTAGTATATGCATCACTGAAACAATGTAGCAGCAGTCAGCTCTGCCCTGGCCAAGACTTAAGGTGGCCATACACGGATAGATCCGCTCGTTTGGCGATGTCGCCAAACGAGCGGATCTCCCTCCGATATGCCCACCTTGAGGTGGGCAATATCGGGCTGATCCGATCGTGGGCCCTAGGGCCCAACGATCGGATCCTTCACGTTCGCAAACGGGCGGTCGGATCGCGGGACCACATCAACGAACAGATGCGGCCGCGATCCGACGGGATTTTTAACCCCATCCGATCGAGATCTGGCCGACTTTCGGCCAGATCTCGATCGGGGAAGCCCGTCGGGGGCCCCCATACACGGGCCAATAAGCTGCCGACACGGTCTGTCGGCAGCTTTTATCGGCCCGTGTATGGCCACCTTTACATTTCAACAATGATTAGCATCCTTTTGTTATTCTCCTTCTTCACAGGTGAGTGATTGACAGAAGTAAGGAAGGCATTGTGAGAAACAGATCCTTGGCTACAGAAGAGTTGTCCAAATGGTACATGATGTCAAGGATTTGAAATAGATATTAATAGTAATTGCATTTACAAATATCTATAACATCACTGACATGTATTTAAATGGAAAGTTATTGGAAAGTTTGCAAATTTTATTTGCTTTCATTTTGTAAAATATTTATATTTGGGTTTTCATAACACCAGTGATGAGTTTTGATTATCCACTGATGGGGTCCAGATCTCCTCCCAACACATTTGTTTCAGTACAATCTTTATCCTGTTTAATACGTTTACACATCTGTACACGCAAGAGCTGTTTAAGAAAATATAGGTCAAGTAGGTAAAACTGCCAGCCTGTTATCTACTTCCCTATTAATAACACTAACATTGAGTATCAGTTTTGCTGGCCAGGTGGTGCTGCTAATCCTATGTGTTATAAGCAATAAGCTGCCTCTTTGGATTCTTTTGATTAGATACTGGATTTCCTTTCCAAATCCCCAACCCCATGCTTTTATGTACTTATGGTGGAGAAAAGTAAAGTTAAAAGAATATATTTAATGTTACCCATATATGTTGTGTCTGAACTTCCTAGGACTACGTGATGATGTTTGGGTAAATTCTCCTACATACACGAATTGCTATGAAATTACAGTATGTAGCTCCTTAAATTGCAGTAAGTGCTAGAAGGTATGCAAGCAGAACCTCACAATACATTTGACAAAGAGCACCACAATAACAAACATTTTTTTTAAAGGTTATGATGTATAGCTCATCCAGCAGAATAAGTGATTTGTTATTTCTGACAGATACCTCACTCAAGAGTTATTGCTGATGAAAATACTGAGTTATAAAGCGGCCTCGTAAAAGCCAGTGTAATATTGTGTATCTTCAACTCCTGCTACAGCTCATCAACCTCCAGCCAAGACAACTCACATTTTTCCTCCCAGCCCCATATGAGCAATTAACCCCATTTATTTATTCAGTCATTAATTCTTGACAAAAATCAGCATAGGCTAGTATCATACAATCCGATGCCTTGTGCTCTAAGCAAACTGACAGGCCATTAGCCTTAAAAAGGCAGTTACCTTTGTTAATCTATTCACCAGAAATATAGTTAACAATATGCAAGACTCAAGTATCTACAAAGAAAATTAAGATTGTTACTAATCCCATCAAACTGTCTTTAAAATATACCAAGTAAGTTGCCGTTTGATGCTGATATTCTGAAAACAAAGTAAAAGGCCAGTTTCATAGTTCCTGCTCTGCCCAGACTTCCTTTAGCTCAGCGTGGAGGAAGCTGATTGTAGAAATTACAGCATATTGTCTCATATCAAGATCAAGAGTAAAGGTCACCTTTTGCTTCATAGAAGTGAGTCATGTGCTATTCCCTGTGATGATACACCTAGAAATGTATTAAGTAATCATGTGAAAATGTGAAAACAGATGTGTAAATGCTGTTACTAAGATCAGCTGAAAGAATTCTGTCACTGGGCTGTAGCTGTATTATGCTACCTAGTGAGAATTAAATTAGTGCCACAGGAGGGGAAATTCTAATATGTAATTACAGGAAGCTTAATGACTTCATTGAGCAAGCAGAACTGGACTGTGAAAGTCTATGTAGGCCTATATGAATAGCAGTGTGGACAGTAGTGATGCGAGGGTTGAATCAAAACCAGTGGTGACCCACATGTTGACCACCAGTTGTTCAGGTTTGCGTTAATATTTGGCCAAGCATTGCAGATTACGGTTGGGTGCAGGTCAGATTGGAGAAGTACACTGCTCCTTTGCTTCCGAAGATTTCTTGTCTTTTCACCAGAGGTGTACACAGAACTAGCATACAGACTGGTAAAAGCAGGTACGGGTCCTACAATGATAACATTTTGCAGCTAAGGGTCTGGTGCGGGTTGAGTTTTTCCTGATCCGCACATCACTAGTACACAGGCCTACCTGGCAGCTTTTAAAATGAAAGTTTATTAGGCCTCATTTACAAACATGAATGCTAAGTGCAAGGTGCAAAAATGTAAGTAGATTGTGTTAAATCCATAATATGGCAATGTACCCAGAATTCCATCTTAATTACTGACAATAATTACCAAGTTGTTTCTTAGTCAAAGTTGGTGCAAATGGCATCATCGTGAATGGCACCAGAAATGGAGCTAGCCTGGGATTCATTCGGTGCAAACTAGGGATGCATCGGATCCAGTATTTTGGATTTGGCCGAACCCCTGAATCCTTTGCGAAAATCATAATTTGCATATGCAAATTAGGGGTGGGAAGGGGAAATATTTTTCGCTTCCTTGTTTTGTGACAAAAAGTCATGCAATTTCCCTCCCCACTCCTACAGTTTTCTGGAAAAAACTACCGTCCTTCCTATATATTTATCTTTTCTCCCTATTAATAACATTGGGATCAACCATAATTTTGACTAGCCAGTCTGGTTAAATTACCGGCCAGGTGGCAACCCTACCTGCTCCTAATTTGCATATGCAAATTAGGATTCAATTTGGCCTGGCAGAAGGATTCAGACGAATCGGAATCCTGTTGAAAACGGCTGAATCCCGATCCGAATCCTGGATTCGGTGAATCCCTAGTGCAAACTGGCGTCTGCCAGTGTAACATGCAAAGAAAACCTTGGATATAATACCACCTTGCTTGCTATCAGTTTTGTATGACATTACTGCTGCAGCGCAACATTCTTCAATGGGCCACATTCCCCTCACTCCCAGCTCCGCCTCCAGATTTATACAGCAAGTCTCCAGCAGCAGCTGGGGAGATTTTTTATTTTTATTACAGAAACATTTACTGTATTATATAGGCAAGCTGCGACCCTAGCCACAAGCCCTCAGGTGCCTTTATATAAATACGGCCCTGGGTACCATATAAATAACTGTGCATGTTAAGTTTCCATTTGGACCAATTACCTCTGTCAAAAACGATTCCGGTGTATGGTGCCCACTGATATCCAGATGCTAGATGGGACAGGTTAGACAATGTAATTAGCTATTGCACCAGTTCATGGTGCATCAGCAGATGAAGAAGTGAACAGGAGCCACAGAAAGGGTTGCCACCTGGCCAGTATTTTACTTGAATTGACCCCAATGTTATTAATATGGAAAAAGTCTAAATATATAGGAAGGCCAGTATTTTTTTTTTTTCAAAAAAAGGTGGCAACCCTAGCCACAGATGCTTTTCATTTCTTGCTGTTAAATCGTTTTTGTGTGATTTGCAGGACTGCATGCTATATTTGCAGAAGTACACAGTTTTGCAAACACTATTAGGGAGTGAGGGGCACAGTTATTTTTTTCTGTACCAGCCTCCATTTTTTTCCTAGGTAGAACCTTGTATTGGAAAACAACCATAGCCCATTCACACTCTCCACTCCATCTGGTTGGCCTGTGTATGGCTGACTTTAGCAATAGTGTTTTAGAAAGCACAAAACAGTTTGGGCACTGACAGATGGGGCTCTCTTCTTGAAATATATCCTGCGGGCAAGAAAGTGCCCGATACCTGCACCTGTACATTCATTTGAATCAGCATATGTAAAACGTAACAAATGAGGCAATCCTGGGTAATCGCTCAAAAATTACATTTTGATTTGGGCAAAGAAAGAGGCAGGTACATGCTCTGATTCTAATGAATACGGAGGGGCAGGTATTGTTCGCAGAAGAGATGTCTCACTGCGAGATGAAGTGACCTGTCAGGGCCCTAAGAGTAAGGTCACACCTGGCGATTCGGGGAGATTTAGTCGCCTGGCGACTAATCACCTCTTCTTTGGGGCAACTAATCTCCCCGAACGGCTTCCCCATCTTACGCCGGCTATAATGAAAAATCGCCTGCAGCATGGCACACGCGGTGCTTCATTTTCTGAAGTTGCCTCATGAGGAAACTTCGGAATACGAATCGCCGCATGTGGCATGCAGCAGGTGATTTTTCATTATAGCCAGCGGAAGCCATTCGGGGAGATTAGTCGCCCCAAAGAAGAGGCAGTTAGTCGCCAGGCCACTTAATCTCCCTGAATCAGCAGGTGTGCCCTTACCCTAGGTGAATCACATATATTATGAAATAGCCAGTACTGAGTGTTATGTGTTTAATACTACCTGCTGCTGAGTGCCATAAACCACTAAAGTTCTGCTGTACTGATGGTCACTATTACAGACCGAGTATATGCTAATCTCTTCTGGAATGCAATTATGGCATTATTTCAGATAAAAGAAGCTTGAATGATACAAATATTGCAAATATTGGCATCAGTTATGTCAGTGTGAGATACTAAAAGCATTTGCCATTTTATAATGCATTGTAAAATCAAGTCACGTGTTTTCTGCACAAATGTAAAAAAAAGCATGGAAGCAGCATACAGGCGACATGTTTTCAAAAGGAGTTTCGGTTAAGCCCACAGAAATAAAAGCCCGCTGAAACAGAGTAAAATGGGTAGGTTAATAAGGCGCGCTGAGGCCAGCCACCTCGAGGCAATACCGCTGCATATCCCGCCACAATAGCATTGTTAGCCCTGCACCTTTATCTTGTTATCGCCCTTTCCAGGAAAGGGTGGGAGCAATACAGAGCGCGACACACTTGGCGCCGCCTGTACGACGGAGGAAAGACGCGCTATTATATGCTTATAAGATTATGCGTGCGTTTAGACACGGGATTGTTACAGTTTAGGATGTTAGCGCGTTCTGCCCTATTCTAAAGCTTTTGGTTTCAGCAAACGTCTGTCACTGGCAATGTGAGCTGCTGCTTATCTTTAAATTGCCTATTAACATTAATGATTGCATTCACAGGAGTCTTTTGTGAGGCGCGCACCACAATGAATTTTTAAGGCAACACTGAGCGCCATTTTGTGATGTCCCACCGTTGGTCTGCGGTCTACTCGTAAAAGGGGTTGTTCACCTTTGAGATAACTTTTAGTTTGATGTAGACAGTGATAGTCTGTGAAAACTTGCTAATGTTTTTGATTTTTTACTATTTGTGGTCTTTGAGCTATTTAGCTTTTTATTCAGCAGTTCTTCAATTTGCATTTTACGCAATTTGATTGCTAGGGTCCAAATTACCCTAGCAACCATGCATTAATCTGACTAAAACACTGGAATATAAATAGGAGAAGCCTGAATAGAAAGATGAGTAATAAAAATGCAATAATGATAAATGTGTAGCCTTACAGAGCATTTGTTTTGTAGAAGGGGTCAGCGACGCCCATTTGAAAGCTGTCAAAGAGTCAATAGAAAAAAGTAAATAATTATAAACTTATAAGAAAAAAATAAATAGTGATGACCAATTGAAAAGTTTCTTAGAAGTGGGCATTCTATCTATAGCATACTAAAAGTTATTTCAAATGTGAACCACTCCTTAATAAGTTAAATAATGGGAACATTTCTAGTAACCTTTCAATTGGTCTTGATTTTGTTTTATTGTCTGACCCAGCAGTCCATAACTTTTGCTTTGTGGGGCTACAATTTTATTGTTGCTTTTTATTACTTATCTTTCTATTCAGACCCTTTTCTAATTATATTGCAGCCTCTCATTCTAACCACTGCCTGGTTGCTTGGGTAATTTGGACCCTAGCAACAGTTAGCTGCTGAATTCCCAAAGTGGAGAGCTGCCGGAGAAGATACTAAATCATTTTCAAAACAAAAAATGCAGACCAATTGCGAATTGTCTTAATATCACTCTCTCCAACATACTAAAAGTTAATTTAAAGATGAACAACCCTTTTAATGCAGAACAAGTTTCAGTGTTGCAAAATAAAGTCTAAGTTTGTTCTTTAAGATGCAGACCTTAGATCTTCTCATTGAGATGCTCATGTAAAATAACCTTTTCGTTATGTGCTCTTCTACTTTGTACATGCTAATTATTCCAATAGTGTATGTTCTAAAGATGGCCACAGACACAAAGATCCGATCATAGGAATCTACGTACGATCGGACTTCCCCATTTCCCGACCTGCCACTAACCATTCCGATCAAATAAAGTACAAAAGAACAGATCAGCTGATGTTCTGCCCCTGACAGCAATCGTACAAAAGTTATGTCCGACCAAAGCTAGTGACAGTCTCCCACTGAAAATCGTACAATCGGAAATACATGCAGAGAAATTACCCGCAGCCGACAGAAATCTTTTAACCTGTCCGATCGATCAAACGACCGATCTCCGCTGGATGAAAAATCGTTCCGAAAATCGTTCAAATCCTAGATTCGTACGATCAGATCTTTGCGTCTATGGCCAGCTTTAGCCACATTATTTTAAGACAATATTAAAACAGCCAAGTATCTATAGAGCCCTTGAGGTGATAGGGCTTCATAAAATTCCCTTGAATTTAGTATTGTCAGTTTGCAGTTGGTCTTTATTTTCAGTTCACTGTTTACTTGTGTGTTGCATATTTATTCATTCCACAGCATAGTAATGCTGGTTGTTTTCCATGCATTTTCTATTTGTCATAAAAATTATATTAAATTAAATCAGAACAAGCCGGCTGTATATCAAATGACAACATCCAGCGTATAAACCGGCAATTTGGATAGTTGAATGATATCCAAATATCTGCGGATAGGGATCTTTTTTGTAGATCCTTTCTGGTACAGTTACAGTAAAGTCTAGCTACTGAGTATCATATCCCCAGGTAAGTGCATTTGCAATGCAGTGCATGCTGTTACTAGATTTGGTCCTTCCCTGTAGACATTTGCCCATGGAGACAAATGCTAAATGCAGAAACAATTGATAACGACATTTTTTCCCTGTGTTTAGCGTGGATGTCTGCTTCCCCATAGCTATAGATGGGCAGACTGAGATCATTTACCCCTTGTGATTCATTGTGGTGCAACGCATGAACCTCCGCTGCAGAGCAAACACAATGTTAAACTCCGGTGTGAATACTGGGAATGACACAACACTTGTGTGACTTACCTCAGCTAAAGCATCATCACCACTCATCAGATAAAAATACACAGGAACAAGTCCCTACAGGGAAATCATATTACTAACACAATTCCATAAATATAAATTATAAACATGGATTTGAAGTGTGAGCTGAATCATGCTCTCCTCTGCAGGCATATGCTTTATGTCTACTTTGTCATTGATTACTAAATCAATCCCTAAACATTCCTTTTTTTCTCTGGCTAACAGCAATCCCTCCTGTATCATCACAAATGCAGTCACACTTTTCCTTTCTATAAGTTTCTGTAGACTGCAGTGAAACTGCCATATGTGAATATAAATAAAAAGGGTGGTTAAGGTAACACAATGCCTATGAAAAGCATTGAAAGAGCACCTTTGCAACCAATTCCCAGACTAATCTCAGTTAATTTAATGGATGGGTAGCTCTGGTTTAAGGTGCTTAAGGCCATAAGGAGACATTGAAACCAGATTTTTTGGTTTTTGCAAATATATTTTATCTGTACAATTATGCCACAAAACTATTGTCAGTGTAAGGCTATTTAAAAAGACATAATATACTACCTTCAACTGCATAACTTTTAGTATGATGTAGAGAGTGATATTCTGAGACAATATGCAGTTGGTTTTCATTTTTTTTATTTGTGGGTTTTGAGTTATTTAGCAGATGGCTTGGAAAGGAGTGGGGGGCTCAAAACTTTGACATATTTTATTTACTGATTGACTTATTTCTTGGAAGCAGTCTTTTTGTTCAATAGCATTTTTTGTATGTCCTGTGTATATTTATTCATTGCAATGTTTGTTCCTCCGGTCGGTACTAATAATATATTGTAAACATGCTGCATACCTTCCTGTGCACTTCTTGTATTTCTAGTACTGGAAACATGGATGCAGATATGGGGAATGAGCAGGCAGAACATTTTGAATCCCCCACCCAGTTTTCCCTGCAGCTAACCTTGTTTTCTGTAATAACAATAGGAGAGCTTTTCCGAAGGTGCACCTGCAGGTCGGATGTGGCCCTTGGGGAGTAAAGGGGTGCCTTGCCACCAATAACAACTTCCTTCTGTAGACTCAGGTCATTGAGGTCTTCCCACGAATATGGGCCTGTATGTTTATTTGCTCAACAAAAAGGTTTGCAGCAGAGCAGGTTATTGAGGGAATCCACAAAAGTGGAATTACCCTGGAACTGGAGTTAATTACCTTAATCCAATTTCACTTTACTCCACCTCTATGTTTTATCCCTATGCTACACTTTATTTTTTTTCAATGTGTTTTATTGATTTTCCAGCATATTAAAGTACAAACCTTTTAGTTGAAAAGTGATTACATAAGATTGATAGCAATATACATTTATTTGTATGGTTCTCTACTGTTGACAGGAGGGTTGCAGCTAAAGTTTATATAAAATAAAAAAAAGTACTGGAAAATGTGTGCAATTCCAAATAATATGACAACTATTAACTGTACCAGGATTGTGTTACTGTCATTTCAGAAGTAAAACTGATAAAGAATGAGAGTGTGAAGTGCGGTTCACCAATTGTGTACAAGGGATTGCAATTAAAGTCTTACCAGGGAAGCTAATGGTATGGGTAATACCTCTGTAATTTAGCCAAGGAGACCAAGTTTTGTTGAATTCCTTTTATCTGTCAATAAAGAAATCAGTTTTTCTAGCACCATGATGTCTATTATGATTTTTACCATAGAAAAATCTAATACAGATGTACACCATGATTTTGCTATGACCTGTTTGGTAGCGTTAAATATGACCATTGTAAACTTAAAGGTATTCTGTCATGATTTTTACGGTGTCTTTTTTATCCGAAATTACACTGTTTACACTGCAAATAATACACTCTACCATATAAAATGTAATTCCTGAACCAACAAGTGTATTTTTTTTTAATTGTAATATTGGTGTGTAGGCAGCCGTCTCAGGTCATTTTGCCTGGCCATGTGATTTCAGAAAGAGCAAGTGCTGCACCATGGATTTGCTTTCTGCTAGGTTGTTGTTTCTCTTACTCAATGTAACTGAATGTGTCGCAGTTGGACATGGGGTTTTTACTATTGAGTGTTGTTCTTATATGTACCCAGGGCCGCCATCATGGGGGGACAAGTGTCCCGGACATGAAGAGGGGCCCAGCAGTGCTGCAGTTTTGAAAAGAGCCAGGCCTTTTCTCCATGCCATGTGTGTGTGGGGGGGGTTACTTTTTTAGCGCTGCTGTCTGTGTGGTCTTTGGGCGGGATGGAGTGGGCTTTGGTGGAGTGGGCGGGATCTGGGGTGGGGCTTGGACGCTAGTGTGGGTGGGGCCCAGGGGGCCCCAAAAATGTTGTTGTACGGGCCCCATGATTTCTAATGGCGGCCCTGTATGTACCAGGGAGCTGTTATCTGGTTACCTTCCCATTGTTCTGCTGATAGGCTGCTGGGGGGAAGGGGGGATGGTGATATCCCACGACAGTATCCCTTTAAGAGGGAAGTTGAACAGGCAGTCAGTTGGCTAATTAAGCAGGGCCTCATAAGGGTCTTTTTTCAGAGAAGTCCTTATACAATTATCTATCATTGTGTACACTCAAATTCAGAGATGTTTTACTTTGGGGCAGTTCCACCATATATGGGACATTGTACCCTCTACATTACAGCCCCTAAAGCAATTAGGGGAGCAGCCAGGGAACCACTTAGCTATTTTAACTGGGACCATATACCACCATGCAAACACTTTAAAGGAAAACTATACCCCCAAAATGAAGACTTAAGCATCAGATAGTTTATATCAAATTAAGTGGCATATTAGAGAATCTTACAAAACTGACAGAGCTCTGTCTGTTAATTGGCTCTTGTGACCTATCATGTATGTTTTTTATGTGCACCGTGAATCCTAGGATCCCAGGGGGCGGCCCTTATTTTTTAAAATGGCAATTTTCTATTTATGATCACCCAACGGCACATACTACTTAAAATTTATATTAATATGGCATTGTTTATTTATATGAAGCAGGGTTTTACACATGAGCTGTTTTATGCTATATATTTTAATGGAGACCTATATTGTTCGGGGGGTATAGTTTTCCTTTAAAGTATTGATTGAGCATTTTGCATGCTGTTGCAAGATGTCAGCCCAGATTTCCTCTGTCTGAGGGTTCCCCAATTGCCTATGCCAGTACTTAACATATTTTAAATGGAGACTTGGATCAACTGATATGAAGTCTCTATATATTGCTGATACATTTTTTGACCCCAGTGGGCGAGAAATACAAAGGTATTCAAACTGGGTAGACAATGGTACATCTTTGACTTTGAGGAGAGAGGATGCATAATGGTGGATTTGGACCAGGCGAAAATGTTTGCTTGGGGTTATATTAAACTTCCCGATAAGCTATGGTATAGTGTGAAATGAGCCCGATTTACGATAGTCTAGCATCTTGCCACCAGGTAAAGTTAGCTGTCAACCCGGGTAAAAAGACTGGGTTCTCAGACCATGGCAACAATGGTGTATGTGATGATATCAGTATATGATAAGTTGACACCTGGTTCCATAACCTCAGTGCTTGTTTCAAAACACAGTTCACCTATTTGGATTTAAGATGTTTAGATACCCATAATACATTGGAAATAGAGCAATTTTTCAACTCAGCCCCTTGCAAGTGAACCCACTGTATGTGGGGAGGGGGGTTAATTTTGCTATATGTGCCATTTAGCCATTTGGCTTAATTGAGACACCATAAAATATTTCTCAAAGTTTGGGACTCCTAAGCCTCCATTATGTTTGTGGTGGGACATATATTTCCTAGGAATTCTAGGTTTAGTCTTGTCCCAAATATATTTGTAGCACATCTTATGTAAGCTCTGAAAGAGTGCTACACTTTAATTAATATTGCCCTCACACACCAATTTTTCATGTGTGTCCATTATAAAAACATACCCGGATGCCAACATGTAAGGCTCAGTTACAGGTGCTGGTAACAGGGCTATTGCTACTGCATTCTACTTGTATTTTTTCTGGTAAATGCAATGCTTCTACCTGCCCTGCCTGCCTACAAATGTTACATTTTGATGCTGACTTTGTAGCAACCACTTCTATCAGCTTCTGTGGGCTGATTAAAAAACATCTCTGCTGGTTCATTGCAGTAGCTGGGCCTAGAATTATTACCAGTTTCTCAAAAGAGCAAACAATTTTTTTAATATTTAATTTTGAAATCTGACATGGGGCTAGATATATTGTCAGTTTCCCAGCTGTCCCCAGTCATGTGACTTGTGCTCTGATAAGCTTCAGTCACTCTTTACTGCTGTACTGCAAGTTGGAGTGATATCAAACCCTCCCTTTCCCCTCCAGCAGCCAAACAACAGAACAATGGGAAGGTAACAAGATAGCAGCTCCCTAACACAAGATAACAGCTACCTGGTAGATCTAAGAACAACATTCAATAGTAAAATCCAGGTCCCACTGCGACACATTCAGTTACATTGAGTTGGAGAAACAACAGCCTGCCAGAAAGCAGCTCCATCCTAAAGTGCTGGCTCTTTCTGAAAGCCCATGACCAGGCAAAATGACCTGAGATGGCTGCTTACACACCAGTATTACAGCTAAAAAAAATACACTTATTGGTTCAGGAATGAAATTGTATATTGTAGAGTGAATTATATGCAGTGTAAACAATGTAATTTAGAAATAAAAAGCTACATCATAAAAATCATGACAGAATCCCTTTAACACTGCTTTTTCTTTTAGTGGGAAATGTTTGACCAGTGCCCTGGAAAATATATATTTGCCAGGTACAATGCATTGAAATCCCTTCTTTTGTTACTCTAGTCTCAGGAATGACAGCGAGTGTCACATCTGTCATGAGCTCTTACAATGACTAGTTAAAAAGTAGAACTTGACTAATACTATTTCCCACAGACAGGTGCACACTGTCAATGGAAATGTGACCAGGCCTATAAAAAAGCAAAGCATGAAAATGCTTCTATTGCATTGACATATATTCATTTTGTTAAATATGTAAAAAAAACAGAAGTTGTTCAATTGTTTTTTTGTGACCTTCTTAAAAATTAAAATATTATGTGTTCAAAAAAAATTACCTTATATACCTGTTGAGAATTTTACTTTTAAGTCTGAGCACAAATGCATTAAGAAATTTGCAACTTGGAAAAGGCAATGTAGAAAGTTCTTGTGCCTTGTTAAAGCTGGTAATACACCCTTAGGTGTGCGATATCAGGCTGATCTGATCGTTGGGCCCTTGTGCTACTGCATGATTTTTAAACCTGTCTGATTAATATCTGGCCCTTTAAATAATTAATGGGCTTCACTTAATTATAACACACTATTATCCTGCACTTGTAATAAGGGCCAAATGTATTCATGGAGAGAAGGTTAAATGATAATTAGAGAGAAATTAGTGTGGAAAGTGGGCCTTTGTTCTACAGTTTTCTGGTGGGCCCCTGGCATCTGAGTCTGATATTGCTACAGGGGTGGCAAATAGGTAGGGTTGTTCTGGAATACCCTTATCTCTGCTGTCCATTTATGTGTGTTCTTTACTTTAAAACAGAGTTTGAATCCATCAGAAAAAAAAGACCCATGTGATGGGTACTGGTGCTCTGTGTTTGCCCTGTGGCTTGGAATTTTACACAACTTAATGCTTGAACACTTTTGCATGTACCTATGATAAATGAGCCCTAAAGGCTTGTAACTAATATCTAAAGTGTGCATAGTGTAAAATCTTCTGCTATTTTTGCCATATGGAAGTTAAAATAAAAAGCATTTCCGATTGTTGTCGTCCATCAAGTTAACAATCAGGTTAAACCTCAAGGGTATCACTCACACGAGTGACAAAGAGAAGAAAAAACTTCTCCATAGATTGTACTAGTAATCACTGTCAATTATGGGTCAGACAATTACTGCTTTTAAACAATGACTGATGAATTTCCAAGCTATTGCAATCTATGACACTAGGGATGATGTCAAAAGAGTTGGTCGAACATCTATGCTGAATTTGTTAACTTATGATTAGTAGATCTGTGGGCAATCCAGAAGTCATGGATAGACCAATCTGGGATCTTAATGGGTCGCAGTCAGTCTGTCTGAACAGGTCATTTAAACTGCTGATACCTCTTATTGATGTTTGTTTTTTCAGTTCAGGTCTCATTTGGTTGGCACTCAGCATTTTGGCAATGGCCTTGATTGGTCGGATACTCTCATTTTGAATATGGCTTCCTTAAGTAGACAAAAGCTGAGATTAGTAAAAAATGCATATACCAAGGTAAGAAATCTGTCCCTTGATTTTGATGAAACACACTCCACTTTCACTAAGGAATATTTAGTACAGATTGGGAATTTAATGCCAAGTACATTGCTCAGATATGTGTTGGGTCTGGACCTCGGTGAGTGTCTTTTCCAATGATCCAATCCAATGTCATTTCAAAGATTCAGAGAAGGAAGTTTATTCAAGCACAGAATACAAAAGCATTCAGTAGCTCGGAAGAAATCTCTACCCAAACTCACTGCTACACATATCTTTATAATATCACAAGCACAGAAAATATTAGCCATACATGATTAGTTACATTCAACATAAAAGCGTGATTACCTTTTTCAAAATAATTCTAGTTACTTTTAGTTTAGTTTAATAACCTCAAGCCCAAGGCTGTACCGTAACATAACATATTGTTTATAAAACCATCTTCCACCTTATCTAACAGCTAGCCTTGAGACTCATTATGTGCCTGTGCCAATCGTTTTTCTTTCTGCATACATAAGCACATAAAATATGTTTTACAAATAGAAAATGGCATAGAAATGAACCAGAGTTCAGAGGTTATATAGGCCTCAGAGACCTCAAGCTAATTAGGATTCAACATATGTTCTTCAGAAAAATCTACCAGCTATTTACCCAGGGCTGTAATCTGATATGCTTAGCAAATTAGTTGTTTATTCTTTATTCTTGTTTTGTATAAAATAGAACCTGACTTTATTGAATGCCTCCAGACAAAAAAATGCACACCATAGAATGGCTTGATCACCAGCAAATTTTAATATACAACAGCACAACAAGCAATATGTGATAGCCTGATGTATTGGTTTGTGCAGGAACCTTCCTCAGGTGGATATGGATTGCCTAGCCTAAAAGACTGCACCTGTTTGATTCTCTATGTATGGAGCACTTGATTCAGGTATTACATTATTACATGTGGCTCTATAGATAGGGCAAAGGTAAAAGGTAATAATGGAATTAGCAGCCATTTATAGTTGAGGTCAAATAAAGCATTTTTAATGGGGCTGAAACTCGGCCAAGTATCAGTCCCTATGCTGGAAACAGCCTCTTACCTTGCCTGCAACCGGATCCATTGCGTCCGCCCAGGTTCAGGCACACTCATTGAAATAAGGGGGTCAAGTCATTGATTCCAGCGCAGGCTAAGTCTCACCCAACGTGTGACATTAGGCTTAAGGTTGCAGCTTCACATGAACAAGTCTGTGGTAGGAGAATGCAGATAAGAGAAAACCTAGCAGCTGAAATAACAGATAATAATTCATGTGTGGTGCTGTCTACTCATCGATTTTGTCTACAGAACAGGTGGAAGTGGCCACTTAAGACTTGCACCCTCATCTAATATACCCTAAAGCTCCCCATAGACGCGACGATTCTTCTTGCCGAACGACCCATTTTAGGGAAGCCCAACCAATCCTTCGAAATTATTGTGCGGTTAGTGGTATTCGAACGATCGTACATCTTACGATTTTTCGGCCGACATCTGTCGGGAAATTGATTGGCCAGGTCAAAAAATCTTTGTCGGTCCCAGTGCAATCTATCTATGTTTGCAGGGCCAAGCAGGCAGCTCCCCTTTGTTTTCCTGGTAAATTGGTCTTTTTAGTTGATGGTCAATTCGTATGATCGTATGATCGTTCTGAGAAGATCGTGGTCTCACGATCAGGATCTGATCTTTTAAAAATCTCAACATCTATGGCCAGCTTAAGGGTGAGTGCTGAGTTCTAATCTTGACTGCTGAAATAACAGATAAGCCCACCCTTTCAAGACAGAAAACAGCTTGTTATATTTTGTATATGTTGTAATAAGAATGACATTTATATCAATACAAAAAACTGTTTTGATTATATATACAGGTATGAAGCAAAAAAGGGTAGTTTCAGCAGTTTGATTTTGTGTGGTCTGCCTCTGCCAAGCTGCCTAACCTCCTACAGTCCGACAACTCCAGTGGACTGCTTCAGGTAATCAGTCTCAATATGCAGAACAACAGGAGGGGAACCAGAAACTGCTTACAACTACTGGACATATGTAAGTAAACATTAATAAAATGATAAATGCCATATAGGAATATATAAAATGTATGTGCAGGAATAGGATCAGTGATCCGAAAACACGTTATCCAGAAAGCTCTGAATTATGGAAAGGCCGTCTCCCATAGACTCCATTTTATCCAACTCAAAATTTTAAAAAATGATTTCCCTTTTCTCTGTTATTAAATATATATAATAAAACAGTATCTTGTATTTGATCCAAACGAAGATGTAATTAATCCTTATGCTAAACCAGCCTATTTGGTTTATTTAATGTTTACATGATTTTCTAGTAGACTTTATGTATGAAGATCCAAATTAAGGAAAGATCCATTAAACAGAAAACCCCAGGTCCCGAACACACTGGATAACAGGTCCCATACCTGTATACTAATTTTTGTTGGCCTTCCTGTAAATTAGAAGTAATCAAAATAGGATTCAATCAGTGAACTCATTAGCCTTCTTGCCCTTTTTACCTTACACCTGTCACAAGTATTAATAATGTGCTGCTACATTAACATGATAGGAATTTACTTCCTAAAGTTACATAAGTGATATCTTCACAAAAACAAACCAAGGGCATATTTTTTAAATGTAATCATAGCATCAGAGGAAGGAGATCTGTATGTTGATGGTATCATTCTGGCTACTGCACCCATTGGTAGGGTAAATAAATAATACAGCTTGAAGGTGGATAGTAGATTTCACAATGATGCTTAAAATTATCTACATGCCTGTCTACCTGCTAATGTATCTATCTGTGCATTATCTTATGTGCATCATTGAACTTTGTCATATATACCCAACCAAGGTGATGCAGGAGGGAAACAGTATTCAAAAGAAGAAAAATCTGCAGTTTTGATGAAAAGGGCTAAGTAAATGAATACACATTTAGGGGCCTATTTATCATGATGTATAAAACATTGGAGAAAAACAAGTGATTTTACCCATAGCAACCAATCAGATCTTTTCTTTTCTAACTTGTAGGTGACTGTTGAAATCTAATTGCTGATTGGTTGCTAAAGGCAACATCACTGGTGTTGTTTTTCTCCAGTGTTTTACACAGCATGATAAATAGGGTTTCCCATACTGCAGCATATGACCCAGGCTTGGCCTCCCCTGGCTACAGTCTGCAGAGCCATCACTTTATTTGGAACTCCAAGATAGACAGCATAGCGGGCAGTTATGTATAAGGAAAGGTGGAAAAGGTGTCCCTGACATCCCCACTCTGCTGAAGAGTAAATGTATGTGTAACTGCATCCACCAGACATTGGCAAGCAAAGAAAAGGACTCTGGGTTAGTTCAATGTTCTTCTTTTTCCTCTCTTCCCCTTTGGTGTTAACTGTGGTGGGGCAGTTTTTGTGGGTTTTCACCTCATTCTGAGGAGGGATGACTAACGAAGACTGCAGAAGTCTGGTCCACACAGCATGCTTTGTGACAACAACATCTGAGACTGCCTTGAAAAAATGAAATCTTTCCTCACTTGTGGTCTCCTCTACCCTTTGCCCTCTTACCTCTGCCCACTTCCCCATCCCACTGTAGCTTTTTTATTTAAAAAACTTTATTTAAAAAAAAAAACATATCTACTCATATTAATACTTCCATTACACAAATGCAAAAGTATAATAAAAATGAAGGGTGATTATATGGCAAAATCTGGTGCTTGCGTGATTTAAACGTTTTAACACCAATGATTCACACTGACACCAATGGGAAGGTATTTTTTGATGTTTTCTTGCCTGCAATTGAGAAGATTAAGAGCAGGCGACAAAACCTAGTGCGTGTGCATAGTGTGTGTCATGACAATCTTGTGGCTATTAATGAATCATCTCACAATGCAAATTATAATTGGGGCATAAGAATGTCTGGTTAATTCTTCCTCAGAAAAACAAAAGGAACTAAGAGAGTTGGAGTTGCTCTTTTCAGAATGCAATGAAAGCATTTCTAATATAGGACACTGAGGATTAGATTATTAGGATAACCCTAGGAATTGTATATTTGTGAATATGCAAGATTTATAGGGGTTTTACTTCATTTTTTCTTTATTGAGTTTTGAAACAACTTAATTGGATAAAAACCAAACATATGGAATTAGAAATAAGAAGTGCACACAGCATCATTCAATAGCTAGTGATTAGATTACAGGGTAAGGCATTTGTACCATAACAGGGTGCAGTCTAATATACATTTTGCAGACTTTAAATTTGAGTTTTTTTTACATACTTACAATTACTGCATTAAAAACAAGCAGGAGAGATCTTGAAAAACTGGCTTTCCCAAAATTCAGACCCAATAGGTATCATTTCAGGTATGGACTAGGATTCAAAATAGGCCCTGACATTCAAGGACACTAAGGGGATTATTTACTAAACTCTGAATGCAAAAATCTACATTTTTTTTTTTTTTTTTTATAAAATCAGAGTTTTAAAAAAATCTAACATTTTTCAAAATTTATTAAACCCCGAGGATGGAAAAGTCTGAATCTGAAAATCCGGCATCTCAGACCTGTCAAGGTTGCATATAAGTCAATGGGAGAAGTCCCAATGATTTTTTGATGTACGCTGGGTTTCGTCCAATACCCTGAAGTTTTCTGAGTTTTTAGGTGAAAATTCAGAAAAAATCATGAAAATCGGATGAAAATATAAAAAAAATTTGAAAATCTGATTTTTTCCGCAAAGCAAATTTTCAGGAAAATGTAATAATAAATAAGCGTAAAAGACCCAAGCGGAGTTTGTAGCAGAAAATATTGAGATAAATTCAGACTTTGATAAATACCCCCTAATAGTCCCAAATAGCCTCTCCAACCCTATGAATATTGTCTGTATGTAGCATTTTAGAACAGCCCCTCTGGCATTTACCAGAATCCACAGATTGCCAATCTGGTCCTGGATCATTTTCTCAAAGTCTTATGACTGCCTTTGTTTGCACTTTGCAAGAAGCCTTCTGCGTGTAACGCCCCTGACCAAAGCCTTCGGGCAAGGCTTCCCCAACTGTTTTTACCTGTGAGCTACAGTCAGATGTCAAAAGAGTTGGATAACAATACAAGCATGACAAATTTTACTAGTGTTGCAAAATAAGTTTTGTGATTAACCATTTGTTAGCCCCTATGTGGACTGTCAGCCTACAGGAGGTTCTTGTTGTCAGTACACCTGGTTTTTATGCAGCCAAAACTTGCCTCCAAGCCTGAAATTTAAAAATAAGCCCCTGCTTTGAGGCCACTGGGAACAACATCCAAGGGGTTGGTGAGCAACATGTTGCTTATAAGCCATTGGTTGGGAATCACTACCTTAGAGCAATGACAGACAGGCCATTTTGTCACACTGGCAAAAAAAATGTCACTGCCTGATGTGGCTTTATCCTAAAGTTCAGGGAACACACAGGACTGCGGCTTCTGAGAAATGTATTAACTAATGTTACAATTGCAATGATGAAAAATTATATTCATTAATTTTTTACATATAAATACAGCACTGAAAGCAACTGCAAGAAGTCATCATTTGTAATGTATTATTTAAAATATATATGTTTTTGTGAAGGTGAATGGTGCCTTTAAAAGGCTGTTTTTCTCTTCCCCATAATTACAAATGAATAATGTGTTTTAAATGTTCTTTCATAAAAGTCTCTCTGATGTAATTTTAGGAAGTTAATAGTTTTGTTTTTATTTCATTTTGCACTCTACTACACTGTCATGATAAATTGTATAACAATATATAAAAAAAAGTATAACAACAATACAGTGTAAAAGAAAACAATACAAAATAATTTCAACAAATTTGAATTAAATTTTTTGGGATTTATTATACCCAGAGGATGGAAAAAGTCAGAATCCAAAAATCCGGCATCTCAGACCTGCCGAGGTTGTATATAAGACGTCAATGGTAGAAGTCCCAAAGATATCCTGATCTGCGTTGGGTTTCATGCAATAATCCGAAGATTTAGTGGTTTTCGGGAAAAATCTGAAAAAAACATAGTTTTGGTGTGGAAAATGCAAAAAAAATGTACAATCCAAATTTTTCATGATTTTTTCAAATTTTTCCTGCACAGGAAATTTTCGGAAAAATGTAATGACAAAAGGGGAAATAACACGTGCGGATTTGGTCAGTGGTTCAGAAAACAATGATATAAATTCGGATTTTGATAAATAACCCCCTGTGAAGGTATCCCATAATGACACATCTGCTAGCAATAAATGCCACGGCCCAAATTCTATAATGTTAGAAAAAATAATTATTCAATGATTCTCACACTTCAGCGTCTAATGGGGGTAATTTATCAATATTCGAATGTAAATTTTACACAATTAAATTTTTTTGTAGAAAAAAACTCGAGCCATTTTTTTAATTTGAGACTTTTGAGTTTTATGAGTCTTTTTGAGTTTGTAAACTCGCAATTATTTTAAATTGTGAGTTTATTCAAAGTATAAAAAATCTCTGAAATGTCCCACGTCGATTTTTAATAAATAAGCCCAATAGTCTGCTACAATTTAAAAGGAAAGATTTGTTTGCTTGCTATGGGAAACTTCACTGGTGCAATTTAAAGGGACAATATATACCCCTTTTCAACATTAGCTGAATAGGGCTTGTGCTGAACCTACCTTTTGTCAGTTGTTTAAATTAAGAAATATCCATGGTTTTTGCTATTTTTGACACTTGAGAATATACTGCCAGTTTCACATTAGTGCTCCCTGTCACTTTCAGCCCCACAGAAGGGCTGATAAAACTAATTACCAGTCCACTGGGAACCCCTCTCATAATGAGCTGTTCAATTGCTGTTGTTTAGATAAGGCAGGGGTTTGCTTATCAAAAGTAGTTAGGGAGCTCTGAGCAAACTGCCCAGTTTATAAAGGGAAGTAAAGTCAGTGAAAATAGCCCAATTTTAGAATGAGTGCTTTACAATGGCACTAAATAAAAATAATAATGAATATTTAATTATTAATGAATAATTGAATATTAATATTGAATATTGATAAATAATGAAAATAATGATTTTTAAATGAAAACAATAGGCAGAATGTAATTTAATTTACTTAGCAAAGCACTTTTAGGTGAATACTGTCCCTTTAACCCCTTTGTTAGCCCACCAATGCTTTAGACAAAAGTTTAAGAAGGACTGTTTCATCTATCAGACCCAATGAGTGGTAGCTTATATCATTTACAATTCCTCCAACTCTCTTATATTAAGGAGTATCATTCAAGTCCTATTATGTAATATTTTTTTAACGCTAATAACTTTATTTTGGTCAGAAATGTATGATTAATATGGTACATTATGGATATGTATTTTTCTCCTCCCTGTGATTATGCATGAAAATATGTTTCTCTGGTTATTATAACGAGATCTCTGTTATGTCACTTTAGGAAGTAACTTCCCTTCAGCTTTTCCTTTCATAATGTTACACCAGATAGATTGTTACAAACACACAATAGAGTCATTATAACGAAGCAACACAGTAATATGATATAAAGGGTTGAAAAGTGAGACCTCAACATTCACCCATTTCCCAGTTATTCTGATTTTGATCTAAAGGAAGTAGAAAAGAATTGGGGCAATATTCACTGTCACTTGGGTGAAGAGGAAATGATTTCATGACTACAAATGTGACAATGGGAGTTGCAGTTATAATGCTCCTTTGTTGCATAAGATGATCAGACATCTGCTTTATAGGATGTATGTGCATGAGCATGAGCACATCTCTTAAATTAGTTATGAGCTGGTTAGAAAAAATTCAACCCTCACCCAATTATACCCACCCATTATTAATTCTTTAATATCCAAACAAGCCCAAATTTTGCAGCCAATTTTCAGAACCCACTGCAGACATCATAGAATGTAAAGAGCCATGGGATTAATGAAGAAAGTGCAAGGGTAGAGGGGCAGGTACAACTATTTTTTGTCAAAGGATTAAAGAAGTAATGCAAGGGTAGAGGAGCAGGTACAGCCATGACCTGCCAACATGAGCCCCTGAGCATTATCTTTCTTGTCATCTCCCGATGATGAACCCTAGTAGGTGATGTCATGGGTAGGCCCCATCACCATTGAATTCAGTGAACAACAAAGGTCTGCAGGCTTGGGTGGATGTGGTTCATTGATTTAGTGACCTGCATATCACTACTGCACACAACTAGGGTGGACTTTAGAGTGAAAATGCTTAGTTTCGTGTTTCCGTGCCAATGTGGTGCAGGTTGCACACAACAGGGAAGAGAAGACATTGGATTGGGCCTATTCTCCACCTGCGCCACTAGCCTTAGGCTTCAAATGTGTTGTGAAAATAAACACATGTTGTGGAAATAAAAACTCAAGCAGCTAGATCTGGTGTCCATCCTTGTTCTTGTGAAACATTTAAAAATTGACAGTTATATACTACACCTGTAGCAGAAGTGTCTTCCAAGAATATCCGAAAATACATTCGTCATCAAAGTCATATTTGGAAGCTAACCCAATACATCTTGTATAATCATTTAGTAAACCCCTTAAAACTATACAATAACACTCTCGTATCTATTTTTATTTGGTGTATTTTCTAGTTAAAAAGTGTCCAGCATGCAACTATTGACTAAGTGATGGCGAAGAGGACTATTTATTTGCGTCGTTTATAATAATCAGGTTAATATCAGGGCCCTTACAATCAAGCGTTTAAGTCCTATGCAGTGGCTTTTTGACACAACATGCAGTACCTAACCTAAGTGTGGGGGTTCAGTGTAGCCCTATGAGAATCTATATACAAAGTAATGGTCTCTGTTATAGGAAGAGTAATATCAAAAATTAAAGTGTTTTAAAGTGGACCCGTCACCCAGACATAAAAATTTGTATAATAAAAGTCATTTTTAAATTAAATATGAAATCCAATTTCTTTTTTTTATTAAAGCATTCATAGCTGTTGTTAACTCATTTAAAAATATCATCTGTCAATCAAATATTGCCTACCCCACCTCTATGCCTAGGCATAGAGGCGGGGCAAACAATTACTTTCACTTTCCATTCAGCACTTCCTAGATGTCACTGCTCTCCCTGCATTCCCCCAGCTCTCTTAACCATTTAATTGTGTAACCAGTGCATGGGGATGGACATTGGGTCCCTGTCCCCTGGTGCACAAACAAGATTCTGAGATGATTCAAGGCTTGTCTTAATAAGAGTGTCCACAAAATGGCTCCTTCCTGGTTGCTATAATTATGAGTTCTCAGACTGATGGAAACAATATTCAGATAATGTATACAGTGTAATTAAAGTTAATTTTGCTTGACTAACATGATAAAATAGGATTTGGAATAATTTTGTTTGGGTGACGGGTCCCCTTTAAAGTAATAAAAATATAATGCAGTGTTGCCCTGCACTGGTAAAACTGCTGTGTTTGCTTCACAAACACTAATATTGTTAAGTTGTTAAGTTTGTAAATAAGCTGCTGTGTAGCAATGGGGACAGCCATTCTAAGCAGAAAAGGCTCATGTTACACAGCAGATAGCAGATAAGCTCTGTAGAACATAATGGTATTATCTGTTATCCACTATTTAACCTGTGCAATATAGCCTTTTTTCAATTCCCGCCATTGCTACAGAGCAGCTTGTTTATATGAACTATAGTAGTGTTTCTGAATCAAACACGCCAGTTTTACCAGTGCAGGGCAACAGTACATTATATTTTCATTACTTTAAAATACAAATTTTTTTATGTTACTGTTCCTTTAACTCCTGTATAGTGGCATCAAAAAGCCACCTCACATGAACGCATACTGAAACGTCCTTGTATAAGGGCCCTTACACTGAAGCCTATAAATAATATAGAATTTTACCTTAGCCAAAACATCATTATGCCAGCTCTTACTCACTTTATGAAATATTAATACGTAGATGAATAAGGTTTCTGTTCATGTTTTTGGCTCCAGCCCCAAATTTTGTCAGAATATATATTTTTATATATACAATATGCAATTAACATCATTAAGGATACCCACTGGTCCTCTAGGGTCATATATGCGCCATTGCATCTGTGTCTTATTGTTATACCCTGGAATCTATCTATTAAAAAACATAATTATGTACCATTCATAACAGCCAACATTTTTCTGTGTTGAATAGCAGAATAACTCAATTCAATCATATAACTAGCCTGCCTTAGGAAACAGTAGCATGTCCTGCCAGTTTGCTCATCACTCACAGCACAGTCATTCTGGAGGTGCCAATGTAGGAATCTGGTTACATAACTAAATACATGTAGTCATACAATACAGTTATTTAGTTATACAATTGTTTGACAATGTGCTGCTTGTCTGACACACGGCACATGCCTCTGTTAATGAGCAGCGCTGAGCAGTAGTTTTTGCTGCTTTTATTATGGTTGAATTCAGTTTAACTTGTACCGGGCCTTTGGCAGAAACAGAGTAATTGATTGGATTGTAGTCAAAGCATAGCGACAGTCTGAATTTAAAGGGGAAAATACCATCTAAAAATATTTTAAATGTCACGTGGTCAATCTCTGCACAGTGATTTCTTATTTACAGAGCTATTATTTCTAGAATGTAACTGCCCAATTCCTGTGCAGTTATTATTTACAATGTCGTTAAATGAAAAGTGCCCTTTCTCATACCAAAAATCCACTTTTTTCTTTACTGCATATTAAGGGGCACATTTACCTAGGGTCGAGGGTTAATTAACCCTCGATATTCGACCGTCTTAGTAAAATACTTCGAATATAGAAGTCAAAGGATTATGCGCTATTCCTACGATTAAATCCTTCGAATCGAACGATTCGAAGGATTTTAATCCATCGATCGAAGGATATTCCTTCAATCAGGAAATTGTTAGGAAGCCTATGGGGACCTTCCCTATGGAATGGTCGAATAGTCGAACGATTTTTAGTTCGAATCGTTCAATTCAAAGTCGAAGGTCGTAGTTGAAGGTCGAAATAGCCCATTCGATGATCGAAGTAGCCATATTCGACCATTCGAAATTCAAACTTTTTTTCCTCTATTCCTTCACTCGAACTAAGTAAATGGGCCCCTAAGTGTGCAAAAGGCAGGGCTTGCTGACACTTAAAAAAGCTATCTGCTTGAGGTTGATGTAATTTTAAATATGGTTTTGGAGTTCACTTTGTGTTCAACACTACATACTATAACCAATTTGCTGTGATGGAAGTGTTCATTTAAAGCAAGTGGTGGTGACATGGAAGTGGGATGGTGGCGGGATGGCACTCTGATTGCTTTGTTTCTGAAGTCACCAGTGAGACAACTTTGGGTGTCTTCGGAAAATGAAGCCATGCAAGTGCCATCCCGCCGATGATTCACATTGTTGCTGGCGGGAAGGCATTTTTGGGAGATTAGTTGCCTGAAGAAGAGAAGATTTGTTGCTGGGCGACTAATCTCCCTGAATCTGAACAGTTGCCACCACTTGCTTGCTGCTTTGAGTATTATACCTTTGACCTCTTTACCCCTATTCCCTGCATGATTTCGTCATTCAAGTAAATGAATAGGGTTGTAATACATTTGACCCTATCCCCTTGTTACCTGTGTCGTAAGGTAGGGGTAATTAAAATACAGTAAGGTGATCCCCTGCCCACAATCTGTTCAGGGAGATGGTGGGTGTTCAGTTAGGGAGTCCATAAGACCTCTTCCTAGATTATAGGAATAATAAAATATTGGTTGTTGTCAATACTGAACCCTAGTGTGGGGTCAGAAATTGTCAATCAGTAGCAGCCTGGTCTTCCTTTTTGTAGTCAATGGGGGTGGGGCAATGTAAACAAAAAGTTGTCCCAAAAGCTTTCCAACCCCAAGCTCCATATACCAAGGAATTGGGATTCTAATAAACAGTAAATATTGTGATGTTTCCTACCTAAGGAGAACTGCTTTCTTACAATTCCAGGGGTTGGTATCCTATGAACACAGTGCTAGGAACTGTCTGTAAAGCACTCTGTAACTGCTGCTGCATAAATAAAGAATGACAATAATTAAACAAACCATGTCTTTAATGTTGGTTCCTTTTTTCTACTTGTTTTTACTGGCACCCTTATAAACCTCACTATGCATCAACATGTAAAATGGCCCAGCTAGCAGACTGCATCCTAGTCTACAGGCCAAGCTATGTCATTTATGTTTTTGTGTAGAAACATTTAGGATGTGTAGATGAGTGATCTCTGGCAGGGGGCTTTTTGTATTGTAGCACCCACGTAGCAAGTAGGAGTTACAAGTGGTGCCCATTTAGCAAATTAATTTATAGGGTGCATAGGAAAGATTTCCCATTTACACAGTCTCCCTCTAGAGTTCCAGGATACATTGTAATGTTACCATGGCCCAGATGATAAATGCCTGCATCCAATGGCACCTTCTAAAACACACAGTCCTGGTTGTTTGCAGCCTTATTCATAGATCTGCCACTTCCTACTGTGGCTCTTATCCTTAGCACTTAACCTCTGTGTCCTTATATGAGCTCTGTGTACTGTGTATATTTATTGACTTCTTGTGTGTACTTTTATATATTGTACGTTTATGCATTGTACTGCACTGCGGCTCCTTAACAGCGCTTTACAAATAAAGTTATACATACATACAATTTCAGTTGCCTTTTATTCACTGTACATCCATATTGATGTGAAAACAATCCTATTGGGTTTATTTAATGATGAAGGGGGTTATTTATCAAAGGTTGAGTTTTAGAGTTTTTGTCAGGTTTTTTTAATTCCTCGAAATTTTTGCTAATTTAAGAAAAAACTCAGATTGAAAAAACTCAAATCACTGAATTCGGGTTAAAAACCCAAAATCTCGAATTCATAGAGTTTTCCACTGGAAAAACGTGAATTTATTTTTCCATCGAAACCTACCAAACCTGCCCCCCGAACATCATAAGTGATTTAAGGGACCTCTGCCATTGACTTCTACATGACCTTGCTGGAGTATTTTTGTATTCAAGCTATTTCCAACTTCAGGTTATAATATATCTCTAAAATTGTGAGTTTTTTTACAAAAACCTAAAATGTTTTAATTTTTTTTAACCCAGAAAATTCAAGTTTTTGACTGAAAACTACCCTCGAAAAACTACATTTTTCAAGAAAACACAATTCGACCTTTGATAAATCTGCCCCTTAATGATGAAAATTTCCTTATCCAGAAAACCCCAAGTCCTGAGCATTCTGCAGAATAGGTCTCATACCTGTATTTGTTCTGCTGATTGCATGCAAGCATTATGAAATAAAGAAATGTATACTTTCTTAAATGAAACCTATGAATAGATAGAAGGTTGGACCATAGATTATGAAAAAACCCACTATCATCCCTAAGCAACTCTCTTCTCACCCCTACCCCCACCCCAGCTTTCTAACAAAAATGCCTATTTATCTTTAATAAATAAATAGTATGAACAGTATTGTTCTGTTCATACAAAGGAAGTCTTCACCTGTTTGTTACCTTGGGAAAAATGTTATCTATTAAAAGGACGTGTACATAAAGATTAGAAGCAGAAATATGGAATTCAAATAATTGCTTAAGTTTCTGATGCCCTGGAAAGAACAATTGTTTTCGCATTCCCCGTGAACAAAAATATGTCTTGGTGAAAACAGCTGTCAAAACAAGCTGCCTGTTCAAAACAATTTCTTCTTTATTTTTTTCTCTTGAAATGATTAGTTGTAAATGGCCAAACAGGCTGTGTGGCTGCTTGATAATTTACTACCACAGTGTTTTCCAATTGCTGTTTTTCACTATTCCCCATTAACTTCATTTGTTTTGTCACATTAGCAAAAAAAATAATGTTGGTTTTGCAGGTTGACTACATTTCAGCTTTAAAAACAATGGTCATTTGTATCAACCTGTTTTCAAGTCTCGGATGTTTTAACTGACGTTGCCATGCTGCAAAATATGAACGTGTTTGTCTGTGTAATGCTTGAAGGACTTTGGAGGAAGGGTGCATCTGGATGTCTAAACCACAATATTGTACTCACACATTTGTTTTGTATTGAAGGGACAACCAGTGGCCTAAGCACAAATGGGTGCTGGGGTTGCAACTGTACCCAGATCTTGGGACCTAGGTTGATCTTGTGACAAAAATTAGAAATCCCAAAATAGGTGAAGGAGATCCACAAATAATAACTGCAGTAGCAAAGGTAGTAGTAGTAGTAGTAAAACTTTAAAATATATTTATGTATAGCGTAATGCGTTTTGTGATCTTGTGACCACAAAGAAAGAACTTTGTAGTTACTAAATAAAATACTGTAGTGTGTGGTGGCAAAGACACAACCTCACTAGCAAAGTTTGAGGGATATGGGTGAATAGAAAGGATGTAATTTAAAAACTGGTGGTGATTGGGACGAGTGCTTGATAATGACAAGTATGTTACACTTGGGCTCAGGAGCCTCTTGTTATGTCAGTTAAAGGGAACAATAATCACTGTAAAGGTACTTTGTTAGGTCCTAAAATGTTGTTTTCATATGTGGTACAGTGGAAGGATGTTTGAACTGTTAAAACCATCCAATCCAATTGTGTGTTAAAGTCCTTTAACCTTTCTTACATTCTAAAGCTTTTTATATTTTTGGAGCCTTTCACACACTTTTATATAGAAAGAATTGCCAAGAAATTCATCATAGAATGATCCCCTATAACAGTGCTACGCAATATGTCGGCGCTATCTAAATACATGTTAATAAAGTAAAATAACAATATAAAATTGCTGTCAAACTGGTGGGCCATGGGACTTATGTGGCCCGTGACCCCCCACTTGTGTGGCCCCTAACATTAAAGTCTGCTTGCTGTGACTGTTTACCTTGTGTAAGTTTAAAAGGTTTTGTCGAAGTATGGGAATCACACGCTGTAGGCAGAATAACTGCATTTAAGATTTATTAAATTTCCACACAACATGTTTCGGGCACCAAGGCCCTTTATCAAGTGTGAGTTTTAAAAGGTATCATTACTCGATTAATTCGAGATTACCTGTCTCCTGTATTGTTCACCCCTTTAATTCCCCCTGCATTATTCACACCTGTAACACCTATATTGTTCACACCCCTAAAGCACTGTACTGTTCACACCTCAGACCCAGACTGAAACTGCCCACATTGTTCACCTGTTCACACCTCATACAAACTGCTGGATGGGCACCAGTATTGAGTGGTCCTGATAGGTTTCCCTGTCTTTTGCTCTATTCTGCCTGTCCCATGCTCCCAGTTTGTGCCATACTGTGCCTTCCCTATGCTCCCTGTGTGTTTCATACTCTGCCTGTGTGTGCCATACTCTGCCTGCCCTATGTTCCCTGTGTGTGCCATACTGTGCCTGCCCTATGCTCAGTGTGTACAGAAGTTGTACAGCACTGTCCTATAAGGAGAATCTCCCATACATTCAGTCTCTGTTTCTTTTTTTTTTTTAAATATATATTTACATCTTTCAAGTTAAGTTTGCTTCTGCAAAACTGATGCCTCACATTACTGTTATCTAACGGTTATCCAATGTAAAAACCATTAAAATCAATCAAAAGATGGTCTATAGATCAAAGAGATGAATGCTTTGGTTTCAATTCATTGTCATTGGAAATAGTCACAGTGATACAGTAAGACCTCAATGGCTATGGACAGCTATAACTGAACAGCTATATACATTTATTTTAACAGTTCATTTATATAATTTGTCCCAAATCTAGGTGTGTTTGCCATAACATTATAATAACATTTATCCAGCACGGTACTTCCAAAGATAAGGATTCTGCTATGTAAGCTGGCAGGACTTGTATATTGAGTACAGATAAAAATATAGATGGAAAACCTAATTGTAATAGAAGGTTCCTCTACAGGGCCTTATGTGCTAATGTACCCTTGAAGCACTCTTGGTAAATGTTCTGGTTATTTATTCTCTGCTGCAAATAAAAAAAAGCAAAATACTTTAGATTGGGAAGTGAGTGAGATCAGGATACTAATATGGTGTAGCCACTTTTCTCAATACGGTGTCAGGTAATAAAGTAATAAAGATGAAAAAAGTATTGGTCGTGCAGTCTAACCTACTGTAACCTACTTGCCTTTTAAGAAAGCTGTGGCGAAACGCGCGTTAGGGCAAGACTTGACTCTTGATTTTCTTTTAATAATTATTTCACCTCGGTGAACAGAAATTGCACCTTTTAAACAAACAGGTATCTTTCCTGTAACTTTATCTTAAACCTGTTTTCTCTCCATGAACTGAATGGTCTGCGGTTTTTAAGGGTTAAATAGCCTCTCTCTTCTTAGACAGAAAAGATTAACAAACGAGACCGCAGCCCTTCAGTTTCTGCCTTCTCCCACTTTGTGGTGCTCCTAGGGACTTAGAAAATTTTTTAACTAGAAATCTTGGGAGCAACTCCACCAACTATCTATTTTCACAATTCCTCACTTATCCTCAAGGAGCGGTTGGGTTAATCTGCAACTGAGAAGCACTAATTTAAATTTACTCAATCAACCTTTTTATTACTAGCACTGGTCACTTTTCGTATTTACTACCTCAATTATCACGATAAATATTAATTAAGAGGTCTTTTATCAACTAATGCAGCACAGGCACTTTATAACTTATATCAATTAATTACAATTCATTTTTTAATTAATATAATACTAGGAATTCGCTAATCTAATGGTACAAGCGTTCTTTTAGAATTAATAATTGATAAAATACACACAGAGCCGGTGTAGTGACAATCAATATTTTATTGGTTGTATTTATTTAAGCACTTGCACTTTATATTTATGGCATAAGGTGAGGAATTTACATATATGTATTAACTGATTGGTGAATGAAAAAGTTGGTCGCTTAAAGAATTGACACACGGTCTATAGAAGTGAGCGCTGGTTTTAACCGTTGAAGGCAATTCGCAGTCACAAAACAAGGTTCTTTTTTCTCTTTTCTTTTCTACAATCAATTTTATCTTTGTGTGTACTGTAGTTTTACGAGACACTTTAATAAAGAAAGTTAGTGAAACCCTATTATGACTCTGACATTACTCACTGGCACTCAAAACAGAGACAATTCTATCTCTACACCATTATTTTGAGGCTTCCTGAGCCAGGAGTACCTACTCAAAAAACATCAGTTGACCTCCACATACAGCATACTAAACAGTGTTATACAACAACAACAAACATGCAGTTATAACAAACACAAAACAGTCAATAGTAACGGCTGGTATGCAATAAAATATGGAGTCACAGCGCAAGGTAATAGTTAAGCAGGGAAACCAACCTGCTTAGGGTGAGATGGGATAAAAGGAGCCAAATAGCCCAAATCAAGACATTCAATGTAAAGCCTTCAGAAAACTGAAGGTATTTGCATGCCTTGTGTTCCAATGTCTTGCACTAATGAGAGTTAACAAGACTAAAACAGACAGTTTGCAAGTCTGGATATATGGATATGAATTATTAAACTGTATATGTGCTTATAAACCAGCAGTTCTGAATGCATCGTTAGCCACAAGGACAATTACATGTCTCTTCCCATAACTCTTTATATGAGAGTTAAAACGCTCTGATTTTCACGTTTAAGTCAGTGCTATGTGTATAGCATGAGGCTTGTGATTACGTTCTGTTTTCAGAAGACTTTACAGTGCAGGGAGTAGTGCATAATGCAGGCTGTAGGGAATGCACAATTAGTTACAGCCCCCCCCCCCCCAAAGGGATCTCTAAAATTTCTTGCCATTATTGCCTTTACACTGCTCTAAATAAGCCAAAACAATGTAGTCATAGTACAGTTCCTGGTACAGCCTCTTACATAGCCAAAAGTTTCCACCACAGAGATTAGTGCTGTTCAATTTTTTATGTGGAGTGGGCTGATGTCTATAACAATATACAAAAGGCCACAAATACCTGGGACTGGTATATGCAAAAGAACTCTGACTGGACTTCATTACATTACACATTTTCATTTTATTGCCCCTGTACAGACAGGATTTTAAATGCAGGTCCTTGGGTATTATATAATTGGGCTTAACTAAGTTAAATAACATAATCCTTATTGGGAGAGTCAGAAACATTACTGCATACTATCCATACAAAGCCTCAGCCAATCACTCACCGGTTGCTATAGTTTACTCCCCAGGTACAAATTTTCCTATTGTTGGTAAATAAACCCCAGTGTGTTGTCTCTAATGTGTCAGTATGAAGATTACATTAAAGGAACAGTAACCTATGAAAATGAAGACGTTTTGAAGGAATGACAATATAATGCAGTGTTGCCCTACCTGGTACAACTGGTGTGTCTGCTATATACATACTACTATTGCTTATATAAACAAGCTGCTGTGTAGCCATAGGGCAGCCATTCTCGCACAGGATACACAGTAGATAATAGATGTAGGGAATTTGTGCAAACTCCTTGCTCTTATCCCTGTAAGGGCAGAAGCACAGAGCCCGTGTCTGTGTGCTGTAAGCTGTTAACTAGCAACCAGCTGTTCAGTGATCTCAGTGCAACAGGAAGTTACACAGTAGCTAGTGAGTGGCTGGCAGGAGGAGGAAGTCACAGAGACTGGCAAAAGAAGAGAGCCTGGCATGGTGGACAGAGAAAGAGGCCAGAGAGCTGCTGGTGTTCCCAGAGAGCTGAGAGGCTGCACCAAAAGCATTTATTTGGATCGGGCTGGCACAGGGAAGCCACATACTGTGCCAGGAAAGACAGAGTGTGAAAGGAATCCAGACTGGAGGAACAACCAGCAGGAGATTCCTATCTGAGCATCCAAAGGGGCTGGTAATCGCACTGTATGCCTGACTGTGCTGGACTCGCCTGAAGAGAGCTCTAAAGTATCCAAAGAGGATTTGTGAGTATCCTGGTTAAAGGCACAGTACCCAAAAGAGGCGTTGACGATACAGAGACTGTTTATTAAAGGACAATAAAGGACTTTGATTTTCCATAGTTAGCTAGACAGTTTGCGCTAGCAAGTCATTCAGTGAGGCCCTATTGCCACCAGTTAGGAGTGCTGCCTGTGTTAGGTGCCCATTTATTTTAGATAAACAGTTATTTAAGTTAACCAATGCTGTGTGTGTTATTACTGTATTCCTAGTGGGTCCACCCGTAGGTGCATTCCCGGATCCCACTAGGTGGATGCACTACGCTAGTAAGTACCAGGTACCCAGTCTCTCCCCATACCACTGCGGAGTGGCTCAGGTTTGTACTATGCCATCAGGTAAGCGCCACACGTGGAGTGTAACACCGACAAAGGAGTGTCGAAAGGGTTACAAAGATACCCTATGTAGTATCCAATTGTATTTTTATAATTGCTGGGATCCTGCGATTCACAACACACACAAACAAACCATACAAATGAGGTCACATGAGCCAATTAACGTACAAAGTTCTTTCTTTTGCTTCCACGCCTTTTCCTGTTCCAGTTAGAGCTCTAGTATTTCTGGTCAGATGAACTCTGAGGCAGCACACAGTCCATCAGGAAAAGGTAGCACAAGGTAGAGGAGATGTAAAAGGGCAATATTTACTAAAATATATATTCCAGTTTGGTAAGATTCTTTAATAGGCCACTTAATATGATATAAAGGGGCCCATTCACTAAATTCGAGTGAAGGAATAGAATAAAAAATAACCCTCGATATTCGACCCTTAATACATCTGCCGGAAAGTATCTGTTACTTAAATATACATTTTGGGGGTAAAGTTTTACCCCTTGAATGTCCTGACTCTCTGGTCACTGTGATAACAGTAAACATGCAGCATGGCTCAGATAATGGAGTAACCTGGAAAAGTCAGTTCCTTAGCATTGGCAGTCAGGCCTCTGATAGCTAGCACAGTACAATTGCATTTTACAGCAGGCAAACGCTGTAGCAACCTAATATCTGTATACTAAAGCCTTCTATTGCACCTGTACTGCCTATGCAGTCAAGTAAAGCAAATAAGCACTGCGTATCTTGACAGCGCTATATAAATAAATGATGATGATGATGATGAAGTAAAGCAAATAAGTTGAGGGGTTGCTTTTGAGGCCAGGAAAGCAGCATTTGTTTTTATTGTTAGTCAATAAGGATCCATGAAAAACAAGAATAGAATAAAAAAGGAACAAGAACATCTTGACTTCTGCCAAAAAAATTAATTTGTAAATTGTATGCCCATGCTTAAAATCTTACATAACTTTGTCTGCTGCTTCACCATGATAAAATGACTGTTCACATAAACATTTATTTATTTGTTTTGCAGAAAATGATGATTTTACAAAATATTTCAGCAATTATTAATGTTATCTGGCTAACAAAATAAAGATATACTATTTTCATACCACCTGTGTGAACAGTGTTTCCTGTGATTTGTTACATCACATTACCTCTTAACATTTAACCAATTAATTTTCTCTCACGCAAGGTATGTGAGTCAGGGCTTAAACACATATTTTTATGTGTGCTCCAGCCTTCAAGGGTTTGGGAGTTTTGCAGCATTGTGAAAATACACAGACAGTAGTTTGCCTTGTTTTGGCATGTATGAGTGGCAAAGTGAGTGGCAGCTGAATGCATGGCCAGTATGGTTTGTGAATCATGTGTATGGGTTCCAATATATCAGGCAAACAGAATCACTGGCACACGTGGCAATTCAGGTGCCGGGTTACCCCGTGCTCTTTATTGTGCGGACGTCCGCACAATAAAGAGCACGGGGTAACCCGGCACCTGAATTGCCACGTGTGCCAGTGATTCTGTTTGCCTAGTACGTATTCCTGGGGGTTGCCGTGCCCTCTACACTGTGCACCGGGCTCAAACTATCAAACTGTGAGGAGAGTGTGCGCTGCTTCATCCAAGTTCTTCCAATATATCAGGGCTGTCCAACAGGTGGCCCGTGACCCCCCCCTTCTATGGCCCCCCACATGCTGTGTCTTCTTACCATATGTAAGATTTAAAAGGTATCACTACAGAGATTAACTGGCCCCTGCATTGTTTAAACCTCAAATTCAGACTAATCCCCTGCATTGTTCACACCTGTGACACCTCTATTGTTTATATCCTAAAACCCTGTACTGTTCACACCTGAGACCCAGACTGAAACTGCCCACATTGTTCACCTGTTCACACCTTGTGTGTGCCATTCTCTGCTTGCCCAATGCTGCTTGTGTGTGCCATTCTCTGCTTGCCCAGTGCTGCTTGTGTGTGGCATTCTGCTTGCCCAGTGCTGCTTGTGTGTGCCATTCTCTGCTTGTCCAGTGCTGCTTGTGTGTGCCATTCTCTGCTTGCCCCGTGCTGCTTGTGTGTGCCATTCTCTGATTGCCCAGTGCTGCTTGTGTGTGGCATTCTGCTTGCCCAGTGCTGCTTGTGTGTGCCATTCTCTGCTTGCCCAGTGCTGCATGTGTGTGCCATTCTCTGCTTACTCAGTGCTGCTTGTGTGTGCCATTCTCTGCTTCCCCAGTGCTGCTTGTGTGTGCCATTCTCTGCTTGCCCAGTGCTGCTTGTGTGTGCCATTCTCTGCTTCCCCAGTGCTGCTTGTGTGTGCCATTCTCTGCTTGCCCAGTGCTGCTTGTGTGTGCCATTCTCTGCTTGCCCTACGCTACCTGTGGCATGTAAGCCTGTTAAGGGTTTGTTCTTGGGATTTGTTAGCATTTGGAAATTGTTGTTAAGGGCCCCTAAGGTGTTTAATCATGTGTTGGGGGGGGGGGGTTGCTGTATTATCCACAGGGCAGGATGAGGCATATGGATTTAAGGGTATGTTTTTAACATAACTTACATTTTTCACATATGAGTGATGAGGGATTTCCCTGCAGTGAGCACCAACCATTTGGTTTTTTGGTGTGCTACCACCGTTGATGTGGATATGATCTTAAAAGTTCTTGTGGTAATATGGGTGTGGTTTACAGTGGGTGTGGTTTAAAAGGGGGAGTGGCCAACACTGACTTCCATTATCGGCCCTCCACCACATAAAATTTTGGCCCTCTGTACCACAGAAGTTGGACAGCACTGCAATTTATGATGAAGCTGTGTGGTTGCCCATTCACCAATGCAGGTACAAGGTTAGGATTCCAGAGCATATCATAGTTTCAGTTTTGAGCAAATTGCCTTTCTGAACATGCACCACAGAAGAATAATGATAGAGATTATTACATATGTTCATGCATTAGAAGGTAGTTTGTGAGCTGGGAGTAAAGTTGTGGCCCCAGTGTTCCTTCTTTAGCTATGCATGTATCCCCTGCTGTTGACAGCCCAAAGCAACCCATTTTCTGGAGCAAGGGGGGTCAGATGGGAAATACTGCAGAAAGGTAAGGCATTGGCATATTATTGGAATTAGCACTGTCATTAAGCAGAACTTTGCACTGTTGATCATATACAGTTAGGTCCATAAATATTTGGACAAACACAACTTTTTTTTTCTAATTTTGGTTCTGTACATTACCACAAGGAATTTTAAATGAAACAACTCAGTTGAACTGTAGACTTTCAGCTTTAAAGGAGAAGGAGAGACTTTGTACACGTGGGGGTGGCAAATGTTAGGCACCCCCAAGTGATTGTATTGATTTACCTGAAACCCCAGGTCGGTGCTCCTATCAGCAGAAAACTGCACCGGCCCGGAGTTATACCAGTGAGCACCACAGAGCAATCCTCTTCCGTCTAAGTCTTTCCTTCGCACGGCTGCGCATGCTCAGTAGAACATAAAGCTGAACTTTAACTAAAAAGTTGTCTATTCCATTTAACTGTGAATGCGTTCACCCCGGAAAATTTGAAGAAAGAATATCTGGAAAAGGATCGCTCCGTGGTGCTCACTGGTATAACCCCGGGCTGGTGCAGTTTTCTGCTGATAGAAGCACTGACCTGGGGTTTCAGGTAAGTCAATACAATCGCTTGGGGGTGCCTAACATTTGGCACCCCAAGTGTACAAAACCTTTCCATCTTCTTTAATTCAGTGGGTTGAACAAAAAGATTGCATAAAAATGTGAGGAACTAAAGCCTTTTTTAACACAATTCATTTCAGGGGCTCAAAAGTAATTGGACAATTGACTCAAAGGCTATTTAATGGGCAGGTGTGGGCAATTCCTTTGTTATGTCATGATCAATGAAGCAGATAAAAGCCCTGAAGTTGTTTGAAGGATGGTTCTTGTATGTGGAAGATTTTGCTGTGAACAGACACAGAACATGCGGTCAAAGGAGCTATCCATGCAGGTGAAACAAGTTATCCTTATGCTGCAAAAACAGAAAAAAAAACATCTGAGCAATTGCTACACTATTAGGAGTAGCACAATCTATAGTTTGGTACATCCAGAGAAAGAAAGTACCGGTGAACTCATTAACGCAAAAAGACCTGGACGTCCACGGAAGACAACAGTGGTGGATGATCGCAGAATCATTTCAATGGTGAAGAGAAACCCCTTCACAACAGCCAAACAAGTGAACAACACTCTCCAGGAGGTAGGTGTATTGATATCCAAGTCTACCATAAAGAGAAGACTGCATGAAAGTAATTGCAGAGGGTGCACTGCAAGGTGCAAGCCACTCATAAGCATCAAGAAATTAAAGGCTAGATTGGACTTTGCTAAAAAACATCTAAAAAAGCCAGCACAGTTCTGGAAAAACATTCTTTGGACAGATTAAACCAAGATCAACCTCTACTAGAATGATGGCAAGAAAAAATTATGGAGAAGGCTTGGAACAGCTGATGATCCAAAGCATACCACATCATCTAAAAAACATGGAGGAGACAGTGTGATGGCTTGGTCGTGCATGGCTGCCAGTGGCACTGGGACACTAGTGTTTATCCATGATGTGACACAGGACAGAAGCAGCCGAATGAATTCTGAGGTGTTCAAAGACACTGTCTGCTTGAATCCAGCTAAATGCAGTCAAATTGATTGGGAGGCGTTTCATAATGACCCAAAACATACAGCCAAAGCAACCCAGGAGTTTATTAAAACAAAGAAGTGGAATATTCTTAAATGGCCAAGTCAGTCACCTGATCTGAACCCAATTGAGCATGCATTTCACTTGTTGGAGACTAAACTTCGGACAGAAAGGCCCACAAACAAACGGCAACTGAAAGCCGCTACAGTAAAGGCCTGGCAGAGCATTAAAAAGGAGGAAACCCAGAATCTGGTGATGTCCATGAGTTCAAGGCTGTCATTGCCAGCAAAGGGTTTGCAACCAAGTATTAGAAATGAACATTTTTAATTGGAATTTGTCCAATTAATTTTGAGCCCCTGAAATGAAGTGATTGTGTTAAAAAGAGGCTTTAGTTCCTCACATTTTATGCAATATTTTTGTTCAACCCACTGAATTAAAGCTGAAAGTCTGCAGTTCAACTGCATCTGAGTTGTTTCATTTAAAATTCATTGTGGTAATGTACAGAACCAAAATTTAAAAAAAAAGTTGTCTGTCCAAATATTTATGGACCTAACTGTATATCAGTATTTGGAGTTTACATTCCAATTTTCCTGTATGTAGACACATGGACACACTCCTTAAAGATATTTCCCTGGTAGATGTCAAATCATGACCCCAGTGCTGCAGTGCTATTCACTGAATTTTTTTAGAAAGAGAAGCATACTGAGAAATCAAATACTAATTTGTCTTATGTTTTCTATTACAGGTTGTACAGAGCGCAGTTTGCGTGTGGGTTATTATATCAGTGCACTGATATAAGTAAAGCTCCCTGCATGTTTTTTTTTACTTTCCTCTGCATTCTGGCTCCTCTTGAGTTTGGGAGTCCCGTTTATCAACATTCTCATTTTAGTGGTTTTAGAGGTTTTTGAAACCACAAATAAACTTGTTTTCTCTAAAAACACAAATGCCATGTAATCTATTAAAAGATCCACATATAAAAGTGAAAAGTGCAGCGCACCGCGTCTGCATCCGACAGTCGCATTGGATCAACGCTGCAACTTCATCTGACAATTTTATTACTTTTACTTATTTCTGTCACATCGGACTTGACGCCTGCGGTTTTGCCCAGCGTGTCGGATCACACCAAAAAGCCTGTGTAGTCCTACCCTTAAAGTGGTGGTTCACATTTAAGTTCACTTTAAGTTTGTTGTAGAATGCTGTATTCTAGCAGCTTTGCAATTCTATTTCATTGTTTATTTTGTTAGAGTTTTTCAGTTATTTGCCTTCCTCTTCTGGCTCTTTCCAGTTTTTGAATGGAGGTCACTAACCCCTGCAGCTAAAAACGATTGCTTGATGAAGCTACAATTTTAATGTGAATGTTGCATGGTTACTGAATCATTACTAGGGTAAATAAGACCATAGCAACCAGATAGCTACTGAAATATTCAACTTCTGAGCAAAAAGCAAAATTACTGAAAAACCTGAAAAAATTAAGACCAGCTGCAAACAGGTTCAGAATATCAATGTCTACTTCATATTAAAAATGAATTCAAAGGTGAACTTTAAAAGGTGCAATCAGCGTCAGACTAGGGGTATGTGGGCCAACCAGGGCTGCCATATCAGGGGCCTTCAACCCCCCAAGGGACCCCCCCTGCTACCCCCAAGGGCTCCCTGCCCCAGGGAAAATCCCCCCTTACCACCTACATGCACCTTCTTTGCGCACCGATTCGCACTGCGTTCGGTGGGGGATGGCCAGAAACGAATTGGCTGTGCCAACCGCTGGGTTTATATGCATAAAAAAATTTTTGTCAGTACCAAAAACAACGCTCTATTTTACTAGCTCCAGAACACATTTCAAGTGCAAGAAATTTCAGAATGCGACTAATCAAACACAACGAAAAGCGTATGGTGTATAACACCAGTCAGAACGCTCATGAGTACAACCAGGCAGAATATAAAGGATGAATTAGCGAATGCGCTCTTAAACATGCGTCAAACACATGAAAAATGCGTGTGTTTTGTTTTACATTACAAGCACAACCATGGCACTGCCATTTGGCCTAACTATTGTGTATAATCAAAGCAAATGCAATTTAATTTGAATAAATAATTAGTTGCTGTCATACTGTACAAATATGAAACAATATGTTTCAAATATATGTACAAATAAAGACTTCCCCAACTATCAGAAAAATGTAAATACCTCTAATAAGTTCAGTTTATGTTTTGTTTTTTATCCTATGAAAAGAAGGTATAGCATTAGGTCTTCTTATTCCATTCATAGAACTGTACAGAACCTATATCACTTATAGACTTAGATCCTCCTTGGAGGCAGAATGTCTTTGGCTGTTGCCTGCATTGATTTCAAGCTCAGTATTCTCTGCTGCATGTATGGAACACACTGGTTCATAAAAGTTGCACAAGAGACATTTTTTTATTGAACATTTTGCAATCACCAAAATGAAACTCGATCACCTTTGTGCCAACTAACAGATAAAATAAAGCAAATAATGGCACCATCACAAGGTTTTCAAGAGACTGTGCTGTCTTCATATAATGCTCCTCCCCAGTGAAATACTGTGCACTGCAAATATATTTCTCAGCACCCTGAAAACTCCCCAGCTTTCTATTTCTGCAGGGAAAATGAATGCCTATTGGACACCAAGAACTGTCTTGTAATTTAAGATGCAACATTTACTACAGTTCCTAACCTTATAGCAACAAACCAGCTGGTAGAATTTATTGATAACCCCTTTAAAAGCAACAGCGTATTGGTTGTTATGGGTTACTGCACCTGGGCAAAAGTTGCTCTTTTATTACATATGAGGGCAAGTGGAGGCATGCCTGCCTATTACCATCCAGCAGATCCAGAAAAGCAAAATCTAACATCCACCTGGTTTCGTGGATGGTGGTGGATGTTGAAGTGTGCCCTTTGCATTCTCAGAGCTTCATCTGTTTTCTCATTTCTGTCAGTACTTGGCATTATATCCCATTTAGGCTGCATCAACTGCATTGCTTGCTTTTAATAATCCAGAATTCCGCTTCTGCCATTGGAGAGAATTTGCAGGGTGAAGTACTTTATAAACTAGGCAATAGGTCATGATCAAAGGTTAGGGACAAGAATGATGTAATAACAAGGCAAAGAAGTCTATTTACAAGGAATGTTCTTGTGAACAGACTTCAAAGCAGGAGAATGCCCAAAGGATATCTGGTAGAGTGTTTAGAGGTTAAAGGTTTCTTTCCTATGTGTGACTCCATGAGGACTTTAGAGCGCAGGAATCTTTACTAGAAGTATCCTCTCTCCATTTCCTCCTACTATTGATAGAGATCCTAGCAGGAGATTTGAACCAGGCACTGTGAGTGGTTTAGTTTGGGGCTGGAAATTGCAGCATTGTGTAATATAGAATTGCCATGCTTGCCGTCTTGTATTTAATTAAACTACCTTGACTGCCTTGAAAAAGTTACTAACATCACTCAAAATGGCAAATATGAATGGAAAAAAACACATCTCTAAATTACATCCAAATATTTTTTTTTTTCATATTTGTAATTCCTTCCATGTCAGAGAAGTTAAATCATGCCTACGTTTTTTCCATTTTTCCAAAACAAAATGTAATTGTCACAAGGTTTTCCACTATGGTTTATGGTAGCTTGCCAGTTTCCATTCTGTCTCTTCGTGCAAAGGAAACGGGAGCGGGTGTAGTCACTGATGAATGTTCAGGCTACAACACTCTTTTTCCAGTGATAAAATTCTCTAGCTGAACTATGAACTAACTTTGTCCTAGTAGGAACTGCTTAGCCCATGAATATATGTCCTGAAAGCATGTGTTTTAAAGGAAACATGTGGAACTTGCCTTAGAAACACTGTGTAACCCACCAGCATAAACTTTTTTGCGATCTAAATAGTAAATGAAATAAATGTTTGGTAGCCTGTAAGCACCAATCAAGTGTTTGGATTTAAAAAGGCTACTGTTATATGTTTGTTTGCTATGGGTTACTAGACGTAGTAATGAAGACCTTGTAACTGTGATCAATTTATTACTATGTTCTGCATACAGCTGGGAAAGTGTTACAGCACTGTAAGAAAGTAGAAAATAAAAAAGTAGAAGATAACTTTTCTATTAAACTTGGCCATTAAAGGAATAGTTCAGTGTGAAAATAAAAACTGTGTAAATAGATAGGCTGTGCAAAATAAAAAATGTTTCTAATATAGTTAGCCATGTAAAATGTAATATATAAAGGCTGGAGTGAACAGATGTCTAATAAAACAGCCAGAATCCAACTTCCTGCTTTTCAGCTCTATAACTCTGAGCTAATCAGTGACTTGAAGGGGGGCCACATGGTACATTTCTGTTCAGTGAGTTTGTAATTGATCCTCAGCATTCAGCTCAGATTCAAAAGCAACAGATATGACCCATGTGGCCACCCCTCAAGTCTCTGATTGGTTACTGCCTGGTAGCCAGGGTAACCAATCAGTGTAAACCAAGAGAACTGAAAAGCAGGAAGTAGTGTTCTGACTGACTTGTTATAAACCAATTCACTCCAGCCTTTATAGATTACATTTTTGGCTAACTAACTATATTAGAAACATTTTTTATTTTGCACAGCCTATCTATTTACCCAGTTTTTATTTTTACACTGAACAATTCCTTTAACGAACTGTCTGGTAACCAAATGGGCAGATCTACTTCATTCCCTAACCCAGTTTTTAGCAATAGTGTGGAGGAACCACAAAACATAAAATGTGATTACTCAGAATGCAGGTGTTATATATACAGGGCTGCTATCAGAAATCTTGCTGCCCCCCCCCCCCAATTTTTGGCCACACCCTTATCTGCACTACAAGAAAGATCAACTAGTAGTTAAATCGTTTTTGTTATGTTTAACTTTATGGATGTTTTTATTTTCTTTTTCAACCACAGCTACTATGATACAAAATCTCAAATCATTTTACTAAAAAGCAGGAGACCCTGCAAGTGCTGGGGGGCCTAGGAACTATAGTGGGCCAAATGGGACTTATAAAATGATAAGCAACTGCAATAATGGTTAATGAAAAATGTCTTGTTCCCAACAATCAATAAATAGATCAGAATATTAAGGGTAGGGGCACAAAGGCAGATTTGGGGAGATTTAGTTGCCTGGTGACTATTCACCTCTTCTTTGGGGCGACAATCTCCCGAACTGCCTTTCCCCTGCCTTCCGCCTGCTAAAATGAAAAATCGCCTGCGGTAAAGCACTCGCGGCATTTCGATTTCCGAAGTCACCCAAAGTTTCTGTGTGAGGCAACTTTGGGCGACTTTGAGAATCTAAGCGCTGTGAGTGCCATTGCGCTGGCATTTTCTATTTGTAGCAGGCGACTAAATCTCCCCGAATCTGCCCGTGTGCCCCTGCCCTAACAGTTGATGTTACTGTATAATTAGTAGTTCACATAAAAAGTTATATTGATTAATAGTGCTAATAAATCAGTGAAGTCATTGGTGGTCAGCAGACTTTACATTATTTTTTAATTCATTGGTGTTTACTAAAGTCTCTACGCACTAAATTACGTAATTATGCAGTACCCCACAGCTCCCTCTTGGGTCAAATATGGACTAGGTGTCTGATAACTGTACCTCCTGATCTTGGCCCTGTATTTATAGTAAATGGGAAATGTATGCATTTGTAAAACCAAAATAAAACCTGTCAAGGATACAAGATAACAACTTCCCCTTAGGGTAGGGACACACTGGGCGATTTGGGGAGATTTAGTCGCCTGGCGATTAATCGCAGCGACTTTTCTCCCCGAATGCCTCCCCTCACTCTGCGCCTGGATAAAATGAAAAATCGCCTGCGCTAGTCACACACGGCGATTCGTTTTCCGAAGTCGCCCGAAGTTGCCTCACGAGGAAACTTCGGAAAACGAATCGCCGCGTGTGATTAGCGCAGGCGATTTTTCATTTTAGCCAGGCGCAGAGCGAGGGGAAGCATTCGGGGAAGATTGGTCGTGGAAAGTCGCGGCGATTAGTCGCCAGGCGACTAAATCTCCCCAAATCGCCCAGTGTGTCCCAGCCCTTAAACGGGTTTCAGAATAAGTCACTCTATGTCCAATGATAAAAATTCGATTTTGGTTACAATCTGAACATAAGGCACTCCACTCCATTGCCATGACAAACAATGGTGTTCAGGTTTCTTTTTATGGGACTGGGCACTAATAAAAATATAGACCATTATGTGATTGTGTATGGTAGAGGCCTTACTTTATAAGCTTTACTGGGGATGGGACTGACACTTGATAGGTTACTGTTAGTGGTTACAGTATAAGTCCCAGTGAGTCTAAGTGTAGGAAGGGGGATTTAACTGTGTCTCATTAAATCATACAAGGGATCATGACTGTAAGTTAAGGACCCATTTTTGCTGTACCAAGTATGTATGCTTAAAGTACTTGTGTTTTGCAGATACTTCATTTTATTTGGCTCATTAAGTGCTAAAATGGACACAACACAACAGCAAGTGCAAATGCACCCCTTCTACCTGCTTTGATGAATTGCACACAAGCTTGCACATTTATCATAGGGAACACTGAACTACATCTAGTTGTAGTTATTCCAGGGGTACCCTAACAGACTTGTGCTAAGCCAATGCTCCACTGGCACACTAAGGGGCACATTTATCAAGGGTCGAATATCGAGGGTTAATAAACCTTCAAATTCGACTCTCGAATTTAAATCCTTCAAATTCGAATATCGAATTCGAAGGATTTAGCGCAAATCCTTCGATTGATCGAAGTAAAAATCGTTCGATGGAACGATAAAATCCTTTGAATTGAGCGATTCCAACGATTTTAAGCGATTGATCAAAGAATTTTTCTTCGATCAAAAAAAGGTTAGAAAAGTGATGGGAAAGGTCCCCATAGGCTAACATTGTACCTCGGTAGGTTTAAACTGACGAAGTAGGTTGTCAAAGTTTTTTTTAAAGAGACAGTACTTCCACTATCGAATGGTTGAATAGTCAAACGATTTTTAGTTTGAATCGTTCGAGTCAAAGTCGAAGGTCGTAGTAGCCTATTCGATGGTCGAAGTACCCACAAAAATACTTAGAAGTTTTTTTCATTCGAATCCTTCACTCGAGCTTAGTAAATGTGCCCCTAAATGTGATACCATCCCCACACTGAAATCATGTGGTGCAGCTTGTGCATGGTTCACAATAATGGAAGCTAATTTGTATTTGTACCCAAGTAAAGCTGCATTGTGAGGAAAAACATGGCAATTTGTATCCAATAATTGCACTTATTGCATTAATTTGCAAATGAGCAATTACTTGTCTTGCTATATATACTTAGGGTGTGGAGTAAGTTTAAGTAGCATTTATCAGGTTTTTTCATGCCATATTACACTTGAATAAAATCGCCTGGATTTACTTAAAATATAATTTGAGACATTAGGGATTATCGTTACATGTTCTGCCTGGTTGGAGTGCCACCTTGTGGCGGAAAGTGCGGGTTGTTATGATTGAACATTGTGCAAGTCTCCAAGGTGAAAACTTTAGGTCTATAGTATTTTTCTTGTTTTTCTGTTCATTAAAAGATAGCAATAGCATTTAATAGCACTGTGGTGCAATCCATCCTGTGGTGCCACATGCTTTTACTTTGAAAATGAACCCTTGGAAGAACTGGTGGTTCCTTCCTCATTTCATATAGACACAGAGCACCTAGTTATTAGACTAAGATATGACATCCTTAGTACTATTATAATATAGTAAATGTTTATATGCCAGAAAAGACCTTCCCATTGACTTGTACTCTAATCACAGTATCCCATCCATCCAGTGCAACTTACTCAGTGGCAAGGATACAGAAATGACTATGCTAGGCAATGAGAAGATATTTTTGTCAAATCGTCACCCACCCACAAGTGAGAAAAAACACTCTGGGGGTAGTATTAAGTATTTATTAAGGGTTGAATTGAAGTTTGAATTTTCGTTTGTTTTTTTTTATGGTCAAAACTGTCAATTTTGACTAGGGAGAGGTTTGTGTTGGATAATCTCCCAGTCAAGGGCAGATTAATGCACAGGCTACCCTGGAATACAGTCTAGGGGCCAGTGTGAGCAGCGGTCCATCTAGCTTTTTTTCAATTATTATTTCTATTTTTTTTAATAGTTATTTTTGTTTGTGCTATTGGGTCTGGTCATGTGCTCCTTCTGGGAGAAGAAGATAGACAAGGTGCATGTGTGTGCCCAGATGCATGCAGATACAGTAATATCACTGGTGCATACAGAAGCCAACTTGGCGTAGAGAGCTCAGGTGCATCAATATGCACGCATCCGAGTCCAGCAGTAGCCTATAAGGGGAGCTTGGGTGGATGTAGCCTAGAAGCCTTGCAAAATTCAAAAATCAAACTATCCACCACTGCTCATAGTTTGTGTTTTACACCAAGTGATCCCACTAATCATCCTGTGTGTCGCTTTACCAGATTAAGCTAATATGCCATAACTACTCCCCACTTTCAAATCCTGAACAGATACAATGCATATATATACAATTTTGATCTCAGGCGCCAAAGGAGGCATGCTAGTGTATGGAAATGCTGCGCAGTATTATAATATCTGTATAGCCCTTTAGTATTATGAACATTTCCACCCCTTCCCTATAATAGAGTCCCTCTTGCTTAGATCTTCAATACTTCCCTGGAACTGTAATTGCCACTGGTGTACATTGTAGCCAATAAAACAACTCCAGTTTAAGGAATTATGGGCTATAGGAATACTTTATTTACTTGCAGTTGGCAGACATGGTATTTACTTGTATTTGATGTGGTGCCGCCCCATTGTTCTTTATCCTGCACTGTCTACTTGTATAATGAGGAATAAAGAATAGCCTGGGGGCACTTTCCTCCTGAATGTTACTAAGCCTAGGTAGCAACAGAATTGGCTAAACTGTCCAGTTTTATTATTGAAGGAAATATTTGTTTTTATCTAAAGTAGTTTAGTTGTAATTTTACATAAATTGTAATTGGGAGTTATGAGAATGTTCCCACTTATATACTTTTATATACCTTTGACTTTCAGCTCAATATTTCAGTTATTCAATATTTCAGTTATTCGTTACTACAGTACAATGCACACAAGCTGGTCCAACCTGTTGTAAATAAGGGTTATCCTTGATCCAACCACCTGTGTTCCCATCCACCCTGGGTGGGGTGTGTTAAAAAAAAAATCAAGGATCTCCCAGCTCCTTTCTCCTCTCATTTGCAGTGTGATAAAAGGTAAAAACAGAACAAAACATCAAAAACACACAGGGAGTCCCAGGACACCCTTCTGCCCATAATTGGGTTTACTACCACATGTGTATGCATGTAGGTGTTAATAACATAAATGTGTGGTTTCTAGGGGCTGGGTGTTGCTCAAATAAAGGGGTAAATGAAAGCTCACCATCCCATGTGGTATTTAGTATATCAGCAATAATATGGTTAAAGGGATACTGTCATTTTCAAAATGAATCAGTTTATAGTGCTGCTCCAGCAGAATTCTGCACTGAAATCAATTTCTCAAAAGAGCAAACAGATTTTTTTTATATTCAATTTTGAAATCTGACATGGAGCTAGACATATTGTCAATTTCCCAGCTGCCCCAAGTTATGTGACTTGTGCTCCGATAAACTTCAATCACTCTTTACTGCAAGTTAGAGTGATATCACCCCCTTCCTTTTTCCCTCCAGCAGCCAAACAAAAGAACAATGGGAAGGTAACCAGATAATAGCTCCCTAACACAAGATAACAGCTGCCTGGTAGATCTAAGAACAACACTCAATAGTAAGGCTAGGGGCACACGGCGCGATTTCGCCGCGATTCTGCGCTGGGCGAGTTGTCGCTGCGTTTTTTAAGCCGAAATAGCTTTGCTAACTTTGGTGCTGGCGTCAATGCAAATCGCGGCGAAATCGCTGCGCTAATTCACACGCGGCGATTCTTTTTCTACTGTCGCCCGGAAACGCCCAGCGAGGCAACTTCGGACGACAATAGAAAACGAATCGCCGCGTGTGAATTAGCGCAGCGATTTCGCCGCGATTTGCATTGACGCCAGCGCCAAAGTTAGCAAAGCTATTTCGACTTAAAAAACGCAGCGACAACTCGCTTAGCGCAGAATCACGGCGAAATCGCGCCGTGTGCCCCTACCCTAAAAACCCATGTCCCACTGAGACATTGAGTTACATTGAGAAGGAAAAACAGCAGCCTGCCAGAAAGCATTTCTCTCCTAAAGTGCAGGCACAAGTCACATGACTGGGGGCAGCTGGGAAATTGACAAAATGTCTAGCCCCATGTCAGATTTCAAAATAGAATATAAAAAAATCTGTTTGCTCTTTTGAGCAATGGATTTCAGTGCACAATTCTGCTGGAGTAGCACTATTAACTGATGCATTTTGAAAAAAACATGTTTTCCGATGATAGGATCCCTTTAAACTGTCCCTACCTTCTGGCTGGAGGCAGTAGTAATTCCTGGGGGGAATTCATGCCTTTTGCTAGCCAACCCTACCCTCCCATCTCCTGTTGAACTTTGGGGTGAGGGGGACAATGAAAATACACCTTGTGCGCCCATCTATGTCTTACTCCCTTTTTAGGGGGCAGAGAGTATTGAGATCTTGCCCATCTAAGCCTCCAAAATCACAACCAGTTTTTACAGATTTGTGTTGCCCATATAAACATGCAGGCAATTTTACAGTATGGATCAGTCTCAGTGATGGCCCTAGTGGCACCATATTAACTATGCATTATATTATGTTCATGCTAGTCATCTTAACATTTGAATCCCTCATATGAAGAAAGAGGCATAACAGTTGGTAGCACATTATACACTCAGTTGGGCTCATTTATTAACAATGGGCAAATTTACACCTGGGCAGTAACCCATAGCAACTAATCAGTGATTAGTTTTTTCAGCCAGCTGTAGGTTGGTTGCCATGGGTTACTGCCCAGATGCAAATGTACCCAGTGTTTATAAATAACCCACAGTGAGAGCACTGCCTGTATATATGTAAGCTCTGTTCTTTTAGGTCCTTCCATAGAGACAGCCAAATATATACAGTATATATATATATATATATATATATATATATATATATATAGTACCCCCTATTGAAAAAAAAGGATATTATAAGTTACTGAGGCGTTCCGTGACCATATAAAAGCACAAGGTTGAAGGCCGAGTCAGTATCTAGTCAGGCTCAGTGCTTTTATACAGGTCATGGAACGCAGAGGTGACTTCTATCTATCCTCGGTAATATCCTTTTGTTTTACAAGAGAGGGTACTTTATTTACTATATAATTTACAGGATATTCATGGCTCTTGTGTATACCCAGAAAAGACAACAAGGTTTCCGGTCACGGCTCACAATTCCGCCTATAACAGCTGCCTTTTGCTTCGGGAGGAGCCCTCAGCTACTCCAGATCTTAGTGAGAGAACCAAGGCAAGAGTTCTGGGCAGACAAGCGAACTGTAATGTGCAACAGGAGGAACTGCATGAGCGTCAGAACCGGAAGCGGTGCAAACCCGTGAGCAGGAGAGGAGGAGGCGGGCATCCCCCCCACCTCCGAGATATAGTTACACATACTCACTGTAACAATAGTAGTAAAATCGAAGCAATGAAACAAAGATGCCAGTAATTCATAGTCCAACTTGCATGATAAAAAAAAGTTATATTATGTTATATATTATGTTTACAATAGACAAATATGGAAAACAAACAGTATACAATGAAAATTATGCATCTTAATTAACTTTTTGTGACTGCCACAATTAGAGATAACCTGACTCTAAGATTAGAGTGGGAATTCAACTGAATCCCAACACTTTATGCAAGATTTGGATCTGGACTAATCTTTAATGTTCAGCAAAACTGAATCTGACGCTGAAATGTCTTTAACTAAAGCGATGGATCAATAACGGTGACAGTATTTTCATAGATGAAGCAACTTTGGCAATTTTAATCAAATTTGAGTATGCATATTAGAGGTCACTTTAGGTTTGGTGTTTAGCAGAATCTTTTATATTAGCTTCAGCATGCCAGCCACAATTAATGATAAAAAATATTTAAAAGGACAAGGAAAGTGCAATTTACTGGTGCTTCCATTCTTGTGTTCTAGCAGAGATGTAGAAGAGATGTACATGTACCCCTGGTATGTGCATTTGTTAGAGAATAAGAGTGCTAGCCAAGAGTATAAGGTTAGCAGCTATATTTACATATATATAACAAATTGCCTCTCCCAGTGAATAGTGTTTCCTTGTCCTTTAAAACATTATCTTAAATAATGTTTAATAACTGAATATAAAGACACTAGATGGTGCAGCCCGAGTCAGTGCCTGCTGGTGAGAGAGCTTCCGAGTCCAAGACTATCTTTAGCAGCATCATTCTAAATGAATATTATATTCCCCACACATATCTACATTAGCTCTACCCCAAGAGCATAGTGGCTTGGATGGCTCCATACATTCACATATACACTAAAAACCCTCTGCAATCAATAAAAGACACCATCAAAAGGAACCGTGAAATACAATGCATGGAGCTTACAGAAAACAGCTATAAATGCAGAAACATAAACCCTAGAATATTTCACATGACAATCCATCATCCACCCTTAAGGGGGATGTTTTGCTGAGACACACATATTTAATTTACAGAAATAAATATAGTTGTCCATTACACTGTTTAGTATTTTTCTTCACTCACAAAAATATGCTTAGAAATGTTATTTAAGGGTTCTTCTGTTGTACTACCATTTACTAACAAAATACGTTTAAATGCAAAGTTTAAATAAAAAGTGCTACATTTATTATGAAGCAGACACTGTTATTATAAAACAATTTATATCACAATGTTGTGATTTTTTTTGCAATGTTTAGATTTCATTTTTGCACAGTTCTCAGGTTTTGCATACAAACTTCCCTTTGGTCGCTAGCCCTAGTAATCAGTCATTGGTTTTGATATCAGAATGGAAGATCCATGTCATAGGGGCCTGAATTACAAAAATAAGTATTAAAAATAAGTAGAAAAGCGATCAATCTCTGGATAACATCATGACTGTAAATGCAAGACAAACTTGCCTGAGAACTGTGAATGGCTAAAAGGTGTTATTGAGATTTGTGAAGAGCAACAAGGTGTTGCTAATCACTATTGCCACAAATAATGTATAAAGTAGGGAAACTCCTTCAATAAAGCTGGCTTGTGTTTGATTTTATTTCTATTTGTGAACTGTAAAAAGATATTTTTAATGAATTTGACATACAGTATGTGCGTTTATTGGTGACATGATTTTGGTGAATTATAAAATATATTTTATCATGAATTAAATGTGGACAGCAGTTAAATGCCTAAGGGCCTAATTTGTGAGTACAAGCTGGGTGCTGAGTAAGAGGCCTCATTTTTGGTTGCTCTTTAAACCTTTAATATATAGAAAAATATTGCTTTCAAGAAAAGGTTGTAACACATGGAAGCCTATTTATCAAAGGTCGGTTTTTGAAACCACGACTAAACTCACTTTCTCTAAAACCACAAATGTCATGAAAAAAGCACGAATGGAAAATTATGCTGAACAATGCGCTAAAAATTAGAATACCTCTAGAAATGTAAGTTTTCAGACAATTTGTAGGGTGAAAAATTCCGCAGACCTCTAAAAGCCCAATTGATTAAAAATGGTCCATTAGGATCAGTGCAGCTCCCATTGACTTCTATAGGACCTCGACAACTTTTACCTGGTGAAGTTTTGTATTAGAGTTTTTCGTGGTTGTAACACTTATTAAATGTCGATGTCTTGGAGCTTTTAAAAAAATAGGAAAAACATTATTTTTTTGAGATTTGTGGGGGAAAAAAATTTGATTGTTAGTAAATGGACCCGTAACTGCATTATTCAAAAAACATATTATAAGCTAAACATAGATCTAGCTGTTCTTGCAGAATGTGCTTTTTGCCTTGTTGTGTTTCAGTTATCGGGACTTCCTCTGTCGGCTCCTGACTGGCAGGTGCATCCTTAATCTGTCCAAGTTCAGCCTGTGCAACAGAGGAAATCCTAGTACATGGAAAAGCATCCACGGCTAACTTAACAATCTCTACTTGAATGCTTGAACGCTAACTGATGATTTTATGTCAGGAATCAAAGTATTCTATTATCTTAAGAATGTCAGCAATCCATACAGACCATACTTTTATGATGAACACTAATTTTTGACTATTTTGCTGCTCATGCATCAGAATTTGGAATCTCCACCTAGTGGTACAATGCAAAATCTGTTCATAAACATTTAAGGATAAATATATACCTTATTCCCAGTGGTTTGGCTTTAGGGTAAATATCATTAAATTCTTCTCAGGATTGCACACAACTGTTTATAGATTGTATGTGATAGTGTATAAAATAACATAATAAATATAAATGACTGCCAAACATTATGCCTGCAGCACACAATAAGTGTCATTCACTCAAAGCCCCTGTTTGTCCCTATTGGATATCAGTTATACAGTATTTCTTGCTGCAGGGGTTAAATGACATCACCACATTGTATTTCAGTGATCAGTTTCTCTTCGCTGTTTTAATAACAAGGCATGTGATGGGTCTGTCCATACAAACACCTGCTAATTATGCGTTTTTTAGGTATTTTGATCTGGCAGAAATCATTAGCTTAATTAAAGCTATTTTCAGCTAAAAGGCTTGTTCACTCTGTTTACTTATTTTGTTACAGCAAATTAAGGATGGGTAACTAACTGGATTTTGGATAAAGACTGGACCCCGCCTTAAAGACATTATAGTCAGAATTAGCTGAGCTTTGGGATGGCAGTTGTTTACCTTTCAAGGTGCCTTCGTCAATGGCATAGACCTATTTCACTTTTTAAAAGGGAAGAAACACATTTTAAAATGCTCAGGGCATAAATCTGTTTTAAGCAGCTTTTCATGCAGCTCAGACATTGATAATCTGATCAGGTGTGTTGGAGCCTAGAATACAAGGCTGCTAGGACTGTGATAGAACTAGTTGTGATCCTTACTGATTGGTTGAACTACAATGGAAGTGCTAATATTTATGTTGTTTTTTCATTTAAAATTGTATTTTTCAAAAATCTTTCCTATCATAAAGCACCCAGACTTACCCAACAATTAAAACATTTTAATTAAAGTATTCCTGCACAAAGCTGGCTCTCTAAATTGTGCATTCATTTCTTCTTCCTACAAATGCAGCAAAATGACTTCACGTGCTGCACCCATGGAGCTAAGGTGCCAAATGAGCAATTCCAGAAGCACATTTTTACCATCTATTGACACACTCTTGGTTGCAAAAAAAGTGCAGGCATTTTACTGCTCTATTGCACCTGTAATTTCCTTGTTACAGGTATAGGGCCTAGTATAAAGAATGTTTGGGATAGGGTATTTCCATAATTTGGATCACCAAATTTACCTTAAGACTCTTATAAGAGGAAACAATAGAAATTGCTTTGCCATCAAAATGGATTTATGTGACTTACCATCTAGTAGTGTTCTATTATTGAAGAGAATGGAATAGGTTTCTAGAAAATAAAACCTTGTAATATGCTGCCTGATTGGCCCACGATGCTAATACTTCTTTTTGGCAGAAATGCATTCTAAGTGTATACATATGAGAAGAAGCATCTGTTGTGCAGATCAGGTATTTTACACTGATTTTAGTAGGGTATCACAATATATTTATAGCCACTCTAGAGGGTGGTGTTAGAGGGTGGTTTAACTGAAACCTATAAAGAATGTCTTAACTGAAGCAAGCAATATAGCAGCTCTCACACATTAGTGCTGAGTGGTTTAACAGAAACCAGCAGGTTGGGTAGGTTTGGGTTAAATATAAATGTGTAGGGGTAAGGCCAGTGGCACATTAGACCTTTAAGGTGGCCATACACGGGCAGATAAAGCTGCCAATATCGGTCATTTAGACCAATGTGACAGCTTATCTGCCCGTGTATGGGGGCTTCTGACGGGTCTTCCCGATCGATATCTGGCCAAGATATCGATCGGGAAGGTTTGATTTTTACCCGACTGACCAGTCGGAGCCCCTTGGCATATCGTAATTCGATCGTTTGACCATACGGCTGAACGTTCGAATTACCCCCGATATAGCCATGCCGTTAGTGGCGTATCGGGGAAAGATCCGCTCGTTTGGCGAGTTACCAGCTTATTGGCCTGTGTATGGGGCCCTCTGACAGGATTCCCTGATCGATATCTGGCCGAAAGTCAGCCAGATGTTGATCGGACAGGACTAAAGATCCCGTTGGATTGCGGCCGCATCTGTTCGTTGGTGCGGTCCCGTGATCTAACCATCCGTTACTCTTCTTTTTGATCCAATCGTTGGGCCTTAGGGCCCACAATCGGATCAGCCCGATATCGCCTACCTCAAGGAACTCTCAGTGTATGGCCACCTTAAGTCAGTTGAGAAGTAAACAAAAGGGCTAGATTTTTTTAATTTTTTTTTACCATATCATTAGCTTCAGGTATGTATGCAAGCATCTATATCATTGGTTGTCAAACTTTATTCAGGTCAAGCCCCCCTTGAAGGTAATGCAAGGGGGCAGAGAGACCTAAGTGTGCTACATGAATACTGTGCTGCCTGCATTGGCAGGGATGTATTCCTAAAGGGGTGGGGTAGCCACACAACTGACACAACATGGTCTTGAACTGTTGTCACTCAGAGGTTCAAGTGGGTATACATGTGGTAAAACAGTTTCAATAGTATGGATCGCTCATGTACAGAAATATTGCACCAAACTATTATAGGCTATGTGAAAATGTTTCAGACAACATTGAAGTGCTGATGTTAACAAATATTGCAGGACGTTTGTTGAGAAATTGGAAACATACATGTAGTGAAATATAAAATGAGGTGCCGACAACTGTAAATCCAAGGCACAGTTTCATTCTGCTTTTCTCTGCACCTGCTCCACCTATCCAGGGTATGAATTATATTCACAGATAGCTGTCAGGTTTCCTAGGGCAGAGCAGCACAACATTAAAGCCCAGAGCTTTGCTATTCATAGCCTGCGCTCCTGTATCAGCTTTCATTATTTCCAAGTCAAGTAGCAGCATAACTGGTCGTTAAGTAGGACAGGGACTGGCTGCTGCCATGAATTTTCAGTCAAGATAAAACAGATAACAGCAGTTAAAGGTTTTTCCCGCCTTAGTTACTTTCAGTTTCTGGCTTTATTATAGCCTCTGTCTAATCCACCCCATGAAGGAATGCTGCTGAACTGGAGGACCATGCTTGTAATGTGCTAGATGGGTAACGTTCTAGTGATGGGAAATATTTTGCAGAGCTTTCAATGACTGCAGGCACACGAACAGCCATCAGTCACAACAATTGCTTATGCCTACTACAGGGATATTAGCTCACACAGAAACAAGTCACTACAGCAACACAAAACAACTCATTTGCATTGTCAGCAATGGAGACTGGCTAGAGAAGCGAGAGCTTTTGTAAGCTTCTTTAGTCGTTTACATGCAGGCATTGAGCCTCCAGCAGCTTAAAGCTACAATTTGCTACATTAGACTGGCAAACATCATAGTGCCTGAGGGGCAATGCAATTAACTTTGTGTCACAGGTGGAGATTTAGGGTTGTAACAGGCAATGTTCAAGAACTATTTATGGTTTCTGTTGTTTACATTTTCGCAGCATGGAATTCATAAGCATGGTTGTTGAGATGCTCAAGCAGAGGAATCAAAACCACCATGATGGTTTTTAAAACTATTCACATAAAAATGGATAATGTGAACGAAGAACACGAAATTGTGCAGGCCAATTGTAAGGAGTGGATCACCTTTAACTTAACTTTTAGTATGTTATAGTATGGTTAATTCTAAGCAACTTTTTAACTAGCCTTTGTGTTTTCTTTTTTATAGTTTTTGAATTATTTGCCTTCTTATTCGGACTCTTATTTCTAGCTTTGAAATGGGGGTCACTGACCTTGATTAAAAAACAATTGGTCTGTAAGGCTACAAATATCACTTTCTACTTCATACTAAAATTAAATTTAAAAGTAGCAAACACAGCACCAACACTAAAGGAATGGAGGGAAACAGTAGCAACAGTACTGCCTCTTATTGAACTTACATACTGAGCAAGGATCAGACTGGGGGGCCCGACTTATCTCCCCGGATCTGCCCGTGTGCTCTTAACCCAGGTTATAGGTGGCTAATTGATAAAATGAAGCGACATCCTCAACATTATTATGTCAGTGACATCATATCCTGTATGCCAAAAAAGTCATAAAAAAAAGACAAAATGCTGGTGTTTTTTTCATATTTTAATGTGGGATTATATTTACAATTTGTAACTGTCAAGTATGTTAAATATATGTTATTTACATTTTTTTTAACCATTTGAAGTTCAGGCCACATTTGTTTTACGGTGGCTCATGTCTAGGACAATAGAAGATCTCTTTTGTCTTTATTTTGCTTCCTTGGACATTTTTGATAATAAGTAGCCACTTCCAGCAATTTCACCAATAATCACTTATAAAAACATTTTTATTACCTGTTTATACCTGCCAAATTTTAATTGGCGTAAGCATAAGTATGTTAATGAAGTTTAGCTAGGAAGAAAGTAACACTATAGAAAATTTGCTTAGAAACGTTCACGCTGACCAAGTTTCACTGGTGAAAGTACATCAGCGTTCATTTGCCAAGATGAAACTGCATTTTGATTAATATGTGTATTCGCTGCAAAATAACGTCTAGTGAAGTTGCGCAAAGTATGGCGGAGCTTTCCAAGCGAAAATCTGCCCTTTAGTAAATTTGCCCGTCAGAGAGATGCTTCTTTAGTACTACCTTTACAAAGGTATTCTCAACATTTTGTTGACTACCTCCATCTAGTGCTAATGAATAGAAAGTGCTGATGGAGAATTAGTTAATAAAGGTTAATAAAGGCTAACAATATTGTGGTATGTGTGTATTTGTATCTACATAGACCCTATTAGTAATTCAATTTTTTGCAATATATATTACAAATATGGCACAAGAAGCTGAGCACAGAGGTCAGGAGGCATCGCTGAGCCCTATCCTTACCACCTGCTCTAAGGATAGGGCCCCCATATTTGTAGATGATCATATGAGCAGGCGGGGGGGCATTGCAAATCAAAGCTTCTGTGAGCGCCAGATTTTTTTGTGGGAGAGCCCGGTGCCCTCCTGTTACGTCACTGGCCCCATGCAAGCTGTGGTTCCTGCAGCTCCCTAACTTGCACATCTGAATGATGTGCAACTAAAGGGGCAGGATGGGGGGACACCTACATTCCTCCTCCTTCACCCCCACTTATACAGCACTGACATGCAGTCAGCACTATTTTCTAGGGGTTTCTGCACTCTGAAACAGATCACAGATACCTGTGGCTTTTAACACAATGCAGAATGCCTTCTGCACACTGTGTTGTGCATTGTAAATGACCCCTAGTGACTTGTGTCTATTTACAACTGTCGTGCATACAGTTTAGATAGCACAACTGGCTTGTCACTAAGACATCAATATTTGAATGATAGTGTCATGAGCGCAAAGAGAAACTCCATATGCAAATATGTCCAGATCCTGCTGGTAACTGTACCTATGGTAGGTGCTTCTGACTTCCTGCATTACCCCTTGTCTGCCTTATCTTGATCAAACTCCAAATCCAGCTTTGAACTTTATCCCTGTATTACCTGGATGTGCCAAGGCTTACCTTATGAGTTAATGTGCATGAAAGCCTACTTGTTATGCCTGTTCTGCTTTTGTGCTTGCTGAATAATAACTAGGTTAGTATTCAACTCTTGCCTGCCTGTAGACCTCCTTCAAGGTAAATGGGATTGTGAAGGCCTTTATTGTGTAATTCAATGCACGAATGTGGAGAGCTCAACCTGATCCCAACACACTTGTTGTCACTTGTCAGTGTAGGGTGCTAATCCGGAAGACCCTTCCCTCGCATAAGGGTCAGTGGGTAAATGCAAAAGAAATTCGGATGCACACCTGTAAATTGTAATTGTGTCCAAACAGTGATTTATTTGAAGCCCAAAGTATACATCACAAAGGGGATTAAAAGTTCTGCATGGTGAAAATGTTTTTGACCACAACCATTTTGTGGCCATGCTCCCTAAATACTATATCCATTTTACAATGTTTTGCAGGTTATGGAAAGTCTGAACACATTTCTGGGGGGTTTACATGTTTTATGTGATATTACAGTTTTGCTGATGAAGGTGAACTAAGTTTCTGTAAGTCTCACTTCTCCCAAGTGACCTGCTTAACTTAGCTACAATTGTATCTTTGCTTATCGGAAATAGTTACAAATGTATCTAAATGCAGGGGCTTAGTATCCTGGGCTGTCTGCCAAAAAGCCCCTTATTTAATTAAGTTTTAGAAACATTTTTCTGATGTCAGTGCAGGAAATCAATATCCGTATCTCACGACTCATGATTAATGCCACACTTCTCCAAATAGTATTAAAATATTATCTTCCTTTATTTCATATCTTCTGGAGATCAAAGAGAAAGTAGGGACTGTGGGCTGCGGGCTGAGTTGTCAAAATCTGGACTGTCCCTCGAAAAACGGGGCAGTTGGGAGGTATGCAATTCTGTGTTGTTTTCAGTTACACAAAGCAAACTTATCGAGTTTCTCTCAAACTCTCACTTCCCTCACATGGTTCCTCTCACAAAGACTCCAGTGTCACTGTCGTGTAAATGAACACTAGCAGAGTGTCATTATCCTCCATCCTTCTCTGTCATGTCCACGTAGAATGCACAAGCTCACCTGACAGCTACCTTCCAAAATCTGAGGTGATCGTAGTACACTGAACTCCTAACCCCCATTGTCTTGCCATCAGATCGTCATAGGCCAAAGAGGAGGTGCCCCGCTCAGACACTCCCTTTTATAGACCATATGAGCTGGTGCCACCTGCTGCCTGACTAACATATTGTCTATATATCTACACTGAAATAAAGAAATATATTTCACATTTTTACAAGCTTGCTCTGTGATTCCTGCATTATGACCAGTGCCCTTTGACACTGCTGTGGCCCCCTGACAGCAATTACAGTATACTTTGGCCACTGGTCTTGACACTACAAACTGGCCATGGACCCCAACGAGTAGTTATCCCTTGGGAAAATGTGCTGATGCCACACATAGAACAACTATGGAGAGGTTACTAGTCCAGCACTAGGTTACTAGTCCAGTAAAGGATATTTTGAATATGTTGCATATGTTATTCAGATATGGGACACTTCATCCTACTGATCCTGTGCTGACTTCCCTCCATCCTGCTGGCTCTGTTCTGGCCTCCCTGTGCCAGCTATCCACGCTGCCTGACATCCCCGTGCATATATAACCCAGTGGTCAAGAAAAACTCCAGAAGTACAGAACTGGTTTGTGCCTTTACTGTGGTTTTAAAGCGCATTGTGTCACAAACTGTCTCAAACTGCCAGCGGAAGCCAGGTAAACCTCAAAGTCTAGTTCTTCCAAAAAAACACACATCACTTACAGCTAGCAGCACAAATTGTATGCAACTCCAAAGTGATCCAAGTATCTGCTTTCCTTGATTCTGGAGCCACCTGTAACTTTATGGACTTTAAGTCCCACTCCAGCTGCTGTCGATACCTTGTTCTGTTTTTGACAATAGATGACAGACCATTGTAAGTGGGAACTTCTCAATGTGAAAGATTCTCTTTCCTAATCATTTGCAGCCCTTCTGCTCCTAAACAATTGGGACTGCCCAGCTACCCCTTCATAGTCTCACCATAAACTGGTCTCTTGTTCAAGTCTCCACCTGGAGGTCAAATTGCTAGCAACACTGTCTGTATACATGTCTGAAGGCAGCCCTGTCTGTTGATCCAGGGTCAGCTGCCTGCTGTTTTTGAGTCGACTACCCTCCAGTTCCTGAAATTGCTGCCTTAGTTGGTCCCAGTTTTGCTCCCCATAGTAACTATTTTGAGGCCAGTGACTTATTATGATACTTTAGTTGCTACATTGTGTTCAGCTTCTCCACATGTCTGTTCCCCAGAGACACAGAAGGATTGTTATTTGGTTCCTGAGGCCCCACTGGGGTATTATCATGAGCTTATTCAAAATTGCATTTTGTGTTATTGGGGCAAAACAAATGTTACTTTAATACTGAACAAATTACTCAAAACTTGTTTCCCTCATTCTTTTGGAACTCACAGCAAGCAAGCACCATTTTACAGAAGCAGCCATCAAGACTAAGTGGAACAGGTGCACTTGGCAAAGCACAGGCTAAACAAGATTATAGACAGTGAAGATGGCAGGGGAATGCACTAGTGATGCACTGAATCCCAGATTGAACTGGATCCTAGCCGTGACTTCTGATACTTTATTTGCGTCATTGTGTTCAGCTTCTCCACGTGCCTGTTCCCCAGACACCCATTTGTAAAAATGATGGTTGAACCCAATGTTATTAATACGGAAAAAAGATAAATATATAGGAAGGCCGATATTTTTTCTCCAGAAAAGGTGGCAATCCTATTTCCTGTTCTTGCTGAATTAAATCTACTTTCATTGTTAACTGTCTGTTGCTCAGCCTCCTCCTTGGTCCCTACACCTAACATTTCAACCAGTGGCCCCTGTGATCCTGCTGTGGCCTACTGTCAGCTATTTTTATAGCAATTTATGCACAGGTCCAGATAGAAGGCTAGGAAGGCATGTTATATTTATTAACTATGCACTTACTGCTAAAGCCTGTGCTATTAATTTTGAGTGGGTTTACTTTTATTCTCTACTAGTGAAGAGCACATTTTTGTTGTGCCATCAGTGGATTTCTTTGCAAAACTGCAACAAAAATTTGCAGAAAATTTGCCTATTCACTTCAATGCATTTCGAGTTAAAAAACAAACAAACACCGATTCACTTCAATGTATTTCAAGTGAGAAAAAAAAAACTTCCCAGTGGCGTTAATTCATTTGGAGTGAGAAAAAATATATTTTTCTTCAAAAAAAAAATTGCTGCAACAAAAAAGTTGGCAATAGACTTTAATACATTTCGTGACTTTTTCGCCATTTCCCTTCAACAAAAAATTCATGAAAGATTTGTGAAACGGCAAATATTGCTATTCTTTACATAAAGCAAGTAAACATAGTGTAGGTTATTTTGTCAAAATATCTTGTTAGATCAAATATTTTAAAGGAAGAGTAACATAAAAAAAATGAAATTGTTTTAAAGGAACAGTTCAGTGTGAAAATAAAAACTTTGTAAATAGATAGGCTGTGCAAAATAAAAATGTTGCTAATATAGTTAGTTATGCAAAAAATGTAATCTATAAAGACTGGAGTGACTGAATGTCAAACATAATAGCCAGAACACTATTTCCTGCTTTTCAGCTGTATAAGTAATAGGGGGGCCACATGGTACATTTCTGTTCAGTGAGTTTGCAATTGATCCTCAGCATTCAGCTCAGATTCAAAAGCAACAGATATGACCCATGTGCCCCCCCTCAAGTCTCTGATTGGTTACTGCCTGGTAACCAAGGTAACCAGTCAGTGTAAACCAAGAGAGCTGAAAAGCAGGAAGTAGTGTTCTGACTGACATGTTATACATGAAATCACTCCAGCCTTTATACATTACATTTTTGCCTAACTAACTACAGGTATATTAGAAACATTTTTTTATTTTGCACAGCCTATTTACCCAGTTTTTATTTTTACACTGAACAATTTCTTTAAAGTAATAAAAATATAATGCAGTGGTGCCCTGCACTGGTAAAATCGTTGTGTTTGCTTCAGAAACACTACTATTGTTTATATACAGTTAGGCCAATACATCTTTGGACAGAGACAACTTTTTTCTAATTTTGGTTCTGTACATTACCACAATAAGTTTTAAATAATAAAACAGACTTTCAGCTTTAATTCAGTGGGTGAACAAAAGGATTGCATAAAAATGTGAGGAACTAAAGTCTTTTTTTAACACAATCACTTAATTTCAGGGGTTTAAAAGTAATTGGACAAATTAAAAAACTGAAAATAAAATGTCCATTGGTTGAAAACTCTTTGCTGGCAATGACAGCCTGAAGTCTTAAACTTATGGACATCACCAGATTCTGTGTTTCCTCCTTTTTAATGCTCTGCCAGGCCTTTACTGTAGCGGCTTTCAGTTGCTGTTTGTATCTGGGCCTTTCTGTCCGAAGTTCAGATCAGGCTACTGACTTGGCCATTCAAGAATATTCCACTTCTTTGCTTTAATAAACTCCTGGGTTGCTTTGGCTGCATGTTTTGGGCTATTAGCCATCTGTATTATGCAACACCTCCCTATCAATTTGACTGCATTTAGCTGGATTTGAGCAGACAGTGTCTATGAACACCTCAGAATTCATTCGGCTGTTTCTGTCCTGTGTCACATCATGGATAAACACTAGTGTCCCAGTGCCACTGGCAGCCATGTGGTATGCTTTGGATCATGAGCTGTTCCACACCTTTTCCATACTTTTTTCTTGCCATCATTCTGGTAGAGGTTGATCTTGGTTTCATCTGTCCAAAGAATGTTTTTCCCGAACTGTGCTGGCTTTTTTAGTCCAATCTAGCCTTTCTGTTCTTGATGCTTACGAGTGGCTTGCACCTTGCAGTGCACCCTCTGTAATTACTTTCATGCAGTCTTCTCTTTATGGTAGACTTGGATATCAATACACCTACCTCCTGGAGAGTGTTGTTCACTTGTTTGGCTGTTGTGAAGGGGTTTCTCTTCACCATGGAAATGATTCTGCGATCATCCACCACTGTTGTCTTCCATGGACGTCCAGGTCTTTTTGCGTTGCTGAGTTCACCAGTACTTTCTTTCTCAGGATATACCACAATTCCCATTGTAGATTTTGCCACTCCTAATATTGTAGCAATTTCTCGGATGGGTTTTTTCTGTTTTTGCAGTTTAAGGATGGGGTTGTTCATCTGCATGGAGAGCTCCTTTTGCAAAATCTTCCACATACAGGCACCCCTCCCCCCTCAAATCAACTCCAGGGCTTTTATCTGCTTCATTGATAGTGACATAACAAAGGAATTGCCCACACCTGCCCATGAAATAGCCTTTGAGTCAATTGTCCAATTGCTTTTGAGCCCCTGAAATGAAGTGATTGTGTTAAAAAAAAGCTTTAGTTCCTCACATTTTTATGCAATCTTTTTGCTCAATCCACTGAATTGAAGCTGAAAGTCTGCAGTTCAACTGCATCTGAGTTGTTTCATTTAAAATTCATTGTGGTAATGTACAGAACCAAAATTAGAAAAAAGTTGTCTCTAGCCAAAGATTTATGGGCCTAACTGTAAATAAGCTGCTGTGTAGCAATGGGGGGCAGCCATTCAAAGGAGAAAAGGCTCAGGATACACAGCATATAGCAGATAAACTCTGTAGAACATAATGGTATTATCTGTTATCCACTATTTAACCTGTACCATATAGTCGTTTTTAAATTTCCACCATTGCGTTACAGCAGCTTGTTTATATGAACTATAGTAGTGTTTCTGAAGCAAACAGATCAATTTTACCAGTGCAGGGCAACAGTACCTGATATTTTCATTACATAAACATTAATTTTTGGTGTTACTGTTCCTTTAACAGGTTCCCATAATGGCTTTGTCCTGTGAGTATCACTACTAAAGGAAGGACTTGCTATTTTTTTCCCAGTGGTGTGGGCCCTTTTACAGAGGTTGTTGAAACTTGCTTGGCAAAGAAAAATGTAGCTTTATGTAAAAGTGTTACAAAGCTCAATACAGCATGGCATCAGACCAGCAGCGCAGTCTTTCTACATGTTTTTCCTTGCAGAGAGCAAAACCAAACTGACTCTTTCTGACTGGGAGAGGCCTTTTATACCCAAGGCTCCCAGTATGCTTTGCGGTCAGTGGCGTAACTACCGGGGGAGCAGGGGGTGCGATTGGGCCAGGGCCCGCACCCCCTCAAGGCCCCCTGGCAGCTCGCACGCCACTGATTCCGGCCGTACGCCAGGGCCCGCCCCCCTCTAGTTACGTTGCTGTTTGCGGTTAAGTGAAATCATACTTTTTTAAAATATACAAATATTCAGTTTCAGCAATAATTACAATATACATAACAGTCTGCACAGATTACAACATAAAAGGTAAAAAATAAAACTATCATTTAAACAAAGTTTAAAGAAACAATAACACCAAAAAATGAAAGTTTTTTTAAAGGAATGACAAGATAAATTTCTGTTTCCCAGTACTGCTAATGGGGAAGCTATTCAAGCACAGGATACACAGTAGATAACAGATAAGTTATGAAGAATCCCATTGTATACAAAAGAGCTTATATGTTATCTGCTGTGTATCCTGTGCCTTTTCTCCTTTTTTTGGATTTGAATGGCTTTCCCCATTGCTACACAGCAGCTTGTTTATATAAACTATTGCAGTTTTTCTGAAGCAAACACACCAATTTTACCAGTGTGGCACAACAGTACATTATATTTCATTACTTTAAAAAAAACGTTCATTTTTTTTGGTGTTACTGTTCCTTTAAGTTCCCAGCTATGCTAATGCCTGTGCACAGCTGCTAATCATTAGGACACACCTGTGTGCTTCACTTAAACCCAGAGCAAACTGAACAACTTGGAAAAATCAGGTAAAAACTATTTTAAACTTTAAATGTTTAAAGTTTGCACTCATATCCAAAAGTGTGTTGCATATCCTAGTGGCAAGTTAAAGGTTTTATTGGTAATCGAACAACTAATGTTTTAATGCTTTAGAATTTAAGATCTGTAAACAGCAGGTTTCCACATGGCTTGTAACAAAGTTGCCATGTTGTGCACAGGAAAAAAATGTGTTTCATTGTTGAGAATGGTGTAGGACAGACACCAGAAGTAATGAAAAGAGATTATGAAGACAATTGTTTTTGTTTGTGCTGGCCAGCAGAGGTAGAAAAGGCAGAAAAAAAAAGTGCTGTCCTCCACAGATATCTCAAAAAGTATTATTTAAGCCACATGACTCTGTCACACTCCACCAACTCACCCCAGCCTAGCAATATTTAGGAGTCCAAACATTTTCACATAGAGTGTTCCCTACTAGAGCACTAAGCAAATTATGAAAGTTAAGCCAACTGCTGGTGGTGTATTGTGTTTTTTTTAATATTTTTATTTGCTAGTATACAAATGTAAACTGCACTCCCAAGCTGTGGAAACCTAACCCCACACCACGGCTAGGGTGCCTGACAGAAGAGGTTAATGTCAAGATTTTACAAAAAAAATTGTAATAGATTATCCCTTCTTTATCACTGATTCTAATACTATCCTGTCATTTATAAGAAATTATTAGTATCAGGTTTAATCTTGGACCCCAGATGTAGCTGGACTAGTAGAGGCTACAGTGCACTTTATTAATGAATTACTTGTCAATTGATTCTAAAAGATTCATTAATTACACTGAAATTAGTTTTTTTCACAGAATGAACGTAATTTAGTAATTGAAGTGATAATGAATTATTCACACAGTAAGAAGCGATTCCTTTATTCACATTTTGTTCCAGTTATATACAATGAACTTTAAACTCAGTATTTTATGGATTGCGCGACACTATTAACTATTCTAAGCAGTTCCTTTCTTTTGGGTACCTATCAATTGTCTAGCGGTTGTCACTCTTAGGGCTCTTACACATGAGCGTTCTGACCTGCGCTCCCCTGCGTTCCGTTTTTTGGCGTTCAGCCGCAGGGGAGCGCAGGAATAGACGCAAGTCATTATTTGAAATGGGGCTGTACTCAGGCACGTGTAGGCGCCGAACGCAGGAAAAATGCAGCATGTTGCGTCTGAACCTGCGTTCGGCGCCTACACGCGCCTGAGTGAGTACAGCCCCATTTCAAATAATGACTTGCGTCTATTCCTGCGCTCCCCTGCGGCTGAACGCCAAAAAAAGGGACCCAGGGGAGCGCAGGTCAGAACGCTAAAGGGTAAGAGCCCTAAGAGCAGAAGACAGAATGAGCCATTTACGTTATCTGGGGACGCAAGTGAGTGCTAAAGGGCAGGCGGCACACTATTTAGCTACCAACAGAGCCCTACATATGAATAAAGGGGACCCGTCACCCAATAAAAATTATTCAAAATCCTATTTTATCACATTAGTCAAGCAAAATGAACTTTAATTACACTATATAAATTATTTGAATCTTCTTTCCTTCATTCTGGGATTTCAAAATTATAGCAAGCAGGCAGCAGCCATTTTGTGGACACTGTTATTAAAGGAAAACTATACCCCCCAAACAATGTCGGTCTCTATTAAAAGATACTGAGTAAAACAGCTCATGTGTAAAACCCTGCTTCATGTGAATGAACCATTATTATAATAATATACTTTTTTAGTAGTATGTGCCATTGGGTAATCAAAAATAGAAAATTGCCATTTTAAAAAATAAGGGCTGCTCCCTGAGATCGTAAGATTCACTGTGCACACATACAAACCACATGTAAGGTCACATGAGCCAATTAACAGACAGAGTTCTGCCTTTTGCTTCCTCACTTCTTCCTGTTACAGTTAGTGTTGTAGTATTTCTGGTCAGGTGATCTCTGAGGCAGCACAGATAGAGTCACGAAATGGTGGTTCAAGGCAAGAGATGTAAATATTTATGTAAATATATATTCCAGTTTGGTAAGATTCTTTAATATGTCATTCAATTTGATATAAACTATCTGTTGCTTAAGTATTCATTTTGGGGGTATAGTTTTCCTTTAAGGCAAGTGTTGCATCATCTCAGAATCTTGTTTGTGCACCAGAATGGGGGGCCTGATTGATGTCCATCCCCATGCCCAGGCTACACAATTAAATGGTGAAGAGACAGGGGGATGTGTGGAGAGCAGTGACATCTGGGAAGTGCTGAATGGAAAGTGAAAATAATTGTCTGCCCCGATTGGCAGACAATATTTGATTGACAGCTGAGATTTTTAAATGAGTTTACAACAGCTATGAATGCTTTAATAAAAAATAGAAATTGGATTACATGTTTAATTTGAAAAGTACTTTTATTATACAGATTTTTGTGTCTGGGTGACAGGTCCACTTTAAAGTGCATAATGCAGCATGCAAACTGCAAATAAAATTGAGGTCTATAGCCTTTTTTGCACATGTTTGCATGGTATTATACCATCTTGAAGAAATGTAACACCTGTACAATGCCTGTTCCAGTAAATAATGTATAGAAATGTATTTGGGAACCCAGATAATGTTAGAATGAAACAATGTTTCCTTTGCTCCACCTTACAGCGAGGGCTCAGCTGAGTGTACAGTAACCACAGTTTAGCTAGTTGCTTTGACTATAGTCACTGGACTGTATCTGGGATATCCATTTTCTGAATTATAGAACATTTTTAGTGATTTTTAGATTTGTTATAATGCATGTTTAGTAGAAGCCATAGGTTTCATTTCACAGTTATTAATGGATTCATTATTCTTGCCTTATATGATCTTGATTTAATTTTATTCTTTTTTAATTTAAAGAGATCAGAATTGATGACAGACCTATGTGGTACAACAGGCTGTACTTCATGTACATTTGGGAAACTTGACCAGTTACAGTGTTTGAGTGATATTAAAGGAACAGTAATGCCAAAAATGAAAGTGTTTTAAAGGAACAGAATAACGCACTGCACTAGTAAAAGTGGTGTATTTGCTTCAGAAAAACGAGTCTAGTTTATTTAAACAAGTAGCTGTGTAGCCATATGGGCAGCCATTCAAGCACAGGATACATGGTAGATAGTTCCCATTGTAGACTGCAGAATGTATCTGTTATCTGTTGTGTATCCTGTGCCTTCTCTCCTTTTTCAGCTTTTTTATGGCTGTCCCCATGGTTACAAAGTGATGTGATTATATCAACTATAGTACAGTTTTTGAAACAAACACACCAGTTGTTCCAGTGCAGGGCAACAGGACATTATATTTTCAGTACTTTAAAATACTTTAATTTGTTGGTGTTACTGTTCCTTTAACACTCTTTTCTGCTGTTGTGGCTAAATATACAGCCTGTCTCCTGAGGATAGGCTAGGAATACTGAGCATGGCACCTGTTGTAAGGGACAGCTGACTTGTCTGCCTACTGTTCACGTAATGGTATAGGCTAAGCTTATAAAGCCCAGCAATTATTTTGAACGCACATTTCATTGAGAGGTGAAAAAAAAGCCTATCCAGGGAGGGAGTCCACATTAACCACCCCAAAATGGGAGCAAGAATGACCCTAGAAAGAGTGTTTCCAAGTACAAGGAAAAGAACTAAAGCAGAGATCCAGAGCTGCCTGATTCACATGTGCTGGCTGGGGGTTCATGCTGATGAAACATGATAGGGCATATTTACTAACCTAGAGCAACTGCACAGACACTGCAATGTTTAGCACACTATTTTTGCCCACTACTGACTGTCTGTCCTGTTGCATAAATAGCTAGAGAATGCATAGGGACTCTGGAGATACAAATACAACAGACCTGTAATTCATACTTACTTTTCATTCCTTTGCATATGTTTGCACTCAAGCACTACTTCTACTTTAGACCCAATCTGCCTGGTGGTCAAATATTTACATTTTTGTATCAGCAGCCACTGAGTCAAAGTGGTTACAAACATGCATGCTAGGTAAAACCTTATGTCAGCTTTCTGGTGCCTCGGCCCAGTTGCTTAATTTTGTAAAATCTTAGACTCCAAACCTACAGTGGAAGCTATTTGGGGGCTTAGACATTGTATGCAAAAAGCTGATTATAATTATATTTATAAAATCCTATTGCATCCATGTTAGGAATTGTGTAAAATGAAGAGTTGTTTTGCGACATGGATAATATAGGCAGGCACGTGATAGAAGTTTAAACACAAAATCCCCCTGTTGTGTCCCCCCATGTTGAAATGGCGGTGATGCTATTTTTCTGCTTTGTCCAGTTTGCAGCAGATCCCCAGTAAAGGAATGCTTACACACACACAAAGCCATCAATGAACGCAAGGCTGCCATATCAGCAGATAGCAACACACAACAACTGTGTTAGTGAGAGAGATCTATGTGACCCAGTATGAAAGGCTGTCCAGAAATAACATGAACGTGTCAGCATGAAAGAGCCCCATGCCCATGTGTTTTATTTTCCTTTTGCATTTGTCTAACTGAAATGTTGAGGCCAGGCCACTGTATTGTTATTTCCCCTTTGCTTCCATTCCTATACTGAAATTCTGTAACTGTTTCAGTGACTAACCTAGCAGGTTTAGCCTTACCTATGTTGCCTTAGAGTGATTGGCTATACACTTTCTTACGCCCTTCTATTTTGTTATAATCCTTTAACAAGAAAGGGGGGTTTGTGGCTTGGATAACAGGGAGCATGACAAACTGTCAGCAAGGGTCATAGCTTGCTCTCAGAGATTCCACAAGATTACTGAAGCCTTGTACTAAGGACACTTTTGCAGGTAATAGTGATTGCAGAGTTGCCCTTTAAATTTTATTTCACTAATATAACTGTCTGTCATTTATAAAAATGCCCATGCCATATAATTTCTAAAGACTAAATTGCAAGTAAAAGTAAAATTGCTCCCCAATTAGCAACATAATGTACTGTATATGTGAGAATGCAAGATATCTCATTAAAGGCATAGAAAATCTTGGAAAATACAGTTTCAATTTACATGGCTCATGTTTATGCACAAATACAAAAGCAGTATGAGAGGCTGCTGTTGTTTGCGTGGCTGAAAGTACGCTTCCTACCCCATGAGGGTCATAATGGCATTTGACTGGGATGTCATAAATAGGGAAGAAAGAGAACAGGAATATGAAGACTGATCTAATTCTTTTTAGATTATCAAAACAAATAAAAACAGACATTGTATGTAATAGATAGCAGCACAGCAATCACCAGTATAGTGTGAAGGGGAGCAATGGTTAGGGCAACATTAGCAGGTTCTTTGGCTGCTGTGGAAGTATATGGGGACTAGTGGGGTTAAGGACTGTCAGGCTCAGTAACCTACACATATGCTATTGCCTGTGTGGTGCCTAAGGGCTAGTCCACACGGGGAGATAGCGACGCGTTTGCGGTCGCGGCGACAAAGCGCCGCGACAGTCGCCGCGACCGGCGCAGGCGACAGTTTTGTATGGGCGCCTATGTAAAAACGCCTGTGCTAACCACACGAGGCGATGCGCTTTTCAACAGTCGCCTGAAAATGCCTCGCCAGGCTTTTTCAGGCGACTATTGAAAAGCGCATCGCCTCGTGTGGTTAGCACAGGCGTTTTTACATAGGCGCCCATACAAAACTGTCGCCTGCGCCGGTCGCGGCGACTGTCGCGGCGCTTTGTCGCCGCGACCGCAAACGCGTCGCTATCTCCCCGTGTGGACTAGCCCTAAGTGGTGGAGGGCAGATAATGGAAGCCAGTGTTGAGTGCTCACTGTTTTTAAAACACACCCACTTTAAACTACACCCATGTTACCACAAGAACTTTTAAGACCAAATGCACATTAATGGTGGTAGCACACCAAAAAAACAAATGGTTTGTGCTCACTGTGGGGATATCACCCTTCACTCATATGTGAAAAATGTAAGTCATATTAAGTCATATTAAAACACACCCTTAAATCCATATGCCTCCTGTGTGGATACACATCACCCCCCTCCCCATAATTAAACACCTTAGGGGCCCCTAACAACAATTTTCAAATGCTAACAAACCCCCAGAACAAACCCTACAAGGCTTATGTTCCACATGGAGCATAGGACAGGCAGAGTATGGCACACACAGGGAGCATAGGACAGGCATTGTATGGCACACACAGGGAGCATAGGACAGGCAGAGTATGGCACACACAGGGTGAATAGGCCAGGCAGAGTAGGACACATACATGAAGCATAGGCAGGCAAAGTAGGACACAGGGAGCAAAAGGAAGGAAGAGTAGGACACACACATGGAGCATAGGGCAGGCAGAATAGGACACGTGCAGGGAGCATAGGGCAGGCAGAGTATGACACACAGGAAGCATAGGACAGGCAGAGTATGGCACACAAAGGTAGCATAGGACAAACAGATTATGGCACACACAGAGAGCATAGGACAGGCAGCATAGGACACATACATAGAGCATAGGGCAGGCAGAGTAGGACACATGCAGGGAGCATAGGGCAGGCAGAGTATGGCACACACAGGGAGCATAGGGCAGGCAGAATAAAGCAGACGATAGGGATACCACTCTAAGATAAACAGTCCATACTGTACTACATACAGTGACACAATGCTGGTGCCCCTTTAGTTTGTATGAGGTTTGAATAAATGAACAATATGGGTACTTTGACTCTGATTCTGAGTTGTGAACAGTACAGTGCTTTAGGGGTGTGAGCAAAAGAGGTGTTTACATGTGTGAACAATGCAGGAGTTTACTGTCTGAAATGAGGTGTAAACAATGCAGGGGTCAGTTAATCTAAGTACTAATACCTTTTTAAAGTTTAAACAAAGTAAGCAGTCACAACAGACAGACTTTCATGTGGGGGGCCACAAAATAGGTGGTCGTGGGCCACCAGTTGGACAGCACTGCTGTAGACATTATAAATAATATTGAAGCAAAGTCAGTAATTAACCTGTGGCTGCACTTGCATTCAAGTTTGGTATCTTAAACAGTTAGCAGCCTGCCACTCATGGAAGGGGCCAAGGACAGCCCAAATTAAACTCAAGGACACTAGAGTCCCCGGTGAGTTCGGCAAAAAGCATTAAGGAGTCACTGCAGAGGATGAGAAAAATGTTCAGGTCTTCTCTGGCCAAGCAGATTTCCACTACTTATGCACTGTGCCCAGAGTGGGTGCATGATCGTGTAAATGGTCTCCTGAAGGAATGGTTGTGTAAAGTGAGCTTATCAAGAAGGAAAGACTCCCCCAAGCTGTCTGACCTACCCAGTAAAGGAATAGTGGGACTAAATGCTGCTAGTAGCTGATAAATGGTGGTGGTGGTTCAATTCTATTTAATTTTGTAAAGAGTTGTGTAAAGATTTCTCCCAAAACCCATTTTTTGTTTCTAAGTGTCAGGTTGCCAAATGGTAGGTGTGTGGACAAGCCCCATCCCGGATACTATATATATCCTACGAGGACACCAAAGCACAGATTCATTCTTTGTTATGAGCATGCTACTGTTGACCCCATTGGGTATGTTAAGTAACTGCAAGAGCAACTGCAATAAGGTATAACTGTCAAAAACAATTGGGAACATTCATGCATGAATTGACCTGGACATCTGTGTGTTGCATAGCACAATGCAGAAGCAGGTCTAGAATAAAATTCTAATAGGCCTTGGTATTTAAAGTACATAAAGGCCAAACAGTCCCCCACAGGCCCAATAACTAGTAACTGTATATGGCATTTTACAGCAGCCCCTCTGACATTTGCCAGAATCAACAGATTGCCAGACAGGGTCTAGTCTGAAGCAACAGTGGGTCCCCAACCTTTTTTACCCGTGAGCCACATTCACATGTAAAAAGAGTTGGGGAGCAACACAAGCATGAAAAATATCCTGGGATGCCAAAGAAAGGATATGATTGGCTATATATATGGTAGTCTCTAAGTGGACTGGCAGCCTACAGGAGACTTTCTTTCGCCATAAACCTGTTTTTTTTTTTTTTATAGCTTTGCCATAAAGTATTTGCACAGTGCTTTTACATTAACTGTCTAATGCCCACTATTCCTGTATGAGGGGGCTGCCATATTTGTGCAGACGGAGTCCGTTAGCATTAGAAGCTTTAACTGACAGGCTGAGATGAGACAGTCAGGTTGGCAAAAAAGTCAGGTTTAGAAACTTCAACTAACAATTACTTACAAAAACAAACCTCTCAGCAAAAAAACGATCAACATGACCTATAGGTTACATTAAATGTACATTCATATTTTAAAAAGTAGTTTTTTTAGTGTCAGTATCACTTTAAAGCCACTAGGAGCAACGTCCAAGGAGTTGGTGGGCAACATGCTGCTCGTTAGACACTGGTTGGGGACCACTGTTCTAAGGCCTCAGGTGGAAACAGCTGTTTCCTTCCTCTGGATGAATATATGGTGAGGGATCAATCCTGTAAAGATATCCAATAGCTCGGGATACCTCTAAAGGCATAGAGATTCCTGTAGGCAGTGCTCTTGGAGCATCTGTCAGTCCTCAGTAAAATTAAAGTTATACTGACACTAAAAATTTTATTTTCAAAATATTAATCTACATATTATGTTACCTATAGGTCATGTTGTCATTTTTCACTAATAGTTCTGCTTTTGTTAGTACTTGTTACTTGAATTTCCTAAACCTGACTGTTTTGCCAACCTGACTGTCCCTTCTTAACCTAGTAGTAAGTAGTAAGAAAGGTAATGTAAAAGCATCAGACAAATAATTTTATGGCAAAATTATAAATAGCATTCAAAGACAATGTTATGATAGATAATAAAAAAGGTTCTTTTCTGATGTCAGTATCTCTTTAAGCAATACCCAACTTTAAAGAAGGTTTCCTGACAGTCAACCAACTTTGCTCCCAGCTCAAAGCCAGTCTTTGGTGGTGGCTAGACGTTCACAAACTTGTCCAAGTGTTTTCCCTCTCTCCGAATGATTGCAAAGTTCTATTGACAGATGCTTCTTCACTGTGGTGGGTGGCTCAAGGCTTCATAAAGTTCATAAGAGAGCATAGAGTCAAATGTATTGGAAGTCAGGGCAGTGTTTTCAAACCTTGACTTCATGGCTACCTCAGAGAATTCTCAGCTTCTAGCTTTCTTTTTAATAGATTCAATCTGCTGGCCCAAGGAACAGATGCTCTCCATCGGCCCTGGAAGTTCCAACTTGCCTATGTCTTCCCAACAATTATTCTCCTCTTTCATATCAGTCTCAAAATAATCCAAGAAATAGCAAATGTGACTCAGTTAACATCTTATTGGCCTTGTTGTCTGTGGTTTCTGCTACTGAGAAGATAATACATAATGGACCCATGGCCAACCCTAATAAAGAGAAAATTTGTTGATTCAAGCCCCAGTAGTCCATTCAGATCCACACTTTCTTTCTTTGGAGTTTAAATGCAAGATGCACTTTCAACACCTACATAGGAAAAGTTTCTGCTTTAGCAGCTAAAGATCCTGTGCGCCCCCCCCCCCCCACACACACACATTCTGGCCCAGATTTACAGAACACAAAGTATGTGGTAGCACTGTCAGATATGACAACAGTTAAATGGGTGGAAGATCTTGTAAAACGCATTTTTTCTCTGTGGCTCATCTGTTAGTTATCAGTGCTCTTTGCATGGTTCTGTTTGAACCTTTAGAATAAACATTATTATTTCTGGTGACAAGGGTTGCCATCTTTTCTGGAAAAAAATACTGGCCTTCCTGTATATTTACCTTTTTTTTCCTATTAATAACATTGGGAACAGCCATAATTTTTACCGGCCAGGTGGCAACCATACTGATGACATTAAAGGTAGGACTTCACGATGCGAGAGGAGCCGACACGCGAAACACGACAAAATGCATGCGATATGTCGGATGTTCTAAAGAAAACGGAAGTGAAGGAGAAATCGCAGGTAAGAACTACATTTATCGGACTGTCCGATGAAAACGCAGCGCGTTTAGGCTGGAAAAAATACCAGCCAACACTAGTATACACTAAGGTTGCCACCTTTTCTGGAAAAGTTTCCCTATTACCAACATTGGTAGCAAGCATAATTGTTACAGGCCAGGCTGGTAAAATACAGGCCTGGATGCAACTTTAGTGTACACCCATCTGTTGTACAACGCTGATGTACCCACGGTCTCCCGTCACCATACTGAATTCCCATTGTTTGTCCTGTTTCTCTGTTGAATTTCAATGTTTGCATGTGTGAATGATATCAGATGAGCTTGTGTGCGGTGGCTTCGGGAGAGCGTATGCCCATTAGCAATGAAGTCACCTCTGTGATATACACGAATGGCAACATTTTCAGCTGCGTGCTACCCACGACGCCAGTCCCCCGGCTTTTGGATCACTATGGTTAACATCTGTGCTAGTGCTTTATAAATACATGAATATTACTCATGTGGTGCTTTTGTTTTTGAAGATAAATAATAATAAACGTAGGGGAATATATGGCAATACATTGTTTTACATACAAAGAGGCTCATTTTGTTTATTATTATTTGTTGTTAACCTTTTGTTAATTCCCTTACACTATTATATGTAGGTTTACTCTGAAGAAATCATTTGCGCGCAGCTTGACTTGATGAACTACAGCTCCCAGAAACCCCTGACTGGAGCTTGATAACAGTATAGCTAAGGGAATGCATTTCTTTATGGGGGTTGACTATTAAAAAGCTATTCTAATACTGGGGTTGTAAATTGCAGCTAACTAAGTCAAGCACCTCCCCCGCTTCGTCTGTTTGTCTCTATCTGCAACTGACAGGCAGCACGCCTGAAAACATAGATCGGGCCCGCACAATGCCGCAGAACGGCATGCTGGGAGTGGTAGTTCACGGGGGCACTATGTTATATAGACACGCACGCGGGTTGGCATACAAGTCCCGTCATGCTGCATTCATAGAAGTCCCGGATGTCTATCGCGCCGGAAGAGAAGACAGCCTCTTTCCCAGCCATCTTTTGGCATATTAGCAAGCGAGCTCTAGGCTCCAGGCCTCGTTGAATCGGAGGAAAATCCACCTCTTAAGGGGCCATCATGCCCGGTCACTTGCAGGAAGGCTTCGGCTGCGTCGTAACCAATCGGTTCGACCAGCTATTTGACGATGAGTCCGATCCGTTCGAGGTGTTGAAGGCGGCCGAGAACAAGAAGAAGGAGGGCGCAGGGGCACCGGGCCAAGGGACCGGCAAGACGGCGGCTCAGGCTGCCAAACAGCCAAAGAAGGAGTCCCAGAAAGACAGGAAGAATCCTGTAGGTGAAAAGGAGGAGACCCCCGCGCCTGTACCGCTCAAGAAGGAAGGTAACGCGCCATGGGTCTAGCACTTAGGGAGTGACAGTAGGCCCGGGGCTGATTAGGAGGTTTAATCCAATGACAAGTGGTGAGACGTGCATGCATTCGCAAACGAACCCTCCGCAACTCACTTTTCTACTTGTTTTACACTATAATTCCCTACATGCGAATTTAGGCGATAAAGTACAACTCCAAATGCTTGGCGTTATAGTTCAACTTGAAAGGTACCGTAAAGCGCGCATTAGCAGTCGCTACCTTTTCTTGTCGAATTGTAAATTACACGTTTAAATTAACGGGTTCTCTCCCTGATCCTGTGAACTTCTTGTCACACGGGCCCATTGTAAGGGGGGAGGGGAGAGTAAAGAATTGAACTGTCCTCCAAGGTCAAGCGGACCTGTCAGTCGAGTGTTACCGTTACGGCCTTGCACGTGGAGCTCTGCCTGGTTTCCTTAGGAGAGGCTTGTGGCGGGAGAGCGCTAGGCGACCACGTGGTCTCAGGCGGGGGAGGGCGCTGCCGGTTGTCACAACAGTAGGCCCGCGAGCACGTGGTCTTCTCGCAACTCCTATCCCTGAAATGTGTGTTTCTGTACTCATACTGTTAGTATCAAGAGAATGCAGCTTCAATCCCCGTTACTAAAGCGGGGTCCCTTGTGCCAAAACAAATGTACAGTATGATCTGCCTCTTCACCCCAAGATATTTTGGAAGGCATCTTGACGTTTGCTTAAATATTAATGTCCACAAACTAATGGGAAACTTTCCAGCGCCTGACAGGAAAACAAATAACGAGACGCTCTGCTTTTTACAAACTTCTAGATCTCGTTTTCCTGATCATTTCCTCGACTTACCCGCTAGCACCTTAAACTGCCCCTGAGGCTTTACATTCACTGTATTATGATTATTGCAATCCATTACTACATCTTCTGTCAGGTGTTTCCCCATTAAGTGAATGTGTGCAGCACATGTGGCCTTGGGTACTTTTTAGCTAGCTGAAGTAAAGCTGTGAAGAAACCACCTCAATGTGCCATAACCTTTTAGCATGTGTGACCAACAGGAGCGCTTCCCCAATGAGGGAGTTGAGGCTGTCGCTTCAGGCTGCAGCACTTCATTAGGTACCAGGGGACTCAAAAATGCAGCTCCTGGTACTTTGAGACACATTTTTGGTTTTCAAACCGGAAATTCTGCTCTTCTAGTGCAGAAAGCGCAGTAAGGCTTTCTGCGCTAGCGTACAGGCCCTCTCTGCTGGCCCTTGTGGACCCCCTCAGGGGCAAAACGGTAAAAGTACGGGGGGGGCGGCAGCAACTGCTTATTCCAGAGGGGCCAGGATTGCCCCTGGTGACCAATCTCACCACACCTCATAGTGGTTGATCTTCTGTGTGTCATCTTTATTCTGCTTCTTATATATACCTCTGCATGCCTTACAGCAGTGGTCCCCAACCAGTAGCTCGTGAGCAACATGTTGCTCTCCAACCCCTTGTATGTTGCTCCCAGTGGTCTTAAAGCGGGAGCTTATTTTTGTATTCCTGGCTCTCTGGCAAGTTTTGGTTGTGTAAAAACCAGGTGCACTGCCAAACAGAGCCTCAATGTAGGTTGACAATCCACATAGGGGCTATCAAATGGCCAATCCTAGCACTTATTTGGCTACCCAAGAACATTTTTCACACTAGTGTTTTAAAGCCATTCTGGTTTTAAATTCCTGTTTCTTAAATTTGGGTCACCAGATGTTGCTGGGCTACAACCCCCCAGCATTTCTCATCTTAGAATCAAATGTTGATGCATACTAGGAGTTGTAGTTAATATTTGGGGACACAAGGTTAAAGGGCTACTATACTCTATTCCCCATACAGAAAGTGCAATGCAAAGGGCATGTGCCAAACAAACTATTTGCCTATTGGGTTATTCACGGTAAATCTGCATTTTATTCCTTGAGCTAAACAGGGAAATTCCATGTCTGGTCCTTGTGAGGTAGAAAATTAGATAATCGATGCACTAAACACCTGCTAGTAAAACGGTCACAAGGGAAGGTGAAGTGAGGAGGATTGTAATCTATCTACCTCTACCCAGCAAAAATGGAGTAGCTTCATTTTCCCTATTTATCTTAAAAAAAAAAAAAAAAATATTGATTAAAGGAACAGGTACAAAGTACAACATACAGGAAAATAAAAAAATAGATTGCACTGAACAAGCGTTTTGCCCCTTTAAAAAAACTTTGCTTGGACAATACAATAAACCACATTGTTTGCCATGTATTAAACAAGGTTGAGTGTTCCCTTTAGTTGAGCATTGACAGTGTGCGTTCTTGCTATGCACGTGTTTATGTATATATGATCATATTTAAGTTATACTCCTTTTGTCACCCAGCTACTGGGGGATTTAATAAAGTAGCATAGGGGCAGCGCAAGCTCTATATATAGCATGTTTGAGGGCAGGATTAAATTAGTGACGTCTGTGGAGTCTGAGTAAACTGGGGGCAATAAAAAATCCTTTGGAGGGCCACATCCAGCTCACGGCCTCCAGTTTGGAAGACTTAAACGGACAAAGTTTGCGTGCATTGTCGCACTACAGCTGTTTCATTGAATGCAGCCCATCAAGGGAGGATTCTGGCCCCAAATGCCCCTTAGACTTATTAGGGATTCACCGAATCCAGGATTCGGTTCGGGATTCGGCCTTTTTCAGCAGGATTTGGATTCGGCCAAATCCTTCTGCCTGGCCGAACTGAATCCTAATTTGCATATGCAAAATATGGGCAGGGAGGGAAATCGTGTGACTTTTTGTCACAAACAACGAAGTAAAAATTGTTTTCCCCTTCCCACTCCTAATTTGCATATGCAAATTAGGGTTCGGTAGTCAGCCAATTCTTTCATGAAAGATTCGGGGGTTCGGCCAAATCCAAAATAGTGGATTCGGTGCATCCCTACTTGTTATAATGCAGCCCTGGAATGAATAAAATAATGCCATTACATGGAAACCTTTGGACAGCTGATATTTTCTGTTAACACTTTAATAACTTGAGTAATTTAAGGATTAATTGAAGGCTTTTGCTAAATCTAATTATTGAAAGACAGTCATGCAATACGTATGTGTTTGTTACATGACTGTGTGTCCTTGAGAGTTGGCACCCCATATCAGGACTGGGCACTTTATAGCAAGTATGCATACTTAAATGGCAAACCAATGTGAAGGTCTAAGGCCATGACAACTATAATTGCATGTGAACTTTCATTTTCTTGGGTTTGTGTACACTAATTACCCTCCATTCATATGACAACACACATGTTCTTATGCTGTGTTCACATGCACTCAAGCCAAATTCACAATGCATAAAACTTAGAATGGTAGTGCATATTACTTTTCATTGCTGCATAAATGTTTATAACTGCAAAAGGCATGTTATTAATCTAGTTCATTCTATGGCTATTAAATATTACTTATTGTAATATGCTCTTAGTTGCAGTTAAACTGGGAAGTGTTAACCCCTGGCTATTCACAGGGGCATAGAGTGCTAACTTACATTTGATTTATGTACATGGAAATGCATGCAGAAGTCATATTCTTGTATTTTAATTACAATTTAGGCCTTCATTGCCGCTTAAATTGTACTTTAACTCTTTGCCTACTGGTGCGTGAGCAAATGAGATCATGCATCACCTCCCTATTAAAGGGGACCCATCACCCAAAGAAATTATTCAAAATCCTATTTTATCACATTAGTCAAGCAAAATGAACTTTAATTACACTATATATATTATTTGAATCTTGTTTCCTTCAGTCTGGGATTTCAAAATTATAGCAAGCAGGCAGCAGCCATTTTGTGGACACTGTTATTAGGACAAGCCTTGTGTCATCTCAGAATCTTGTTTGTGCACCAGAATGGGGGGCCTGATGTCCATTTCCATGCCCTAGATACACAATTAAATGGTTAAGAGAACGGAGGAATGTGTGGAGAGCAGTGACATCTAGGAAGTGCAGAATGGAAAGTGAAAGTAATTGTCTGCCCCGCTTCTATGCCATTGGCATAGAGGAGGGGCAGACAATATTTGATTGACAGCGGAGATTTTTAAATGAGCTTACAGCAGCTATGAATGCTTTAATAAAAAATAGAAATTGGATTTTATGTTTAATTTGAAAAGGACTTTTATTATACAGATTTTTGTGTCAGGGTGACGGGTCCACTTTAATATACACATAACCTGGAAAGGACTGTGGACTGTGTTGTCTCGCACTCCTAATTTTGCTGCTAGTGCTAAAGATGTAATTCATTACCAGGTAGAGGGTTAAAAGGGGCAAACAGGATACATGGAAAAAAACCCCAAATTTTTGTAGGTAATGAATATTATATGATGCTGGTTTTACTTTGGACTAAAAAATATCTTTAAATGTCCCCTATATTGGAACTCCTGATAGATATGCTATGGTCTTTGTCCATGTTTCTGATGAGGGTTGGGCGTGTCTTAACAGTCCCTGCCTTAAGCACAGTAGGAGGGGAATAGCCAATGACAGTCCTGCACCAACACAAGCCAAGACAGGCTTCAGTCCACAATCTTGTCAGCCTAGCTGCTGATTGGTTCCTATCCTACAGTGCAGTTTACCACTGGCTCCCCTGTACAGCCTGGGAAAGGAGGCATCAGGAAGTGGAACAGATGGATGGGACTAGTTTGCAGAAATTTTCAATAAATCAACCCGAGACTTCACTTTTTTTCAGCAAAATTTGCAATGGTGAACGCACACATTTTCTGATTTAGCAATCAATTTAAATAGCTTTTATAGAAGGTAAAACAAATGGTATTTTAATGGTAATAACTGGTATGAGTGGGAATAGTTAATCCTTGTATACCCTTAACTGGTTACAGCAGCTGTTGTGATGGGGGGCTCCCTTTAGTAGCAATGGTAGTGCTGAGATTCTATTCTCAGGCCAGGGTGTGCTGTCAATCAATACTGGCTGCATATTTTCTCCTCAATCCAAGTCATCTTTGTTTGTTGTAGAACTGGTAATATTTGTTGGCCAGTTCAGATTGTAATTTATTATTTGTTTGAACTGTTTCTATGAGCCTAACGTAACTGACTTTGTCTTTAACAGATAAATGAACCCGAAGCTGTTGTGAGCTTTTGTGGATATATTATAACCGTAAATGAAAACTATACATTCAGAGTGAATTCTGAACTAATAGAAAATGTATACAGGTATTGGGCCCCTTATCCGGCGTCCGAACATCTGGCACGCTCCAAAAACCACCACTCTGGAGCACCAGCTCCAAAATCCGGAATTAGGTCTCTGAAAAAATAAATAAATAAACGGTCCGGCAACCCGCTCCAAAATCCGGACATCCGTTCCTTTAATTAGTAAAGAAATTACATATTCGGCAAACAAACATAAATCATTACCGGACTTTAAACTCCTCTCCCTGCTTGTGGCATGCGCTTATTTCCGGTTCCTCTCTGACACCTCTCACTCGTGACACTGTCAGCGTAGCTGTGCGTCTTGCGTATATGCAGGTCACAGGTTAGAGCCTCCCGCTTGCTTGTAAGTTTCTATGAAATTTATTGTTTGCTCTCTCTTCCATCTTGGTCTCCACCCCCCGCTAATAAATTAAACACGTGAGCCAGCTTTATGCAATGCTGTGAACCAAAACACTTGTTCCTTTATCTGTACATTTTACAAGTGGCCCATCATTAACAGGAATCCCCAAGCTGCATTCCTAATAAAATATTTTTTATTTGAAGTTAAATAAACAAATATAAGCAAATTGTAGCTAACAAAACTGTTGTACTGTGTTTTTTCTAACTTTAAAACAAACTAGTATAGTGCTCCAAATTACAGAAAACCCCCTTATCTGGAATAGCCCAGGTCCTGAGCATTCCGGATAATAGATCCTATACCTGTACAAGTTAAAAGGGCAATAAGTGTATCATTAAAATGGACTTTCGAATTATCAACTTCTTTCCAGTATGCATTAAGTAAAATTGGTTACTGTTAATAGTGTAAATTAGGGATACAAAAATCCAAGCAAGCCAAATCCAAGTGCCTGACTGAACCCTCTTAAAATCACATGACTGTAATAGGATGTGTGAGAGTAAAAGACACAGCTCTTCCTTCACTAGCTGATAAAACCTTCTGTGAAGACTAGTGATGTGCGGGTTGACTTGAAATCTGCAAGTTCGGGCCAGCTCAGTACATCCTTAGGGGGTGGCAGTCCAAAATCTGCTTACACCTCACCTAGTTCATGACATGAATGCCCTGACGGCGGCCTATGGGCACTGCTATATTAATGATGATGATGATGCAGCATGTCAGGTAGAGTTTGGGTTGGGACCAGGCAGGTTAAGAGTTGGGTGTGGTTTGAAAAAATAACTAGTGGAGACCTGTAATTTTGTCTGCTTAATTCATAGCAGCCTTACTGTTCTTTTCCCAGAAAAACCAGATGCATGTTTTTGCCTTCTCTCTTCTGTGCCATAGTATGCACATTGATTAATATCTGTGTCACAGGCATTAGGCGGGTTGGTCGGAGACCTGATCAGCAACAACAACAGCAGCAGCCAGCTCAGCAGCAGCAACAACCCTCTCAGCCATCACAGGGTGAAGGAAAGCCAGTTGACAGGAGGCAGTCTGATAGGCGGCCACCCCGTGAGCGCCGTTTTGATAAACCAGCTGAAGAAAAGGGTGAAGCAGGGGAATTTTCTGTTGACCGGTAAGTTTCCAAACAAATTACCACAAGTACATGTTGCTTCTGTGTAAGTTAAGATTGTAAAATATCCCAATATTCAAAACTAAACTGTTTTCCATAATTTATAGAACTACCTGATCACTTTAGTAGTACAGGTATGGGAACTATTATCCAGGAAACTCCAGGTCACAAGCATTCTGGATAACTGATCTATCTGTAATTTGGCTCTTCATACCCTAATGCTACTAGATAATAGTGTAAACATTATATAAACCGAATAGGCTGGTTTTGCTTCAAATAAGGATTAATTATATCTTAGTTTGGATCAAGTACAAGGTACTGTTTTATTATTACAGAGAAAAAGGAAATAAGTTTTTTTTAAAACTTGGATTATTTGGATGAAATTAAGTCTATGGGAGACAATGTTTTTATTTGTAAATATAAATGCTATTGGAAACTGTATCTTTCTGGCTGTTTCTGCAGTAATTTATTTTGCAGTGTACAACTAAAACATTAGCACTGGATAGAACCAATGCAAAGAACTCTTCACTGAGGTAATCTGTTCTTGGTGCATATTAAAGGGGTTGTTCACCTTCAAACACCAAGTTGTTTTTCAGATAGTTTGTCTGAAATAACGAGTTTTTTCCAATTAATTCTATTACTACTATTTTCTATGTGTGATTGTTTTTCCAATATTCAAGTGTAAAGTGTCATCTTTCACCTTCTAAAGCTAGTCTGGGAGGGGGGGTTGCTGACCCTGTAAATTGATACATTTAGTTGATACATTTCTTATCTTTGTCCCTGCTGAGCAGAATCCCAGCTGTTAGAATTGGTACAATGGTTGCCAATATTCCAGAGATGCTGCTGAGAAATGTATCAACTAAATGTTGCAAAACTAACCGTTAAGAGTCTGCACATGAATTACTGAGCTGCTAGACTCAAACACCAGAAACAGGAACACTAAACTTTAACTAAATGGTAAAAAATAAATGATGGCAAGTATTTGAAAAAAGTGACAATGTGAAAAAAATTGAACGGAAAAGAGTGTTTGGAAGGTGAACAACCCCTTTAATTATTACTTTAATTGTGGGGAACGCTTCATAGACTGGCATTCAAGTTAATGTGATTGTGTTGGGTGCAAGTCGCTACTATCCCTTTAAGTCCCATTAATTATGTGAACAGGTTTAAAGAGTCAAAAAAAATTGGCAGGCAAAACCCATGTCTCTAGTCTTCCAAAATCGCTTGAAGTCTCCTCTTGAGGCAAATTCCAGCAATTTTGGGAGACTGAAGCAACACATGGGTTTTACCACCAGCAATTCACATTATTGCCTATGGGAAAAGCTTTTACAGGAGATTAGTCGCCCACAGAAGCAGAGATTTATCACTGGCGATTTATTTCCATTGCTCTAAAAGTACATTGTATAGGACAGCCCTTATGTAAAACACTGTCATCTAAACAAACCATTTTTATTAAAATACACGAACAGTATCTGCCATTGAATATAACTAAATAGAAAAACCGCCATTTTAAGTACGATGGGCTGTCCAATGGCTTTCATGATTCACTGTGCTCACCTACAAACCAAGGGCACACCTAAATGCTAGGTCACACCAGCCAATGAATTAACAGAGCTCTATCGGTTTGTGCCTGCCGGTTAGTGCCTGCATTGTTTCCTGTCAGGTGATCGCCGATGGAGAACACAGAACATCACAAAATGGTGGCTCCAGGAAAACTTATTAAGGCAATATTACTGCTATATTTAGGAAATGTTTTATGATCTAAAATATCTGTTGGGTTAAGTGTTTTTTGAAAGTAGTCTTCCTTTAAAGGGGAAGTTCGCCCTTTAAACAACCTTTGATTTTAATCAATTTTGTTTAAATTTAAACCTCCTTATTTTGCTTTTTTTTTTTTTCAGTTGGGATTCACTGACATTGTACATATTTCTGTTTAGGCCTTCTCGTTCATCTACCATTCTGCCTTCTCAACTGCTTTCTAACTGCATTCTGGTTCCTTAGCCCTAGCTATCCTAGCGACAGCTGCACAGTAATTAAAAATGCACTTAAAAACAAAACATACACCCTATGCATATTTATATGCCAAATGTTTAGTTTTAAGGTGACTTGCCTCTTTAGCATGCAATCACAAACCTAATTTCTAATTGTTTAGAAGGATATTGCTATATATTTCTTGTTGAAGCATGAACCTTTTCATTTTTAGACCCATCATGGATAGGCCCATCCGTGGTCGTGGTGGCCCTGGTGGAAGGGGTGGACGTGGCGGACGTGGACGTGGTTTGGGCAGGGGTGATGGCTTTGACTCTCGTGGAAAACGTGAATTTGACAGGCATAGTGGCAGTGACCGGGCGTAAGTCTTGTCTTGAGTGCTTCTGTTGACTTTCTTGTATTTGCTTCCCTAATAACCATAATCAAAACACTGACAATATAACTCATTTTGGCTAGTTCTTCACATTTCAGTGGCCCAAAGCATGAGGAGAAGCGGGGAGGAAGCGGATCACACAACTGGGGCACTGTTAAGGATGAATTAAGGTAGGATGGTAAAATTTCATGATTGAGTAAAATAAGATTGTGGATTTTTTTTGTCCAAAAAATAAAATGTTAATCAAGCCTCTCTCGCAAACTGGTCATGCCAGGAAAAAGGAGGAGGCATTGTTAAACCATCACTGTTTCTTAGTACAACACTTTTTTTTTTTTTTTTTTTTCCAAAACTGTGCACCAAATCCTGTTTTCAGTTTGTGATTTGGCCAAATATTTTTTCAGCAGGATTTGGTTTGGCCACGTGCCTGGCCAAACCAAATCTGATCCCTAAAAACCACAAGAGTGTTGGTTACCCGAACAAGGGCGTCACAACATTGTTCTTTTTAAACATTTCTAATTTGGTGTGGGATTTGGCCTAATCCTAAAATAGTTTTGGTACATCCCCTAGTTTGTGTTCTATAAAGTACGGGATTTTAAGGACTAATGTTCTACCAAAGCTGTTTCTACTCGGCTCTGCATTTTTTATTTGCAATCTGAAACAGTTCAGTATAACAATTGGGTAAATAGATTGTGTTAGGCAACCAGTCACTCCAGCCTTTATAGATTACATTTTTGTCAACTATATTGAAAACTTTTTTTTTTTTTTCCATAGACTTTCTATTTATCCAGTTTTTATTTTTACACTGAACAATTCCTTTAAAGGAGAACTGTTGTACATTATGTGTTGGACTTCTCTACCAGCCCAATGCAACCACAGCCCTTTAAAAGTAAAGATCTGTGTCTCCAAATATGCCCCAATAGCTCCCCATCTTCTTTTCTGCTGATTCACTGCACATGCTCTGTGCTGCTGTCCATTATTTAGTATAGGGATTGACTCAAAATATACAGTACGCATAGAATATAAATGGCATATATAAGGCTGATTAGTACTTAATATAGATTATCATGGTAGCACAGAAACAAGTGCAACTAGCATGAACATTTAATAATCCGCCTTGAAGCATCAACTTGATAATTTGCAACGACCCCTAAGCTTAGCTTTTCAACAGCTGCTAAGGGCCCACTGAGCATGTGAGTGTCTGACACTTTCCAAGATGGTGACCCCCTGTGACAAGTTTGAAGTATTGGATCATTGCTGCTATTGAGAAGCTGAAACTTTAGGCTGTTGCAATAAGTTCATTATTTAAAATATGGTATTTTAGGCATATTCATTTTCAGAGTTTAGTTCTCTTTTAAAGCTTGCTTCCTGTATGTGTGCTTCTCAAACACATCACCACGTTATTCTATAATGGCAAGTTCAGGCTATCACAGTAGTGGGAATTTTGACTGCCGATTATGTGATGAGGTATGCAAATTGGTTAATCTAACATTGCACTTAGACATTGACACCATGAATTTGTTATAAGAGGGCTTAGGTGAATGCTCCGAGCCAAAGCAAAACATCTACTTTATTACCCTATGTGCTTTACATTTTCAGTGAATTGGACCAGTCCGCAGTCACTGAGGAAGCTCCCGAAACTGAAGAACAGCCTGCTGTTGATTCTGAAAACAAGTAAGTGTTAAAGCTTCAGCTATTCCATTTTTCTCTACAACCTCCATTTTTTTGTATATTTTGTTCAGTTTAGGCACAGGATTGTTTTAATGTAACTGCACAGAATCTTAATTTTCTACTTAAGTTTGTGCTTCTATGTGTACATGACTTTACAGATAGCCCTTAGGACTGCTATCATCTCACCCCAGAGTTATCTTGCATTTTCCAATAACCTTAGTGGTTATGTTTAAACTGCCATCATGTAACCACTGTATAATGCAGCAGCTTGGCCCTCACTGGGACACTGCCCTGTAAGAAAATTGATATACATGTAATAGTAGTCTAACAAGCCACATTGTAGTGAGTTAAAGGGATACTGTCATTGAGAAACATGTATTTTTTTTTTTTTTTTTTTTTTTTTTGCTCCCTGAGCATAATCCTGTACTGAGATCATATTTATTTATTTTTTTATTTTTTTTTATAATGAACATTGTTAGGTTTAATTTTGCAATTTGACATGAGGCAAGGCCTTTTTTATTTTTATCTTTTTATCTTTTCCAAGTGCCCTTAGCCTTGTGATTTGTGCACTCATAAGCTACAGTCTATTTACTGCTGCACTGCAAGAGTAATGACTTCAAAGAAAAATCTCTCCAGATCCTAAATATATTATACCAGTGATCCCCAACCAGGGGCTCTCACAAACCCCATAGATGTTGCTCTCAGTGGCCTCAAAGCAGGTGCTTAATATTTGAATTTCAGTCTTGCAGGCAAGTTTTGGTTTCATAAAAGTATCTAGTAGCAAATCACAGCCCTTATTTGGCCTCCCCAAGATGTTTTCATGGTTGTGTTGATCCCCAACTTTTAAAGGAGAATTTCCCTGGGCGCAAAACCCCTCCCCTGTGTTGCCTCCCTGGCCTACCTGTCCTGCCGGGCAAATGCCCCTAACTTGTTACTCACCCCTCTGCGCAGGTCCTGTCCACGGAGCTTATAGGCGCCATCTTCTCCCAAGCGGTCTTCTTCCTGCTTTGACTGGCGTTTTTGGCGCATGCGCAGTATGAGCATTTACCGGGTATGGATCTACTGTGCATGCGCAGTAGATCCGTACCGGTAAATGCTCCTGCGCATGCGCCAGAAGATGCCGATTAATCCAGGAAGAAGACCGCTTGGGAGAAGATGGCACCTGTGAGCTCCGTGGACAGGACCTGCGCAGAGGGGTGAGTAACAAGTTAGGGGCATTTGCCTGGGGGGACAGGTAGGCCAGGGTGGGCAACACAGGGGAGGGATTTTTGCGCCCAGGGGGTTTCCTTCTCCTTTAACATTTGAATGTGGCTCATGGATAAAAAAATAAGTTGGGGACCCCTGCATTATACAGTGAGAGGCAGAGGGTATTGACACCGAAAAACATTACATACAGTTAGATCCTGACACTCCAGTCATCATCCTTAACCTTCCAAGAAGCCTGTTATCTGAAGGCTGGAGAAAGTTTCATTTAAATCACACGCAAAAGGTGACAAAAACTAGGCATTCATGACAACATGGGAAGTATTAATTAGCTGAGGCAACAGCTGCTTGAAAGGACTTGCATTGTGCTGACTGTTTCAGAAACCCAGGATCATGTATAATGATCTGAGATGTCTCTACTATTATTAAAAGTAAATCTATGGTAATTTATATGGTAGAATTATTTGCAGTGTTCTATAGTATTAAAAACTAAGCCATAAAATCATGACTTTCCCTTTAATATTTGCTTTGCAGACATTTTATTATTAAAATGTTGCTGTTCATTTATGCAGCAATGGAATCTCAAGGTGAGCATTTCCCTAAACCACGCCTGCAGTTTTCTGGCACATATGTGTAAAAGGGCAACTAAATTAAGATACAAAATAGAAGCATTTACATGTAATGTTCACTTGTTTTACACTTGTGAAAGTTGTGTTTTAGATCTGATCACTTTATTTAAAAATTACTTTCTTCTGGGACAGTTGTAGTTTTATTTTCTATGGCTAATGTTACACCGGGTGAATTCTTTGATAGCAGAAAGATCACTAAAACTGCCAGTGCTACCCCTCCCCCCATAGACTTTTATGGAAATCACCTGCACCAAAGGTGACTGACTGCTTGTCTTACACCAGCAAACAGCAATATATTTCCAATGGTGGAGGAACACATAAAACCACTTCCTTCAATTACATTTGCTTGGTATAAGCATTTTCATACAGCACCATTGACTCTTTTTTTAATTGAATTTTCCCCTTTGTCTGCAGAGAAAATGAGGCTGAAGAAGTGAAGGAAGAAGGTCCTAAGGAAATGACTCTGGATGAATGGAAAGCAATGCAAGACAAAGACCGTTCAAAAGTTGAATTCAACATCCGTAAACCAAATGAAGGTGCAGATGGGCAATGGAAGAAAGGCTTTGTCCTGCATAAAGCAAAGAGCGGACAGGTAACTTTTTAATAACACACTGGATATATCCGATTCATGTTAGCTTTTAGATTCCAAAATTATCTTGAATTTGGCTAAAATGTTTAATGCTAATAAAATGAATTGTGCATGAAGGAATTTTGATATTGTTGGTATCCTCACCAACATACTTGGGGGGGTTTCATAGCAGTATACTGTCTTTGCCAGAAAATTGAAGCATAATGTAATTGTTCAATTAGTGTGTTCCCCCATTAAACTTAAGTGCAGTGATTTGCTGGATCTTCTTTCTGTTTGTACATTGCTTTACAGTACATAAATTGACCTTTAGATTTGCTGCCACAAACTGTTGCAATGTTGTAGGAGATTGACAAAAAGAATCTTATCTGTTTGTTCAAAGACTCAAGCCGAGTTAGATGCCCTGGAACATCACTTCCGTAAGCCTGCAAATGACATAACTTCCCAACTTGAAATTAACTTTGGAGATCTTGTCCGCCCTGGACGTGGAGGCAGGGGGGGTAGAGGTGCCCGTGCCCGAGGTGGTAGGCCTATTCGTGGAGGAAGAACTGACAAGGTGACGTATTTAAAGGAGACTTGCATTTACCAATTGCTCAAAACGTAATGTGTTTCTAATAAATATTGGGTGTATACTTAAACTGAACTATTGCGAAAATGAAAATTTTACTTTTTGCTTCAGCATACTGAATTAAGTCACTTTTTAAATACAATCAATTAAAAAATCTGTACAGTTTCTGAAATAATCAAGTTTATCTTCACTATCCCTCTCTCTCTGCATCTGTTTCTTCTCATTCTGTCTTCATGCAGGAGTTGGGTGTCAGATAAATGATCCAATATATCTTGTGGGGGGCTCCTTTTGCCTAGAAGATGTATTGGAGCTCTATCTATTAAAATCTTCAGACACCATGTCTCACTACATGCAGGATTTGTGCAAAAGGCAGTTATTTTGTTTGTACTGGAATCTGTTAAGAGTGAGCTCTAATACATCTGCTAGGAAACGGAGCCCCCCTATAAGATATATAGGATCATTCATCTGACACCCAACTGCTGCATGAAGACGGAATGAAGAGAAACAGATGCTGAGAGAGAAATAGTGAATAAACTTGATTATATCCGAAACGATGCAGAATTTTTAATTGTATTTAGAAAGATTTTCTTCAGGATGAGGAAGCTTATATTAAGTTTTCGTGATTGTTCCCCTTTAAGATTGTGTATTTGGCTTTCGTAAACTCTCCCTAGACTCTCCCACCACAGTTTTACTGACAGTGGCCATTATTAAGTCAACTCTGCTTGCTGGATATAATTTTCTCCCTGTTTGTGACATCACCAGGCAGGCTTGAGCTTGCCAAATTAGGAATAAAAGCACATGCCCACTGGAACTTGCTCTGACAGCAGGGCGTTTCAAGCATGCTTAGTAAAGACTTCTGACTGATTGGAGAGGAAGCAGAGCTCCGTAAACTAAAAGTTGGGGAGCTTCATACTTGTAAAGGAAGTGGCCTGTGCTGTAAATGTGTGCTTCTCTGCTGGGAAACAGAGCAGATTGAATGCCAGGAGTGAGCTATGTGATTTTGGGGGGCAGTCTTACTACAGATATTTTAATAATAAAAAAAATGTACGTGTGTATGTATATATAAATGCTGTTTTCTAAATAACTATTTTCCCCCCCCCACTTTTAGTCAAGCACTTCTGCTCCTGACGTAGATGACCCTGAAGCTTTTCCAGCTTTGGCGTAAGCTGTCTGACTTATCCAACCCTGGTGCCCCCCCCGAGGGACCCCTTCTACGAGGCTTGCATGCTTAAGGATCCTAAACAACTACTACAAATTAAAAAAAAAATAAAAAACCCAAGACTGTCAATCATACCATTTACACCTATGGACTGAATTGTATCTGTTTTCAAAATGGACTTCTCTCGCTACTCAGAAGCAACAATATGGTAGTCAAGTTTTTGTATTTAGAGATGTTATGGTAGCAGGGATGTTTTCATAATTTTTCAGAGAATATGCATTCTTCATGGATACTTTTTTGTATTGCTGCTTGAAAATATGCGTTTCCAAACTTGAAATATAGGTGTGAAAAGTGCGTACCAGTTAAAGCTTTCACTTACTTGTTTTTGTCCCCCCCCCCCAACTTTAAATCCTATTTTAAAAAGCTAGATTTACCCATGTATTGGTAACTTGAACTCGTCATGGTCACATCTGACCATGACTAGCTAAAGTTCAAATATTTTCAACTTGGAAAGGTCATTTCACTTTTTTTTTTTTTTTTTCTCTAAATATCTAAAGTTTGTGTATTCTTAGAGTACACATAATGCTATTTTAAAGTACATGAATGTGCTTTACAATTTTGATCCTGTGGGTAAATGGCGTAAATGGACTGCAGTAACCTGTATAATTGGTTATGTAACTTATCCCAGTGTGTGTATTCTTATCTGGCATAGGATTTCATTAGTGTCAGTCACCCTGAGATTTGTGCTAATTTACCATCAACACCTTCATGGAATATTAATTTTCATTTTGAATTGGACATACTGAGTAGCGCAAACAGATATTCAATGTATTTTAACAAAACCAATAGGAAAGTCAAACCTGAAAATGCCTTCATGCAACAAACATCAGAAGTCAAACACTTTTCTCTGTGTTGCTTGTTCCATTAGCTGCAACCCTTGTGTGAGGAGAATTGCTTTATAAAGGAGCATTATTACGGAATGTTTTGTCCCTTGTATGGTGGAGAGCTTTTCCATTTGCTTGGGGTGAGGAACAAACACTTTGCTCTGAATAGTTCTTCATAGTTTTCAGCTTCTGGGTTTGGATTGCTGGTTGACAGATGAATGTTTGCTCTTCATTGAGAGTATACAGCTCCTACTCCCTTAGAATTTTTAATTTTTCATTTTTTTCCCTCCTAAGGCCTAAACATTACCACTTAAACAAAAAAGACATAATAGGCTACATAAAAACAATAAAAAATAAAATAAAAAAAAAGTTGTCTACAGTGTTTGTTAGGATAAGATACTCGTTTAATTTAATGTTCTTTTTACAATTTTTAGCAGGCTATAAAATTTGAAGCTTCTTACCTATGTAGGTTAAATGAACACAAATATTATTGCCCTATTTTTATAAAAGTTGTACAGGACAGGCAACAAAGTATTTGAATCTTTTGAGTACCAAAATGGCAGCTCATTGTTCAGTAGCCGAGTGCTTATACTGTGGTACTCTACAGGTTGTAGGCGGATTTCTGGCGCTGGCTGGGTCAGTGGTATTTTTATTCAACAGCCTGGCCATTTTGAGATTATTTTCTAGAGAGATAATTTACTGAGACTGCAAACCAGTGGAGTTTTTAAAGAGAACACTTCAATGCATTAACCTATACATTTATATAAGCCTTCACAAAATGGAAACGTGTTTTAGCAGCTGAGATTTAGGTTTTGTACAGATCCCTTAAGTTATCCAAGAGCCTCTTACACACATGCCGAGTAACATGTGAGTGTGAGCCTGAAACATTCTTGCTTATAAGCTTCTTCACCTTTATAAAACAGTCTTGTACTGTCCAATCAAGCTAACCTATTCATTTATAAAACCATGGCTTGTTCTTTTGCCTGAGGAATGTCTTAATTTTCAGTTAAAGTGAACTTGTATCAAATCTGAGAATTGCCACTTTGTCCACCCAGGTCTCCTGTCTATAAATAAAGGCACTGCAGCTCAATTTAAGAATTTAAATAAAGCTTTGAGCATCTGTTGCTAGTTTGGTAAATGACAATCTGGGATTTCCGGTCACTAGCTGATGAATTAATGTGCCTTTCCCCTTCATTAATCATCATAGTTGTACATTTATCTCTTAAACCCATTTCTGTGTGAATTGAAAGTGAACAAATCTGTCTGGTGGATGCTTATTGAATTAAAGGTTAATTTTCATGCTCTAGCCTAATGAAGGGTAATATGGAAGCTTTGTTTTGTCAAGTTTTTTTTTTTGTCCAAATAATTTGTATGTGTGTTCCTGTTTAAACACAACTTTGTTACCTCCCCAAAGTACCTGGTGACTACAGGTTAGAATGTGGTCTAGATAAAAGAAAATTAATATCATACTTACCGGAATTTTCTTTTCCTGGCCATCCTCCCCGTCAACATGAAAATTCACTAATGGGCTAATCGCCTGCTACTCCCAGCCTGGACAGAAGATAGTTAATTTTAAGAACCCATAAAGCCCACCCCCTCCTGGCTCACCTCAGTCTGTTTATAAAGCCACCGTAGGGAGGGCATGTTGTCTGGCAGGATGGCCAGGAAAAGAAAATTCCGGTAAGTGTGATATCAGTTTTCTTTTTTCCTGGCCATCCCCCGTCAACCTGAAAATTCACTAATGGGTCATACCCAAGCAATTAAACCAAAAAGGAGGGAAAATAATTATACTTCAATTTATATGGACTAACAGGCTAAAAACTAACTAACTGTCCAAACAGGACCTGAGATGAAGACAACCTCAAATCTGTAGAGTCTAAAAAGAAATGTAGTAGGGGTAACTGCAGATCATTTCGGAAGACACTCCTGCCTCTGATGCCCATGAGGCTGCCACACCAAGTGTCTAATGTACCTTACTCCCCATGGCAAATAGTTGCCCTGCTATTTACAAGCCCATGAAATGGTCGTGACTATCCAGGAAGAGTAGACTTGGAGGCAAGTTCCCCTTTTCTCCTTCCTGCTGGCACAGCAAACAGTATTCTAGACTTTCTGAAGTCTTCTCTTCTTCTGAATAAATCTCAAAACATTGTATTTGAATCCTCGTCCCGAGAGGATGCTGGAACCTTCAAGGACAGCAATACAATTGGTTAATTAATGTGGAACTTAGAAACAACTTAAAGCAGAATACTATTTATAGTCTGAGAAATACTTTCTCCTCATGGAACATCCTGTAAGGAGCATCTATTGAAGGGCCTGTCCCTCTAAGGGCTGACTTCAAAAGTTTGACTTCACAGCTAACTAGGAGTAAGCAACCACAAAGAACTTGATCTAAATGCTCCGTGGTGCAGTAGAGAAGGATCTCCGATCAAGAGGAAGACCCCAGGTTGGACAAATAGACCACTTCCAACAGTGGATGAGTTTTGATTGGAAATAACGTATATACTAATGGATCTCTCGACCACCTCTTCCAAATCTCCAACAATGCAGACACTTTGTCTTTCAGAGTGCTGAGACTCAGACCTTTTTGTAGCCCTATGTTAAGAAATTTCAGGATATCCACCACAGATGGTGTTATGGATAAAGATACATCTCAAAAGCCCAGTAAGAGAATATCTGCCATGCTTTATAATATTTACAATTTGTATTGCATTTCCTGGCATTGATAAGGGTTTGACCTGATCAAAACATTCCTACTCTCTTAGGATCCTCTTTTTAACCTCCACACCATCAGTTGGTGATTGGGTTTGGATACTTCCAACTGCCCTGGAGAAGGAGACCTCTGGTTTGTGGAAGTAGTAACAAACTCAATTGACAGTCTTAGGAGTATATACCAAGGTCTTCTGGGCCAAGTGGAAGAATGGTCATCATGTCCATCTTTAACAATAAGATCCTTTGCAGGACTCCGTACTGCAGAGTATCCGTACTGGAGGAAAGATGTAAGCAAACAGACCCTCCCAACTCTGGGAGAAGGCATCCACTGCCACAGTCCTACACAAGGGACTCTGAAGAGGAAGATCTGAAGTTTGGAGTTCAGATCTATCACCATCATATTCAGCTAGATGCTGGCTGAGATAATCTGCCTCAAGATATAACCACACTGAGCTCCAAGATATTGGTCATTATCTAGGAAAAGGTCTTCTACCTGCCCCTGAGGCATCTGTGAACACCTCTATCCAAGCTGGTTTCCTGAGGGGAAACTCCTTGCAGGGATTGCTGTGTATTTTCCACCAGGCTAGATGTCTCTTGCACTCTTGTCTTGATCTGAATTGCCAGTTTCAAACTATAGGATCCTACTGCCTGAGAAAATAACTGAATAGACCTCATCCTCCATTTGGTCCATTTCACCCAAGTTTATAGTTGAAATCAGAAGGCCGAGAATGATCACGAATTACTTTGCAGATGTCAATGACCTCTCCCAAAATTGCGTTACTTGAAGGACAGGTGTCAACGTATGCCATTTTCTGGCATGGTATCATCTGAATTTTGGCTACCCTTATGATCCAGCCAAACGTCTCTAAAACCTCCTTTTTATGAGATGGATAGTGATGTGGCTGGATCACGCACCCCTAAAGTAAATCATCCAGGTAATGGTAGATCGTTATGTTCTCCTGCCCTTTAGCTTGGCTATTATCACAACAAGAACTTAGGTAAAAGTTCTGGGAGAAGTAGCAAGGTCAATGCGAAGACAGCAAAATTGGTAATCTTGGTCTTAGAGACAAAATTGTAGGAATCTGTGATGTTCTAAAGCAATGGACACATGCAAATAAACATCTTTAATCTAAAGAGGCCAGCCAATCTCTTGGACAAACTACAAACTTTATAGTAGCATGGGTCTCATTTAAAGTTTAGCTCTTCGGGAATCTGTTATTCTTTAAGGTCTAATATGGGACGTAAGTCTCCAGTAGCAAATAGCAGAGAATAGAAATGCTTCCTTCTTCCTGAGATGGAACCACTGAAATTGCTCTCTTAACAACAGCCCTGGAAACACTGGCAAGAAATGTCCTTTTCCCTACGTCTTGAGGAATTGCAGTAGGAACAAATAATTGAAAGATACATAAGTTTTCACCCATGAATCTTGAACCTTTCTAGCCGAGACTTCCTGAAAGGTGAGCAACCTGGGGTAGGCTGGACGGAGTGACTGTAAATGAGCTTTTGAGGAAGGTTTGGGAGATCTTGGGACTCCAACTCTTGACCTGAAAGAACCTTGTCCTGATTGCCAAGATGATTCCTGCCTTCTTCTGGAGAAGACCTACAAACGTTCCTGGAATTGTCATGGAACTGCCTTGCTTGGGAAAGAAAAGTACTCTTCCCCTGAAGACCATGTCATCTAAGGCTTTCCCAAATAATCCTTTCCCTTCAAAAGTCATCTTGAAAAGGTTTACCTTTGTAATTCAGTTCCATAAAACAGTTCTTTATAATAAAAAAACTTTTTAATCCTACAATGTGTTTCAGAAGAATTTCATATATTTGCCTCCTACTACTATGGAAGGCCATGGTTGGGGCAACTGCTGGTCAGATCCCAGCTGGTTTTGCCCTAATTTGAATGCACTCGTTTCTGATCTGCATGTGCAGGCACTCAGCAGAAAATTAACGAGAAATGCATTTAGCGTAAAACCTTCATCTCCTTTGGATGAGGAGAGTGTATATACATAGCAGAAAGAATCCTGGGAAACAAGCCCAACACTGTACCTAAAGTATCAATTATTATGGAGTACCCCATAATCTAAGCAGTGATACTAGGTTTTATTCACAGGATTCTATGTGGAGGGTTGTGTAGATCCACTTCACTGTCTCTGTATATGCTAAACAGAAACTCCTGCACTATACCAATGAGCCCCAAGATGGGCAAAAGCATTCCATAGTTGGCATCTGGTCAACAATTTTTTGGACTGAATGTAATTCTCTTAACAGCTAGGAACATGTCTGGCAGCACTTAAAGTGCACCAATCATAACTAAAATAGTTTACTAAGTAAATGCACTGCATGTGAAAGTTCAAGAAATCCGATTTTTAAAACAGAGTTGTTTGTTTAATGTAAATCATCAGCTCACTATACCTTCTGCAAGATCTCCCCTATCTCCACTGCAGTTCTAGCTGAGGCAGGCATCTTGGATTTCACTGGCTCCTCCTACCTATATCTTCACAGCCAACTGAAGCTCTGAAATCTTTATAGCAACCCTTCTAAGCTATTTTCAAAACATCCAAAGCTCTGTGTTAGCTGCTGTTCAATAGTGCTGCCAACTTCTGAAAGTTAGTGTGTGCCCTTCATTTGCATAATAACATCCCCAGTAGGGGACAAGATAGGGAAATCTCATGATACTTCTAGTGGAGTAGTTTACTTAAACAAGGCATTACTGGGTAGAATACTCAAGGCAGTGCTACAATCTGAGCATGCTCCTGAAATTTGCATGTTATAGTCACTGTATAGTAATTTTTCAAAAAACTATACATGTAATTTAATTAAACGTGTTTAGGTTGTACTGGTCAGATAGTTAATATGCGTTTGATTTTGGCTGTGATAGGTGCCCTTTAAATGTGTACTTTGTAGAATACATTCATACGTTATAGCACAGAAAACCATGAATAAGACCTTTAAGAATTGTCTTTGTAATGCATATAACACCTATTGTTTGTACATCCCTTTTTCCATTATGTATTCCAACAGCAGCAAGGGGAGAAAAATATTTCTTTAACCTTTCAGTCATGCAGGGAAGCCCAACATAAGGTCCTTATAGTCTTCTGTAGAATGGCAGTGGGCCAAGTCCAAACAACTTCTGTGGCACTGCCTCTGCTTCTATATTCTATACAAAAATCCAGGATTTGGCAGTATTCTTAAATAATTTGAATTAATACCACAAATGTATAAACTGCTTACTCTGTTATATCAAGCGAACAAATTTTCACAGCATCCAGCCTAAGCATCCCTTCACCTACATGGAGTTTGGGCATTAGAAACTCTAGAGACAACGTTTCATCTTTAATGCTCTCTTCTTCATTTTCAGTATTGCCACTCAGCATGTCTGTTGGCAGATAGTCAACTGTTATCTCTTGGTTGACCAAGTAATCTGACACAGGTTCCGTACTGACCACTTGTTTAGGTTTTAGAGACTTGTAACAACAACCCTCTGACAGATTAGGCAAAATAGGAACTTTTGCCTCTTTGGCGGGTTCATTGATTTCCTCAACGAGTAATACTTTATTAGTTTCATAGCATGTGTATGTAGCAGGGGTAAACGGTGTTTCATTATCGCTGTCAATCTCTTCTACCTCCAAGGTTTCAGTTTCATCATAGGTTGATGTACTTGGTAAGGGACTTGGAAAGGGTTCCACTTTGTGCTGTAAAATAACAGAAAAATCTTATATTACACATTTTCTCTGCAAACTAGAATGCTAAAATTTAAATAAAATCCACAAAATTGCAGAAAGTTTAAAATAACATGAAAGTACATAATCAAAGGCTGAAAGAGCATCCTGGCCTGTCCTGGAGACTTGCTTCCCACCCATACTAGTGCTGCAACTCATCCTTTCCTGTTCATTCTCAATTTACTAGGCAGGCACCAGACATGCAGGTGGTCTAAGTTATCTGTTTGGCAACTTGGTAAAGCAGGCAGGAATGGGAAAGAGAATAGGAGGCGCAGAGCTGCTATATGTAAACAAGCAGTGACAGCCAGGCAACCATCACAAGACTTGTACAGTTGCCCAGCTCAGAGCAATTGACCTTGAAGGGGTGATTCCATGGGCGTCCACAGAAAATTTTCCAGGGGGGGGCAAGGAAGAAAACATATTACACAAACTACCCACAGTACCCACATTTTGGTTTCCACACAAACCTAACAGCAGCTTTTCTATAAATATATAGAGTAGTAACTGTTGCACATGTTTAGCATTGCCATTCTATTAGTGACACAAACTCCTTGTTTGCCAGGACACCATTTGGTATTTTCTACTTTCTTAACAAAATTACTAGCCAGACGTTTGTGGAATGTTATTCCCTCTAGAGTTCTAGTTACAACTAGATACATACAGTGAAGCCTCCATTTTACATACCCTCAAGTATTTCCACATGTTATACAACTTTTTGTGGTCCCACCAATATTTAATTCATAATACATTTCACTGAATTTACACCATTTTTCTGGTCCATTTTTTTTACATATGGCAAGAGAATATCCTCTGTGTGAGGGAGTTAATGTGTGTGTGAGAGTGCATGTGTGTGTGAGAAAGTGAGTGTGTGTGTGTGAGAGAGGGAGTGTGTGTGTATGAGAGAGTGTGTGTGTGTGTGTGTGAGAGAGAGTTTGTGTGTGATTGTGTGTGTGTGTGTGAGAGAGAGTGTGTGTGTGTGTGTGAGAGAGAGAGAGTGTGTGTGTGAGAGAGAGAGTGTGTGTGTGAGAGAGAGAGTGTGTGTTTGTGAGAGGGTGTGTGTGTGAGAGAGTGTGTGTGTTTGTGAGAGGGTGTGTGTGTGTGAGAGATACAAAATATCTACGGTTTCCAGAAACTGCTTCTGATGTAGGAGCCGTGTTATCTCTTGGAGAGGACAGCGGCGTATTTATATTAAGGCACCCGAGGGCCTGTGCCTAAGGTGGCAGGTTTTGGGGGGCGACCCTCGGGTGCCTATAAATTTATTTTTTAAATTAAAAAAAAAAAAGATTCCCTAGCCTCTGCCACGGATTTCCATTGGAAATCCGGTGACGGAGCTGGGGGGGGGGGGTTTGTGAGAGTTAGGGTGCACGGCATAGGGGGAATGTTTAGGCCCTTGTTGGGTCTGCTGCACCCTGCTAAAGCATATTTGTTGGCTGCAGCTCTAGTCTCAGTCTCTATAGACAAATGACAATAGGCTGCAATCTTCTATGTCTATTTAAGCCTCTGCCTGGTTGCTAGGGAGGTAGAACATTTAAAACAAGAAAACTATTCCAATTCGAACATAAAGAGCTGCAAAAGAGTAAAGTCACATCACTCAACTTTCGCTCATCCTAGTGGCCTCAGCATTAGAGTAGATGATGGGTAAGGGAGGACCTGAAAAGAAAGACAAGTAGCACAAACCAGAACAATAGTTACATGCCTAGAATTAGGGTGCCTTATGTTATGGGTGCAGGGGCACTGATCAGAGCTTGACTGGTTATGAAAAGCCCCAGTGGGCCCATTACTCACCTGGGCCTCTAATGGGAACTAGTGTCTTCTGTCCCTATCACACCCTGCCAGTAAGATACAGCTTAACGGTAATGGCACAGAGGGGGATTTGGGATGTTTTGTCCCTATGTGATTTCCAGTTCAGTGTATGGCCAACCAAATGCTCACTCCCAAATGCTCACTCCTGTTCATTTCTAAATTCAATTTAATTGATCCCTGGTGAAAGCAATTGGCATAGAAATGAATGAGGGCGATTCCAAGTGTTTATTTAACTATTAGTTTGTGCATTGTGTCACCAGGACCCAACCTTGGTTAGAAGGGGTGTCTAGGCCTCTTGATTGCACCAATCAATTCTGTCTCTCCCAATCAGCTCCTTCATTCTATTAAAGTACTAAACTTTCATCAGGAGCAGAAGAACAACTTGCCCAACCCATTGTGGGTTATTTGGAGGAAGGTAATGGTCCTGCATTTTCCCATTAAGGGCCATCAGGGGGGACAAGTGTCCCGGGCCCGTGCATGAAGGGGGGTCCAGCAGTGCTGCACTTTTGAAAGAGCCTGGCCCCCCTCTAGAGCGATCGAGCTGTGCAGCCATTTTTCAAGTCCCAAAATGCGGAAGTGCCCAAAAGCCGAACAGCCAAAGGACCCAAAGTCACGAAAACAGCCAAAGCCGAACTCCCGAAGCAGCGAAAAGACCCGAAGTCACGAAAACAGCCGAAATTGAAGTCCTGAAGCAGCGAAAAGATCCAAAGTCACGAAACAAGGCGAAGTTGAAGTCCTGAAGCCATGAGATCAATTCTACTGAACACCAATTTGTGGGGTTTTTTTTCTTTTTTTAATCCTCTGGCCACCAATATATTATTTTAATATTCCATAGGCCCCTGCCACCAATGTTTTTTTTTTAATATTTTTTGGAGCCCCAATTTTTTTAACTTGTAAGGGGTGCTCTGCCACCAATGTTTTTTCCAAAAAAATTTTTGGGGCCCCAATTTTTTTTTACTTGTAAGGGGGGCCCTGGAGCCAATTTTTTTTTTTAAATATTCTTTGGGGCCCCAATTTTTTTTTACTTTTATGGGGGGCCCTGGCACCCATGTTTTTTTTAACTTATAAGGGGGCCCTGACCATCAATAGTTTTTATAACTTGTGTGTGTGGGGTTACTTTTTTATTGCAGATGTCTGTGTGGTCTTTTAACTGTGATGTGGAGTGGGTGGGATCCTTTGGTGGGGCTCGGGTGCAAGTGTGGGCAGGGCCCAGGGGGCCCCCGAAAATGTTGTTGTATGGGGCCCTATGATTTCTAATGGCGGCCCTGTTCCCATCTGTAATATGTAAAATAGGATGGTATTGTCTTAAAATGGGGACATGGGGAGCTAGTGGGGAGGGGCATTCTATATACATAAGTAAGCATTTGTTTCTAATTGGAACCATATAAAACCCATAGTTTCTGAATGAAAAGGGTTCTTATAAAATAAGGTGTAAATATGCTGCTGTTTTTACCTCTGCTCTTTATTGTGTTTATTTGGGGGTCTTACATCTTAACTACAGGTTAACTCTAACCTTCCCAAATCTCTATTTTACATTACAGGGACATCAAAGATGGGCATGAGTGCAAGTAGCAGGCTTTACTACCAGTGGCACTATGAAAAGGTAAAGGTGCTCACAGCTAATTTTCTCATTTTATTTTATGACTGCTGAGAAAGGTATCCAAGGGGTTAAAGGAGGGGGCTAACCCAATACTAAACATGGCATATCTTCTGTGTAAATATAATGAAACAGAAATTTGACAGGGTTAGCATAGTGTGTGCCCTGACTTCAATGTTTTCTTGCTTCTTACATTTTTCTAGCACTCACGATGGATCTCGCCTGATCTGGACATCTTTGAGATCAGGGATTTTGAGGATCCACTCGCGGGCCCTTATCTCGAGTGCATCAGGGACATGATCACCCATGACATCAGGTTTGCACTCTACGATCTGTGGATGGCCAAGGACTGTGTGAAGATTACAAAATGGTGGAAATTACACCTTAAGAACGAGTTCTGGCAGGACTATTGATACATCAAGGCCCACCTGAAGCACCTCTACAAAGACCTAGAGAAGATCAACAAGGCCATACTGATTAAGAACAATGAGAGATATTCAGGTGCAATATATAATTCATCCTTTTCTTTCCCACACACAGTCAATCATCAAGTGTGGAATCCATTATCCGGAAACCCATTATCCAAGAAGCTCCAAATTACAGAAAGTCCATCTCCCATAGACTTCATTTTATTCAACTAATCCATTTTTTTTTAAATGATTTCCTTTTTCTCTGTAATAATAAAATAGTTTCATGTACTTGATTTAAACTAAGATATAGTTATTGGAAGCAAAACCATCCTATTGGGTTTATTTAATGTTTACATGAGTTTCTAGTAGACTTGAGGTATGAAGATCCAAATTACAGAAAGATCCATTATCCAGAAAACCCAAGGTCCCAAGCATTTGGGATAACAGGTCCCATACCCGTATAAGGATTTTACAGGGATATCACTTGCTAAGGTAAAAAAATACATAGTCTGAGTTATCTTGTTTGGTTTTACAGATGGTCCTCGGAACAACTCACAAACGGCACATGATACCAGCACCACCAGCAGTTTCCTCGGTACCAAATACTGACGCATCTCAGTCTAGGCACCAGATCCTCAGGAAACAGCAGTAAGTATGGGGCATCTCAATTCCACCAGTGATGCCCCCTTTCATCCACTGCACTTTCACCAGCAGTGCTTTCAGCCACCATAGTTCCACAAGTGGTTCCTCCCCTTTATCCAAAATATGGTGTTATACACAGGAACTCCTTTAAGACACTTGGTAGATACTGCATTCATTTTCATTCCATTCCTCAGACTGCAAATGCCGGGGTCTGCAGGCTGCCGGGGTCTAATGGAATGGAAAGGAATGAAGCATTCATCGTGCATCTTAAATGTGCCCATGTTTATGCTGCCATATTCCCTTCGCTGTATGATCCTTTCATCACAGTCCCTTACCTTACCATATACCCCCCCCCGCTTCCCTTGATTCAATGTGGCGCATTGATCGTGGGAGCAAATCTGATCGCCTTTAAGGGGTCAGGAATGAATTTTTCCCTCTAGTTTGTCTAATTATTAATAAAGCTGTGGATTACACAGATTAACCACACCAATTCATTGTGTGTATCTTTATGGTGGGTATTGGGCTAGGGATTTGGCAGGGATAAAATATAGAGGGGGAGGGAGAGAAGTTAGACTAAGGCTCTTATAGAGCAGGAAATGGTCACATTGGTTATGTTTCTCCTTTGTTCCTAACAATGAAACTGAAACAACATATAACTGCTGTGTCAGTCCTACTATCCTCCATAGGATTTATAGGAACCTATGTAATACTGAGAGCCAATAAACATCCTTCCCAAATAACACCCTAACTGGCCTTTGGAAAAGGGCCGGCCCCACAGTTTAGAAGGGCCCTGATGGTCTGTATTGGCTTAAGGAAGCCAGGGAAATTGAATATTTAGAGAGAAAACCAGTTACATGCAGATCTGCAACAACATTCTGTTTTAGAATCATCATCTCATGCTCTTTTTTGTCTAAAATTCCCTGGAATTAGGGAGGAATCTACTAATTTAGCCTCTTTAGTAGATGATAACAAAGGCACATTATACTGGGTTGCAGCTTGATTAGGTGGGATATTTATATAGACTTGACACTTCCCAGTCTTTATCACACCCATTTATTAGTGTAAGAAGGTATAATCTATAGAGGTTTAATGAAACAGATATTGAGAATCAGACTCCTGGAATGAACACAGGGATGAACATAGCTAGCTGTACTGTATGGAGGAAGGTTATATAAGCTAAAAGTGCATTACACAATTCTCTCTGTAACAAGCTGATAATGCAATAGGGTAATACTGAGACTGTGGGTGGTTAAATGACAGCAAGACCAGCAGTTTAGACATACAGTATGAATGAGGGTATTATAGATAAAGGGATCATGCAGGCAATTTGGCTGCAAGTGATGTCATGCGCACAGTGTAGGGGGCGTGATTAGGTCAGGTGCCTAGGGTGGCATTAGACTTAAATACAGCCCTAGGAGAGAAACAAATTATCTGAAATTAAATGTTAGTACCTTAAAATATTCAATATCATGAAATCTTTACGAGTAGTAAAGGGAACCAACAGCACTGCTTGTGGTATTTATTTCAGAACATGGAATAGTACATTAGCTCTGATCTCTGTTTGCAAGTGATATCTATTGTTAATGTGGCTACACTTTCAAACAAGTTAAGCCTATTGTGTGTATGTCAGAGCATTGGATGAGATACCTGTACTTGGATTCTTTCTGGTACATCTAGATAAGTACACCAAAAGGGATTCTATACACTTACATATTATAGCAGAGTTCTGTAAGCCCAGAGGAATGCCCAAGATGACAGTTTTATGGTATTTCTCTTCACCAAAATGCACCATTTCACAGGCCCCTAACTACTCAAAAGTGCTGCACATTATACTTCATGTTTGTAACTCAACACAATAACTTTTTAAAAAAAGAAATATACTAATTTTTGATACTATTATTGTGCAGCATAGTGGGATGTCTAAGCAGTTACTGAATGAAGCAACATTGCAGTGAGTTGGGACAAAGTGTATCATTTACGTTATATAAATACTTGAAGTCATATGATGTCTGAGAAGCAGATAACACTTTCACAGACAACACAAAGACAAAGGAGGTATGATAATAAAAATGTTTTCATCAGGTGTAATTACCTAGAGTCAGTGTCGACTAGCCCACAGAGATACCAGGAGAACGCCCGGTGGGCCCAGGTGTTAGTGGCCCTCATGCTGCTAAACATTTGGCATATTTCATGGTCATTCTTTATTTCTATGAGAACAAAAAGACTAAATAGATGGAATAATAGATGGTAGTATTATATTATGTAAAGAAAAGAGACTAGGAGAATAGCAGTTGAGTGAGGAGAGGAAGAATGATAGTACTGAGAGTGGGCCCCTGGTCTAAGGTTTTTGGGTGGGCCCCTGGTGTCCGAGTCTGACACTGATGATTGTGTGGCGGGGTAAGTGCCTTCTCCCTCGGGGTCCCGGGCTTTGACATTACAGATGCACATGGGCAAGATAGGCATGAAGTACAAGTCCAGGGGGGGCCAGTACCCCTCTTGCCCCTATATGTGGACACCCATGGGTGATTCGCCTTTCAGTTAACTTTTAGTATGTTATAGAATAGCTAATTCTGAGCAACTTTTCAACTGGTCTCCAATTTTAGTTTCTTAATTATTTGTCTTCTTCTGACTCCAGTTTTCAAATAGGGGTCACTGACCCCATCTAAAGACAAATGCTCTGTAAGACTACAAATGTATTGGTTATTGCATTACTCATCTTTGTATTCAGTCCCTCTCCTATTCATATTCCAGTCTCATTCTAATCAATGCTGATTACTATTGTAATTTGGACCCTAGCAACCAGATTTTTACAATTGCTAACTGTAGAGTTGCTGAATAAAAAGATAAATAACTTAAAAAATACAAATAATAAAAAAAGAAAACCAACTTCATATTGTCTCAGAATATCACTCTCTACATCATACTAAAAGTTAACTCAAAGGTGAACAACCCCTTTAAAGGGGACCTGTCACCCAAACATAAAAAGCTGCCTTAGGCATAGAGGCGGGGCAAGAAATTTTCCATTCTGCACTTGCTAGATGTCATTGAACTCCTCACATTCTCCCTTCCTCCCTCCTAATTGTGTAGCATTGGCATCAGGTGCCCCGTTATGGTGCATAAACAAGATTTGGGCATGATATAAAGCTTACTTTAATAACAGTGTCCACAAAATGGCTGCTGCATGTTTCATGTGATTGTGAATTCCAAGACTATAAGAAAGATTTAAATAATTTATATAGTGTATAGAGTATAGCTTATTCTGTTTTACTAACATCATTAAATAGTATTTGGAATTATTTCTTAGGATGACAGGTCCCCTTTAAGGTTATTTGTTGACAAGTGGAGCCATAAAGTGGCTTTATGTCCTTTTTATCCATAAGAGTTTCCCCTTCTCAGAATTCCAGCATAACTGCAGACAGATGGGAAACTCTTCAAAAACAGAACAAAACCAATGTTTGTTTCATATTGAGTAGTTCCATATCCCTCTCTGCCTCCTACTGCCAGAGGTACAGCTCATTTTAAAGGCCTTTTTACTGTATCTGTGCTGTGGGAGGGCAATTCCCAAAATATTACACAAAAGTGTGCAGCTGATGCAAATAAAACAGGCGTTTTCACTCCATGAACAAAAAATCATTAGCACCAGTATTAGCATTTATTGCAATGCCCCCTCCCACAATCTGAGGCCCATTCAACAGTTGTTGCACCAGTATTCTCAGCCTCAGTAACCTTTGGATCATTATGGAAGAGGCCTAACATTTTCTCTTCTTAAACCTCTGGTATTCTTTTTTTTTTCTGAAAAGTAAGAGCCATTGCAGAAAACATTTGACTCTGCTACTTATGTATTTTATCAAACAACTATTATGTTACTGCATATGGATGAGAATATTCTTAGCTCTATAAATGTAAAACACATGTTTGATTTACCGTGCTATTTGTCAATTCAGAAGCCCAATGGCAATTCGCTGGGTCAGGCACTTTCTTGTTGCAACCGTAGAGAAAACACTTGAATCTAGAAGTTGACAGATATAAGAAATTAACTTTTGATCCAAATGCCCAAGCATAGTATCACAGCTTTATTGTTCCTGTAGCTACAGACCACTTATTTGAAGGAAAAAGCATAGTGCGTACAAGAGCTTCTAACCAAAATTTGGCAAAATTCAGGCCAAGAATGTGAACACCAGGAGTGAGTTTGGGTGGGAATGGGTCAAACGTCTAGCAGGACCCCTCCCCTTTGGTGACCTAATTGTGCTGGCCCCTCCCATTTATCAGTTTGCCAGGATGGGTAAAGGTTATAAATTTAGAAGAGAACTTTGAGCTGGATTGAGCGCAGGTTGGAAAGCATTAAGTTAAGGAATCAAACCTAGGACCCCCATGTTGAAAAGCAACAATATTAATGACTGCACCACTCCCCTCAATCTGGTGTGCTTGTAGGGGGCCCTCTGATGATCAAAGGCACACTACACCAAATTATTAAAGAACTTGAAATAGTTTTTATTTGCAAAATTGTCAAAACAACTCACCAACCAGCATATAGGATATTGCTTGTACAGACTTACAGGTATTCAATATTCCCCACAGACACCAGACTTGTGAACCCAGCCTCTTGGCCTTTTCTTGCACCAACTACCGCTCAGGCAGTCCGCTGTACGTCCTACGAGCCCTCCACCTCGCCCCGGTAGGAATTTCTGTGTGCAACCTCCCTCCTTCAGCCAGCGGGCCACCACAGCAGCGCCCTCTAGCCTTTCCGGTAGGAATTTCCACCTTTGGACTGGGTTGTCCACACTGCCCTGTCTATCTCTCTTTTCCCTATCTGTGGCCGAGCCGTGACCACTAGGCCTCTTACTCCTCAGTGGGGTGCCAGCTACCCTTTCTAGCTTTGCCCTCACTGGCTATGGCACCTAGTGCCCCATTTACAGTTTTACCTGTCTAACTTTCCAATTCAACTGACCACACCCTGGGTGGAACCATCCCTTTTATACCTTTTCAGCCCTGTCTCACTATTTCCCTCTAGTGGCCGGGGCCGACTACATTTTACATTAGACCATTATATAATCCTTGTATAACTAATGGGAACCCACTGCCATCTATTGGACAAACCCTGTAAATACACCTTTTAACAATTCAACTTTTCAACATCAAAATTACACATACACATAACAATCATTTTCTCACATTTCCATCACCGTTCACTACATTTTAGTATAACAATTTTCATCCACCTTACATGCTGTTTTTACACCCTGTTCAGCAGAAGCATGAAATAGATTGCCTTGAATGACCCACGCCCACCCAAGCCAACACCTTAAATTCTCTATATACAGCTGGTCATCTCAGACATCTCAGAGTGGGATGGGTCACAGGATTCATGTCATTAAGGGGGAGAAAAAAGCTGAGAGATGGGTGCAGGGGCAGGCATGGAAGTATCTGCCTGAACCTGAGCAAACAGACATTTTTGGTGAAGTTGTCCCTGCAGATCTCAAGTAAACCAGTACATCACTAGTAGGCATGTAGGGCGGTAGCCCAAAGGACTACTAGGCAAGTATGTAACTTATTGGAATGGATATAAATAGTTCTTAAGGCTTCTGTTTTTTCTATTTATTATTTTAAATTTTAAGTTATTTTAAGGTATTTATTAAAAGTATGTTTTAATGTATATATTGCTAATAAAATGTATACATTATTAATATTCATAGATTCTACTTTTTGTCAGTAGGTGGAGCTGCAAAACAGGACTTTTTTAGCCAAAATCCTTGAAAATTGTAGTTGTTGCCAAATCAATAGGGCAAAAAAATAAAATAAGAAAAAGGTGGCATTAAGGTGATACTTTTATTGGCTAACTAAGATAAACATAGCAAGCATTCAGAACATTTTTGTTTATTTTTCAAGCTGAATATAATGAAGCTGTGGTGTTCTCTGAACATGAATGTCCATCTCTGTGTGTGGTGTTAAATGAACAGTAACGCCCAAAAATTAAAATGTTTTATAATAATAATGATAAAAATATAATATAGTGTTGCCCTGCACTGGTAAAACTGGTATGTTTGCTTCAGAAACACTACTACGGTTTATATAAACAAGCTGCTGTGTCATGGGGCAGCCATTCAAGCAGGAAAAAGGAGAAAAGGCACAGGATACTCAGCAGATAACAGATAAGCTCTATCATATACAATGGGATTCTTCAGAACATATCTTGTATCTACTGTGTCTCCTGTGCTTAAATGGCTGCCCTCATGGCTACACAGCAGCTTGTTTATATATAGTTGTGTATCTAAAGAAAACACACCAATTGTTCCACTACAGGACAACAGTACATTATATTGTTATTTAAACACGTTAATTTTTTGGTGTTACTGTTCCTTTAACACAGGGACATGCACGGGACAGCCAGCTAAGGTACAAGATAATGTGGATCAAAGTGTCTGAATATAAATTAGGGCTAAATTAATGGAGTGTGAAATAAAAGGAATTCCATATGAGCAGTTAGTCTAGTGTGCCAACAACTGTTTGTGTTTCTGACTTGGTGCAGGCAGTTATTAATCGTTTGGTGAATTCGCCAAACGAGCGGATCTCTCCCCGATATGCCCACATTGAGGTGGGCAATATCAGGCTGATCCAATCATGGGCCCTAGGATTATAATGTAGGCAATAAGGCCGGTCAGATCGAAGGACCGAATCAATGAACCCTGCCCGATCAACATCTGGCCGACTTTTGGGGAAGACTGTCGGAGGGCCCCATGCACGGGCCAATAAGCTGCTGACTCGGTCAGCAGCTTTTATCAGTGGATTGTATGTGACCACTAGAGGCACCTGTTTTATTTGAGGTTTATGTTTATACTGTAGAAGTTGACTCCTGGGAATCCTGGTGGCTCTATGAATGTATTGATCCACAAACCTTGGGTTGTAGCCCCTTTCAATGAAGTCTGCTTTGAGTGTTTTGATGTGGTGATTCCTTGGTGTCAGAGCATATACAGTAATATCATAAAGTCTGGCTGTAGATTATGGAGCATTTGTGTGGTTGGAGTGAAAGCTGCCATACATTAGATATGATGTTTTGTACATTGGCTTTCGATATATGGTGGTTTGTATAGTATTTTCCCTGATATGCATGGTTGTGTCCAGAAAGTGAATATGAGTGGGGGAATAATTTAGTTTCAAATTAATCGTTGGATGAAAGTCATGAAATTGTTGGTGGAACTGAATTTGTTCTTGTTTTGTACCAGTCCAGATTATGAATATGTCATCTATATTGCGGAGGTATGTCAAAGGCTTGGTGTTGCAGGTGGATAGGAAGTCCTCTTCTAGTTTTGCCATGAAGAGATTGGCATATTGGGAGTGCAAAGCGTGTACCCATACTGGTTCCCATCCTCTGCAGATATATTTCTTGGCTGAATAAGAAGTAGTTGTGTGTTAAGGTAAAATCAGTGCATGGGATGGTAGGCCATGCTTATGCAGAAATTCTTTGCAGGCAGCTATACCATCCTTGTGTTGAATGTTTGTATATAGTGATTCCACATTCATTGTTGCCAAAACAATGCCCTCTGGAAGTGGTCCTATGCATGCAAGCTTGTCCATAGATCTGTTATAACTTGTAGATAGCTTTTTGTACCACTTGCAATCAGTTCCAGCCTGATATGCCCTTTGTCAGACTGCCTATTCCAGATACCATCGGTCGTCCAGGGTTACCTTTTTTGTGAATTTTAGGAAGCATATAGAAGGTGGCTGTTTTGGGAGCCTCTGGAAGCAAATCTAACAGATGTGATTGTGTGTCTGGGAGTGTCTTGATTAAGTTTTTGAGTTCTTTCCTAGTCAGCTTGAAAGAGGAACTAAAATGTTCTGAAAGCTTGTTATGATTATCTTAGTTAGCCAATAGTGGTATCACCTTTATACAACCTTTTTGTGACTGGCTAACACGATACAACAACTTTACCTGGGATCTCCTTATCAAATAAACCAATGCAGCATCCTTATCATTCTACAAAAACTCCCATTCCTTGGAGCATATTGCCTCAATATAACTGTCCAAATAACACTTGTCCAAGTAACACTTAGGAAATTGGGCCTCAAATAATATTAAAAAATAAGAAGCCCTGTCTGTGTTTAGGTGGTGGCACACAGGGAAATAAATCTTCACTACTGCAGGTAATCTCCCCGAATGCTACCACCCTAAGTAAGGATAGGCAGATAGCCCAGCTTGTGGTGTTTTTTGACGGACAAGGGGATGTATAGCTTTTCATATGTTATAATGTTTTTTAATGTGAATATTGCCATTATTGATGTTGCAGAGTCATACCATGTCTCTTTTGCACCTTTTCTCTTCAAAGGTCATCTACCTGGCATTCTGGGTATTGGTGCAGCTACAGTGACATTGCTCTGTGTTACTCAGTGAGTATGTGGATTTGGGGTGTAGATGTGCAGAAACCTCCAGCTATTGGCTTTTACAGATTTTGATATAAATGTATGATGCAGATGTACAAAATCACTGAAGTTTGTTTTGAAAAGTACTGTCCAGTATAATAATCTCATTGTTATATAGCTACACAGTAAGTCCCCTTTAATATGTTTTTAGCATAACAAATAATGTATACTGACCTTTCTCTTAATGATGGTATGGAACATAGACATAATATTATAAACACACATAGCAGGGTAATTATAAATGAATTCAGGAACTCTTGATTGAAGCCTGCTCCTGTAAATATACTGAATTACCATAAGGTACAGTAGCAAATACACAGAAGCCTTACCAATAACAACAAACTACAGACACCCATGTGCTGCACATTACATTGCCCCTCCTGCATGCAGCAGTGCAAGCTATAGATTCAGGGGGCCAAATAAGAGAAAACACAATTCTAAGCAACTTTCCAATACACATTTACTGTATTAAAAATGGCAGTGCTTTTAAAGTTATTTGTAAAACAATTGCTATGGAAAGCAGAATGTTCTTAAAGGAACAGTTCAGTGTGAAAACAAAAACTGGGTAAATAGATAGGCTGTACAAAATAAAAAATGTTTCTAATATAGTTAATTAGGCAAAAATGTAATGTATAAAGGCTGGAGTGACTGGATTTCTAACATAATAGCCAAAACACTACTTCCTGCTTTTCAGCTCTATAACTCTGAGCTAGTCAGTGACTTGAAGGGGGGCCACTTGTGACTTATCTGTTCAGTGAGTTTGCAATTGATCCTCAGCATTCAGCTCAGATTCAAAAGTAACAGATATGACCCATGTGGCCCCCCTCAAGTCTCTTATTGATTACTGCCTGGTAACCAGGGTAACCAGTCAGAGCTGAAAAGCAGGAAGTAGTGTTCTGACTGACATGTTATACATCAAATCACTCCAGCCTTTATACATTACATTTTTGGCTAACTAACTATATTAGAAACATTTTTTATTTTGCACGGCCTAGCTAGTTACACTTTTATACACTGAACAATTCATTTAACTCTACAACTATCAATTCCTTAATAGTTGTTAACTTTTTAAACAATGTTGCAAAATCTTGGTTCGCAGCAAAGACAGGTCTGTTAATCAGTTGCCTTGTCTGAGGCACCAGGGCAGAGACGAGAAAGAGACAAACACTGCTTTCAAAAGCAACACATAATACAAATAACTTAAAGTGGACCTGTCACCTACACATAAAAAGCTGCATAATGAAAGTCCTTTCCAAATTAAATATGGAACCCCAACATTTTTTTTCATTAAAACATCCATACCTGTTATAAAAGTGTTTAAATATCTAAACTGTCAATCAAATATTACCTGCCCCTCCTCTATGCCCGTGGCATAGAGGAGGGGCAGTCAATTACTTTCACTTTCCATTCAGCACTTCCTACATGTCACTGCTCTCCTCACATTCCCCCTTCCCTCCTCAGGCTCTATATTTGTGTAGGGCACTGCACATGGACATTAGGTCCCCCATTCTGGTGCATACACAAGATTTTGGGGTGACACACAATTTCCCTTAATAACCGTGTTCACAAAATGGCTGCTGCCTGCTTGCTGTGATTGTATAATTCCAAAACAGAAGGAAACAAAATTTACATTTTTTTTTTAGGCAAGTTTGCTTTCCCTTTAAGCAGGCCCAGACTGGCAATCTGTGAGTTCTAGCCAGAGGGGCTGCTGTAAGATGCCATAGACAGTCATTATCTAGTGGGCTGCGGGGGGACTGTTTGGGCCTCCGTGCACCTTAAATGCCAGGGCCTATTTTGAATGCCAGTCCAGACCTGCCTTTAAGGTTAGTAGAGGGCAGCACAGGCGTAAGCTGTCGCCCTATGAGGATCTAGTTTATTTTGAAAACAGAAAATAAATCCATTCTCTTAATATTTAACTGATAAATTGAACCTACTATCCTGTGGAAAATTCTATACAGACATCCTCTCTATCTAACTGTCATAAATGTCAAAACATATCCCCAGTCGCTTGAATATATTATTATATTTACATATTATATCTGTGTCAGGTATCCACACAGATGCATATACTGCATGCTACTAATTCCCCTTGGGAATTGTACTCACACCTTTTTGATGCCAAGCTTTGCCCCATGGCTCCTAGAGTTACTGTATCTATAACATTATAGCTAAAATATTATTCCAAATGGATTTTTTCTTTAAAAAATTTTTTTTTATGTTGCCCCTCACCAGTGTTAGGCCACCCACACTGAGACGGAGCTCCCGGTACGAGCGGCTCCGTCTCAGTGTGCGAAACACACATGCGCATAATGAGTGAATGCCACAACGTGCTCAGTATAAACATGCGCTATGTATGACATGGCCGCTCATGTCTTAGTGCTGGCGGGGGAAATTAAAAAAAAAAAAACGACTGTTGCCACCAACCAGACTGCGGGCTCTATTAGAGTATTGGGGATAATATTTTTGTCCAACAGATGCCCTTTAAGGGAGGAACTCCATGGGCGATTTTGGCGCTATCCAAGTCGGTTGCAACTGAAACAAGGTAATGAATGGAAATGTCGGATGATGTCGCAGCATTCATCCAACGCGACTGTCGGATGTAGACGCAGCGTGCAGCGTCAGCATCCGACAGTTGTGCCGTGTCGGACAAACACTGCAACACCATCCGACGTTCCTGTTGCTCACCTTATTTCGGTCGCATCCGATTTGACGCCTGCGTTTTTGCACAGCGCATCGGATCGTGCCAAAATCATCCGTGGAGTTCCTCCCTAAGACAGCCTTGCTCACAAGTTCCCAGACAGTTTAAATGTTAAGCAGACATGATTTACACAGACTTCTTACCATCAGGATAAATTTCCTTCCCCAGCATTCTAGGACTTTCCCCAGCTGTAGTTGAAGCGCTCATTCTAAGGACATATCGCACATTTAGCTGAATGTTTGGGATCTCGTACTGATGTTTCATGGACTGGTTAGCAGGAACTAAGGAAAACATACAGATAGTAAAATAGGGAAATTTTATGAGGTGAATATATATTTATTTTCCTTTTCCCCTAATCTCTAAGAAGGTAGTTTCAACTCATCTTACTTATTCAATCAGCTGTAAACAAGCTGATTGATGGGATATCTGAATAATCAGCCCCCCTGCTGAAGTTTTTGATACTTTCTGATTTGTCCAGCCAAACTGACATATGTAATGGAAGGGAGAGAGCTGTTTCTCCACTCACTTTCAAATATGTGCTTTATACAAATGCCAAGAAGACACATCAGCACAGGGGTGTAACTATAGAGAAAGCAGATCTTTTGACTGAAGTCACAGAAGTATAGAGGGATTTAAGGAGCCTTGACAATTTACAAAAATTTTTGTAAAACAGGATATCTTCCTAAATTTACTAGGGCTTAAAGGGGTTGTTAACCTTTAAGTTAACTTTTTGTATGATTTAGAAAGTGATATTCTGGGACAAATGGTTTTAATTTTTTATTATTTGTGGTTTTTGAGTTATTTAGCTTTTTATTCGGCAGCTCTTCAGTTTGCAAATTCGGCAGCCTAGTTGCTAGGGTCCAAATTACCCTGGCATCTGTGCACTGATTTGAATAAGAAACTGGAATACAAATAGGAGGGGGCTCAAATAGAAAAAACAATGAAAAGTAGCAATAACAATACATTTGTAGGCTTCCAGAGGTTTTTTTTTAGAAGGGGTCAGTGCCCCCCCATTTGAAAGCCGGGAAGAGTCAGAAGAAAGGGGCACCTATACAAAATAAATAATGAAGACCAATTGAAAAGTTGCTTAGACTTGGCCATCCTTTAGAGCGGTGGTTTACCTTTCAGTTAACTTTTAGTATGGTACAGAACGATCAGTTCTAAGCAATATTTAACTTAGTCTTTTATTACTTTTTTTTTTTATCGTTTTAGAATTATTTTCATTTTTTTCTGACTTTTCCAGCTTTCAAATGGGGGTCACTGACCCCTTCCAAAAAACCAATGCTTTGCAAACTAGAGAGCTGCTGAATGAAAAGCTAAATAACTCAAAAGCCACACATAATAAAAATGAGAAACATTTGTAAATTGTCTTAGAATATTACTCTACTAAAGGTTAACTCATAGGTGAACAACCCCTTTAAGCTCAGTTTCTAATTATGCCACTGCATCAGCAGATCATATTACCTCATTACCTCATATTACCTTATTAAACAAACTGATTCCTGGATCAAGATAGTTGGAAAAAAGACTTGAAAAAAGCACCTACCCACCAGGGGAACAATAGTATATCTTAAAATTACATGAACTGTGCAGTATCAAAAACAAGTGTACACATTTTGGTTTGTTATTAGAAAAAGCTAAAAAGGAACTTTTATTGTAAAGTGTATCTAAACTGAATAATATATATAAAAGTAATAATATATATATAAAAGTAAAAAGGAACTTCAATATAGGAAGGTCTCACAGGAAACAAAATTATCTCCAACTAATTGTAGTAGTCTATGTCTATAGTCTATGGCATCTTACAGCAGTCCCTCTGGCATTTACAAGAATCTACAGATTGCCAGTTCATTTCTAATGGGAGTTAAGAAAAAGACACCAATGCGAATGATTGTAGTTTACCAGCAGCAAGCCCATGCTAGAGTAAATCAGAGAAAAAAGCACTCTCAAGAAAAATGACACATTGTATCTGTGGCTGAGCATTGTAGCAGCATGTGTCTGGGTGTTTAGCACATAGAATTTACATTGTACATGATTCAGGATATTGGTGGGTTCTCTACACTCATGGCCTCCCTCAGCTGGTGACTCTCAATTGTCTTTGTTGTTATGACCCAGGGGAATTCTATTTTAATAAATATGATCAGGCGCTCTATACAAAGTGGTAACTTACTTTTAAATTGCTTAGAGAAAGACATGCTTTGCATGTATATGGTGTACTCTACAATACATCCCCTACGTTTGTCTGGCGGGATTTCCTTCCATGTGATCAGTATGCTGTTATGTTTCTGTACTTCATAATGAAACTCAGGATCAACGTAAGGAGCTGGGAGGAAGGAAATACAGAAGAGAGTGCAGATATACAAATGAATTCCCATTTAGGATATATATATATAATGCAGTATATAATCACACACACCTATTGCCACCATTTACGCCTTCCTTTCTCTCTTTTTTTTTTTATTATAGGGCACACTGGTAAAATACTGTCCATGGGTCAATATTACACCCATTACATGGTTATGCACAAAACACAGTATTGGATCCCTTATCCAGAAACCTGTTGTAGGGATGTGAAAATTTAGACACTCTTACACATTACAGACAGGCCCATCCCTAGTAATATGGACGCCTAAATGGGTCCTTATGGGGACCTTGTGCTTATGTAACCCCTGTAGTTCTCACAATGTACACCAGATGGCACTGTGTCAGAGTATAAAGGTCTTGGGAACCATGAGGTCTGGGTCCATTGCTTTAGCCCAACCAAGCAGGCTGGAAGGGAATGGGTATATGTCGACCCTAGGCACATTGGCCCTTGTAATTAGATAGCATACTCTTTTATAGATCACTCTAGGAGTGATAGAGAGGTTATTTAGTTGTGCAGCTCAAGGCTCCGCCGAGGAGATTAGGGGGATTAAGATCCCAGGGTATTACTGACCCAGAGTAAGGACTAAAGTGTTGAGACTAGGGATGGGATGGTAGGAATTCCCCTAGACTGCCACTGGAAGATATCCTGAAAACTGGGCAATACCCCTCACAAGCTGCCACACTCTCTGCTGTATATTCCCTGGCCTGCAGGGATTCAGCCTATACTGGTTCTGTGAGTATATGCTACCTTTATGCTGTCTGATTGTTCTATACTCCATTGTGGATATCTGATATGTGCTATGTTAAATAAAGAGTTCATTGTTTAATCGTTAAAGAACTACTGGCGCCCATCAATGTGCAACTGGTTACAGTTTCTCTACACCCTGCCTCCACCCCGCTGCGAGGGCTTACCCCTGAGAGAGAGATGTGGTATAACCACACACGGACCAAAGTAAAGTCAGTTTACTATAGCGCTACACTGTTATCCAGAAAGATCTAAATTACGGAAAGGCCATCTCCCATAGACTCCATTTTATCTAAGTAATCCAAATTCTTAAAAATTATTTTCTTTTTTTCTGTAATTATAATAAGTAGCCTTGTATTTGATCCAAACTAATATAGAATTAATCCTAATTGGAGGCAAAACAATCCTACTTGGTTTAACTGATGTTTAGAATTAATTTTACTAGAGGTATGAAGATTCAAATTACGGAAAGATCTGTTATCTGTAAAACCCCAGGTCCTGAGCATTCTGGATAACAGGTCCCATACTGTACAATTTACAAAAAATGACAGAGTGTTTTTATCTTGGTGTACCTATGGGGTTCATTTATAAACAGTGGGCAAATTTGCACCTGGTCAGTAACCCATAGCAACCAATCAGTGATTAGCTTTATTCAGCCAGCTGCAGGTTGAACACTGAAAGCAATCATCTGATTGGTTGCCAGGGGTTACTGCCCAGGTGCAAATTTGCCCACTGTTTATAAATGAGCCCAGTGATGTGAAGGACTCCTGTGGGCTGTTTTACTAACACAAGTGTTAAATTGTACTGTGCAGTTACCTATAGCAACCAATCTACAATTAGTTTTGATCCCTGTACTATTTAATGGATTTTTCCTGCTAACTCCACCTGCAGCCATGTTGTGCACCATAGGGAGGTCAAACATTGAATTCTAAATCTAGTCTGCCTCATACCCTCTTGGGATCTTGATGACAAATTATGTCTGCCTCTAGATTGGTGGAGTTGGGGTTGCCAATGCACAGTAGATTTAGGATTCACAGATACCTTCTTGTTTAATAGAAGCTGTTGTCATGGTAGGTATTCCAGCTCTTCCTTCCCGGAGAGAATACACTCGGAATTCATAACACACATAGGGACTTAAGTTTTCTAAATAAATAAAAGTAAATAAAGAATTGAATTTGCAATCATAACAGAGCTGAATTGAGACACATCCCTATCAGTGGCAATTGGCATCACTTTCAAACAAGTGCTGTGTAATTTTGCTTTATTTAATTTGCAGACCATATCACCCCTCAGCATTGCCTAAACTCTCTGACTCTTTGCTGTCCACAATGAACCATTGGCAGTCGTTCTGGGGTGAGGGCAGCATGATTGTACCAGAGGCTGGAGTAATACTGACATTTGTAAATGGAAATAGAACTGACATAACTTTTTTATTTTGAGGACCCAACTTTGAAGTGAGTTAAATACTTATTTCTATTAAAGAATGAGAACAAAATCTGGATACTGCACAAAAGGATGTCATTATATTACGAACACTATTCTGTACATTTTAACAAGCAATCTGTCTCACAAATGTATAACATCCATGTAACAGACACACTTATGTGCAAAGTTACTTACAGAATGAATTAGGTAATAAAAAACTTGGACATAATATATAATAGTGTAACTTGACAGAAAGCAAGATTTTATAGTACAGGATTCATTTTTTCCACAAAATGAAAGCTCAGCTTCACAAAACAGATAAAATATCCATTCTGTAAAGCAATACTGTCAGTCACATTCCTGAACCAATAAGAACAAAGCTTATTGCCATATAACAAACAAGATGAGAAGTTGCCAGCTCTGATCCACATGGCTACATCATCCCTTAAAAGGGCTGCTGTTAAACACTAAAGGTTCCTAATTGGAAGTTCTTACAAATGGCTGAGAAATATAATGCTGCTTTGATAATGATTCTAGAGAAAGAAAAGTATGCAAAACATAAATATGATACTTTTAGGATGTAATGGCTATTCTTATTGTAGTACTCTGCTTGTGTGGCCATTTTGGTTAAGGTCATTCCTGCTGTTTTGCCTGAACTAACACAGTAGAATCATTAAAACCACTACCAGCTAGTTTATCACACTTATTATCTTGTAGCCTAACCCATTACAGGCCTAATATCACTTCAATAACATTTGACAAAGTCTCAGAATCAGTAATAAGCTTTGTATATGATATGTGCGATGTCTCCTTCTAGCTGTAATCTTGCACTCTCTTTATTATGTGTTTAGCTATAGTTCAACTACTACATAATAGGCTTAGCCAGAGATGTGGGACTGCCACCTGTCCAGATTTCACCTGGACATCCCGGGCTGCCCAGGTGAAAAGTCCGGATTTACAAATTAGGAAATCCAAACAGGACACTGTAAATGACAATCAGTCCTGCCCCTGTCACCTGCACTGCCCCCTACATCACCAGACAAAAAGGTGGCACATGCACACATATTCTGTATAGTATAATGAGTGGGTCTTATAAGATGTCTCATAGTTAGCTGTAGTTCAACTACTACATAATAGATGTGGGACTGATCATGTGCACACATATTCTGTATAGTATGATGTGTTGGTTTTATGAGAAGCCACTCATAAGAAATATATAGTATTTTCCTTAGTGTGAGTTCAGATTTTTGTAACAAGACTGCTGCTTGTGCTGCTGAACTCCATCCGCCAGTGGGTCACAGCTGCTTTACTGAGCCACATATACCAGATTAATCCATATGGGAAACATTCATACATGGATAGTCTCTGCTCACTCACAAACTGTTACACTGCTTTTGACAAAGCTGTTATAGTGATGAAATGGAAGTTATGTAGTAGTTAAACTACAGCTAACTGTGTGACTATGAAACTGCTTATAAGGGCCACACATCATACAATACAGACTGTGTGTGAGTCCCCATTGTCTGGAGTGGCTGAGTAAAGGTGGACATACACGGGCCGATAAAAGCTGCCAAAAGACCAAGTGATCCCTAGGGTCCACGATTGGATCAGACAACCATCACCCAGTGTTAGGGTTGCCACCTTTTCTGGAAAAAAATACCGGCCTTCCTATATATTTAACTTTTTCCCCTATTAATAACATTAGGATCAGCCATCACTTTTACCGGCCAGGCCGATAAAATAGCGGCCAGGTGACAACCCTACCCAGTGGCCATACTGGGGCAAGATCTGCTTGTTTGGCAACCTCTCCACTCCAGACAATGGGGCCTCACACACAGTCTGTATAGTATGAGTAGGTCTTATAAGCAGTTTCTTGGTTTACATAACTTCCATGACATCACTATAGCAGCTTTGTCAAAAGCAGTGAAACAGTTTGTAAGTGAGCACAGACTACCCATGGGTGAAGTTTTCCCATATGGATTAATCTGGTATATATGGCTCAGTAAGACAGCTGAATGACCCACTGGCGGATGGAGTTCAGCAGCACAGTCTTGTTGAAAAATTCTGAACACACTCTAAGGAAAATACTATTTTTCTAATTATATTATTGTATGACATGCACCTGGATTTCTGCTGAGCAAGGAACTGCACAGTTTAGATTTGACAGTATTAATTGTACAATGTCCCTAATTAGTGATGGGCGAATCTGTGCCTCGAAATGAATAATTCTGAATGCAGTAATTCACAGAGAATTCGTGTCTGCCGAATTTATTTGCCCATCACTATCCCTAATCACTAAGGCTACACATTGTACTACATAGACTTTAGGGTTCATTAATGACTACAGTTGCCATGTTTTTTAAACAACAATGCAGAATGCAGGTGAGATGTCTGACACAATTGTATCCAATGCATTACAATTTGCACAATTATATTTGTGCTCTGACACAATCAGACCCAATTGTTCTTTTCTAATTTTGGGTGTCATCATTACTGATGTGACAAGCGTGTGACATGTGTGCAGTTGTGCTCTCTGCACTAGTGTTGTGCCCCCCTCGACCTGCTCTGATGTGAAAGGGGTAAGCACTGGGCAGGTATGGGGGGCGGCATCATAACACCTTTGTTATAAATAAATGTAAAGCATTGTGCAGCTTGTTGCTTCTATATAAATAAATTATGATCCCCTAAAATTGCCCCTGCCTAAATGACCTCTTTTGTTTGCACACAGTACTCAGGAGTGGCTGCTCATATAACCTACACATCATACTATACAGAATATGTGTGCACATGATTAGTCCCACATCTCTGGCTAAACCTATTATGTAGTAGTTGAACTATAGCTAAGCGCATTATTAAGAGACTGCTAGAAGCTAACTGGTGCAAGATTGCAGCTAGGAGATGACATTGGAGCCTAACAATTATATACAAAACTTGTAACTGACCCTGAGAGTTTGTCAGACATCATTGAAGGGATATATAATGACGGGTTAGGCTGCAAAATGATGTGTGATAAACTGGCTGGTAGTGGATTAAATGATTCTGCTGCGTTAGTTCAGACAAAGCAGCAAGACAAGCACAGTTACTTCTGGACTCAGTGGTGTAACAGCAAATTATTTTTTCAGGCCCACAAAATGTCTAGAGATTGACCCATCTAAAAACAAATGCTCTGTGAGGCTACTTATTGTCATGTCTACTTCTTATTACTCATCTTTCTATTCAGGCCCTCTCCTATTAATTTTCCAGTCTATTATTCAAAATCAATGCATGGTTGCTAAGGTAATTTGGACCCTAGCAACCAGATTGCTGAAATTGCAAACCGGAGAACTGCTGATTAAAACGCTAAATAACCCACAAATAATAAATATGAAAACCAATTGCAAATTGTCTCTTTTTCATTTATATGAAACAGTACTTTAAATTTTTTATATCTGCATTATATTTTTTTAAAACAGATCTGAGATGTTCAGGAGTATCTCTGGCTGGGTTGGACTGGGAACAGTAACTTAGAGGGGATTTAAACATGAAATAACATTGCAGCAGCTTTGATAGTGATACCAACATGGTTTCTGTCATTTATAGGAATATGTCAATATCAAAAAAGTCAATAAAACTTAGCAATGAAATTCACTGCGGGAGGGGGGTGCTAACATATTTGAGTTTCCTTGTCCTTTAACACCACAGTAATAATGCACAATTTGTGTTATGTTAAGTATTCATTTAAGGAATATTTTTCCTCATATGCAGAAATTAATATAAAGAAAACTGAGCTATTAGTCCATGTAAAAGCCTCAGGCAGTTGCACAAGATTAGATAATCAGCAAGGTGCTCATCCTTCTAAAGTTGTGAAATCTCACATTTTTAATTACTCAGATTTAAACTATTATTTAAATTGCCAACTTTCACCATGAGTAAACAGCTTGTGATGAAAATGTCTTTTGCCCATTCTTTGATTTGAACGAAATTACATTATAAAGCAATAATGGATTATTATTTTGTTTTCACTTTACTACAGACTGTCTATTTTGCCCCCCCCTGCACTAATACATGGCCCACCAGCTTAATTATTCTATATCACAAAATATTCCCTTCAACTTTGATGATTAATGTGTTGGTTACTCAGCTTGCAATAAACTGTTTATGACCTGTTACCAAACTGGGTTATTTGTAAACCACAAAGCCATTTGCTGCATTTTTTGACTTTACAGAGAAAGTAAAAGCGCTGAAATAATATTTCCTTCCTCGTTCCTTAGTTACGCTATAAATACTTCATTTAATATAGATTTTTTTTATAATGGAACCCAACTCCATATTTTCTTTTAAATAAAAGTCAGTGTGGTAGAAACACAGTTTCTGGAGGCACTTTTTTTCACCATGTAATAATCAGCATATTTTCTTTTTTCAAACACAACAACAAACAATACAACACCTAGTCATTGCATTACATACAGCATGGTATATCACATTATCAATGTATCCATGTACGTCTACACCTACAGTTAACAATACAAATTCCCCGATGCCCGGGGGCGCCTATTACCTTAGTTCTTAAGCATATTCTGGTACTCATCTCTACACATTTGGTTCAGCCTCCGGACAGGCCTCCAACCATGAGCTCCACATCACATCAAATTTTTGTGGGCATTGCCGAGCCATATACGTCAGTTTTATCATAGGGAGTTTAATGTTGACCATTTTTATCCATGCCTGTCGTTCAGGAGGACTCATCCACCCAATAGCTATTAGTTTTTCCCCATAAAAGAGAAGAGTTCTGAGTAATGTTCTGGTTTTATTAAGAGGCGCTTAATCGTCTAGTAAGCCGAAAGACAAATTTATCGGGTTACTGCACCGGGCAAGAGAACCTGAGTTGTCATATACCTAATTAATTCAGTCCAGTTCTGATGTATTACTGGACATTTCCACAACTTGTGGAATAAGCCTGCATCTGGGGCTTGGCACTTGGGGCAGTTTGCATTGGTGTTCCGGCCCATAGCCTTGAGGCGCAACGGAGTAATGTATGTCCTATGAATAATTTTCAACTGCACCATTATATCTCTAGTAGAAATTAGTGAAGTATACAGGTTCTCCTTCACATCCTCCCAAATATCTTCAGTTAAGGAGGGAATGTCCACTACCCATTTGGATCTAGCCTTCTTAAGCAGGTTCCCCAGCGTTACCACTACAGTTTTGTATAGTTCAGAGATAAGCTTTTTCGAATAATCAGCATATTTATAAATTTGAAGTGGATTTGAATAAAAAGCTGTGGATTTTGTGTAAAAATGGAAAAAGAGATATACAAGGTTCTTAAACAGTTTTACAAAGTAAGTAGGAATCTATGCCTACCAATAGCAAATACAATGAAAGCTGACCTGACCCTGGCCTTCAGCATGGTGGCCCCAATCTCGCTGTGCAGCTTTGCATTGTGCCATTGGTTACATGATATTAAACCCCATTTCAGGAGCATGGGTCATATGGATGGGGACCTGCACATGGGTCCTATTATATAAAAAGGCTTTATTTTATTATCTCCATGTTATGATTTGTTAAGTAGCAGTAGCATGAAGAAAATGCAATACTGTACTGAGTTTCTACGCTACTAAAAAGATGCACTAGATCAATACTACATAAGGTGTCACTAGAGAGTTGGTAATTCAATATTCAGTTTTACATGATGTAGATTAAAGCTAACAGTATCATTCCTTTCTACTACAAAGAAGGGCTGTTATTTTAAAGGGTACAATCTTGCAACTTGAGCCACCAGGCGGTGCTGTACATAATAGTATCCCAAATACATTACTTTCCTTGTCCTTAACAGGGATTGTTAACCTTAAAATTAACTGTTAAAATAATATAAAGATTGATATTCTAATACAATTCCCAAAAAGAAGTATCCAAAACATTACTTTCCTTGTCTTTTAAAGGGTTTGTTCACCTTAAAATTAACTGTAAATATTATAAGTTGTTCTAATACAATTTGCTGTTGATCTTCACTTGTTATTTTCTGTTTATCAGCTTTTCAGTTTGTAGTTTCAGCAGCTATCTGGTTGCTAGGGTCCGAATTACCCTAGCCACCAGACAGTTGCATAGTAGAGGGACTGAGTAATATATAGGTAATACAAAGTAGCAGTAACACTACAATAGTTCAATGCATTCAGTAGTTTGTGGAACAAATCCAGGGCAGCAACTTGTCTGCAAAGTTCTTTATTGGGAAGCTGAGTTACACAACATGTTTCGGGCCTACGCCCTTTATCAAGTGCCCGAAACATGTTGTGTAACTCAGCTTCCCAATAAAGAACTTTGCAGACAAGTTGCTGCCCTGGATTTGTTCCACAAACTACTGAATGCATTGAACTATTGGGTATTATACACAGAATACCTGTGGAAGAAGCCAACAACGAAATTTGGTGAGCTTGCTCTGAATATTATATTAACACTACAATAGCTTCGCAGACTAATAATTTTTTAGCTCCTGGGATTAGTGACCTGCATTTGAAAGCAGAAAAGAGTCAGAAGAAGAAGAAGGCAAAATATAAGAAATAAAAAAAAATTAAGACTTATTGAAAAGTTGCTAAGAATCTGCTATAGCATACTAAAAGTTAGGTGAACAACTCCTTTTAGGAAAACAGAATTGTGAATAACTGACCTGATATGGTTACAGATGGACTCATCTTGGAAACTTTTACCCAATATGTGTAACTTGTTTTTTTTTCCTTCTGCTCTTTCCATTCCACTATGTAATCCACATCTAAGGTTTCATTGTCTTGTGGTATTTCCCAGGAAACAATCATATTTTCATTGCCACTTGATTTAGCCACCACATTAACAGGAGAAGGTACACCTTAATTGGAAAAAATATATTGCAATATATGGACAAAAAAAATCCCTCAATGTCCTTAATTATTGATAATGGGTTGAGTGCAGAGGACCTCTTGTATTTGTCTATGTCAATTTTGTGGCCACAGTCTCATTTCACCCCCACTTAATGGTTTAAAAATTAGTGGTGAGCATGATTTTCCCTTGTTTTTTATATATTTTGGGAGATTTAACCTTGAAAGCAGAAATTAAGTTGCAGGTAAAACTTTGTCCCTGTGTAAAATGTATAATGAAGCAATAGAATTCTTAATGAATCAGATGCAATTTGAGTGTAGGACTGGCCAGATATGGGATGACTTTGACGTAGTTGGCCAGTTTAAATATATTGCAATATATGGACAAACAATCCCTGTTTTGTTTAAAGGGGAAGACTTTTTTTTTTTAGTAGCTTAATGCACAAAATGTCTCTTCGTCCATAATACCCAGCTATGTATTATTAAATGATTGTACAATTCCTGGGACTGGAATCATGTCCTATGGTTTGCAAAATGCCAAAAAGATGGTTTAAATGACAAGTTTCTGTTTCAGTTTTGGCTTCCATTGATTTTTTAAGTTGATAAATTAACTACTGATATGTATATATATTTTCTTATAAAAGCGATACTGGATGCAGATAAAATTGCAATGAAAATATCTTGGAAAAGTGCAATAGTCGGGTGGGAGGTTTGGAAATTAAATATATAGTGAATAAAGTACCCCCTCTTGTAAAATATAAGGATATTATAAGTTACCGAGGAGTTTCATGACCATATAAAAACACGAGGCCGAAGGCCGAGTGTTTTTATACAGGTCATGGAACTCCGAGGTAACTTCTAATATCCTCATATTTTGCAACTGGGGGTACTTTATTTATTATAATACACAAGTTTCAGTGAGTCATGTGACAGAAATGACATCAGAACTCACCGATTATAACTGATGACATCAGAACTCACCGTTTATAAGGATATAATTTACAGGATATTCATGGCTTTTGTGTATTATATAGTGAATAAAGTACCCCCTCTTGTAAAATATAAGGATATTATAAGTTACCGAGGAGTTTCATGACCATATAAAAACACGAGGCCGAAGGCCGAGTGTTTTTATACAGGTCATGGAACTCCGAGGTAACTTCTAATATCCTCATATTTTACAACTGGGGGTACTTTATTTATTATAATACACAAATTTCAGTGAGTCATGTGACAGAAATGACATCAGAACTCACCAATTATAACTGATGACATCAGAACTCACCGTTTATAAGGATATAATTTACAAGATATTCATGGCTTTTGTGTATTATATAGAAATATGTAAATGTATAACTAGTGCCTACTCATATGGGCTACAGGCTATGTCACAGCACACCTGAGTCATAACACTTATATATTAATGTAAAGTAGTGCGTAACTTGCTGGCACTATATAAATAAATAATGATGAATATGATGATAATTTTGTGATAGAGATTAATTAAAAATGTTATTTATTGGCAGACTGCAAAACTTTCCACAAGCCCTTAGGTTCTCCTTTCAAGTGCATAGCATAAGATAATTAAAAGCAATGGCTGCAATAAAGATGTCAATGATCCAAGAAACTGGACTGAATATGAATTAATTGACGTATGACAATAAAACCGAGAATAGCATTTACCTGAAATGTCTTCAGTGGTTACATTGATGTGTGTGGGAGGGGAGTTTCCTTTTGAGTTATGAGCTGACACCACTATGACATATCTGGTCCTCTCAATGTCTCTGCTGAGCCAAGTGTCCCTGGTGGTAGAATTGTGCACAGGGCTTCTGTCACTCCCTCGGTAAAATAACACTTCATAGTGCTGTATCAGGCCTCTTGCTTCAATTCTGCTCATGGGCTGAAAGATAGGGTAAGCTTCAAAAGAGATAAGTCACACACACACACACACACACACATATAATCATGTATTGTTACAGGGATGAACCACATTTAAGATAACTTTTAGTACGGTATAGAATAGCTAATGCTAAGCAACTTTTCAATTGGTCTTCATTTTTTTTCATAGTTTTTGCCTTCTTCTTCTGATTCTTTCCAACGTCTGAATAAGGGTTACTGACCTTATCTAAAAACAAATGCTCAGTAAAGCTATAAATATATTCTCATATACTCATCTTTTTATTCAACTAAACAGCAGGTAGAATTGTTGTTTTGTATAGAATTTATTGTATTGGTCTTTTTGACATTTCTTGTCCAGTGTAAACAATCTTAATTTATCCAACCTTAAGATACTCAGTACTTGAATCTATTCTAAACAGTATTCTCATTTTTGGTAGAAAGACATACAAGGGCTGTATTAAAATCCACAGGCTCTGTAATTAAAGTAAAATAAAAAGGTGTATGTGACGCTCCATGATCTCACTGACCGTGGCCTGTGTTTTAAGTTTTCTCTTGCATCTAACCTTAGTTCATGTGGTTTCTAAGCAGAAGCATGAATTGACTTGCCAATGCCAGTGAGTCAGGAAACCCTGATATTTCCAGAATGAGCAAACCTTAAAGGGATACTGTAATTATTTTTATGGTGCAGATTCTGAACTGTTGTAATTCGCTATATTAGTTGATGCATTTATCAGCAGCATCTGTGGAATATTAGCAACTATTGTATCAATTCTAACAGCTGCCTGTAATGAAACTCAGGGATTCTGTTCAGCAGGGACAAAGATAAGAAATGTATCAACTAATGTATCAATTTAGAACAGTTTATAGTGAGTTTGTGACCCCCCCCTTCCCAGAGCTGCTTTAGAAAAACATACAGAAAATAGAAAGCAATTGAAAAAAACTGAAACCAACTGAACTGAAAAGGTGTTGGAAGATGAACAACACCTTTAAGTTTAAAAAATTAAAAGAAAGATATTGTCTCCTCTGAAAAAACTGATTTCAGGACAGGATTCTGCTTGAGGAATTCTGAGTTATGAGTAAAACTTAGTTCCCTGTGACAACATCCTTTTAACCACTGTGATCTCTAAATACTGTGAGGTTAATTTTATAGCAAATGCAATGTCTGCACCAGTTCTATAGAAACCTATATCAATCAGCAGACTGTATTTACTGCTAACCTCAAATTGGTCACTAGACATGGTACAAAGTTTGGAACATGTCCCCCATTTTTTACCTTGACTTAAAAGGGTGCAACATAAAGTATAGCTCTGTATGATATCTATATATTTTTATCCATGTCAGTGTATATTTTGACCCTCTGATTGTATGATGCAATAGCATTTTATTCTCTCTAAGGCTTTACAGAAGCACTGTACTGCATTTTGCTTTTAGGCAAATTCAAACCTTTTTTAATTTATATCTCAGCCATTTCATTTACCAGCAAAAGGAAAGCGAGTGTGGATAACAAAATCAACTCTGTTCATAGAAATGTAGGAAGAAACCATTTCCAGAAAACCTGAGTCACCAGTGCCACACAATATCAAAGTGTAATACATATCTAAGACAATGAGTAACAACTGATTTGTACATGATATCCTGTTACAGTGACCATCATAAAGGCAATAAAAGAAAAACAGTTGATGCCAGTTATTAGTGTTTGCCCAGATACTGGAAATCTGTCCTGTGTCATTAACAGTTGTTTGTCAGTTCAACAAAACTCCCCAAGTGGCTTTTTGGCTGTGTGACTTATAGGACCCCACCATCAACATTTAGCTGGTATAGTGGCACCTTCACATGAGCACCCTGATTTTCATTTATAAGAAAATTCTTCTTCTGCTATCATTTGGCATTTCCATAGGCCTACACCAGTGGACTAGCGTGAACTATTTCTGTTATTATAATACAAGTTATATTTGTCTGGTTGTATTGCTAAGTCTTCTATAAAGAATTAATAGCACTACAGAACATGTGTAATGCTTACTGGGAATTAAAAATATATAACAGGAGACGTGGTAGCACTGGTGTAGTAAATACTGTAAAAGTTTACTGGCATATCTCATTTGGCACATTCCAGCCTTTAGCCACTCATCCTCCTCAATAACAAATCCGACTCTAAAATATTGTTCTGATATTTATATTTCAAAGCAGTGACACTGGTTAAAATTAGTTTTTACTTTGACACTGTTTTATCGTAGAAAAAACCCCCTGAAATATTTGGTTTTGCATATGTATTTAATCACCCGTGCTTTCAACTTCTAATACTTTTTTCAGTTCAGTTGTTTTTTTTTTGTATTAGGAAAAAAGCTCCATTGTGAACAAAAACACCATGGCGGCTTGTGCCAGAAAATAAAACTTTGTACACTGTGCCTTGGTGAGTAAGTGCTTGGTGTTTCGAATTGCTGCAGGCAGATTTACTTAAAGGGGACCTGTCACCCTAAGAAATAATCTTAAATTCTTTTCTACCATGTTAGTTGAGCAAAATAAACTTTACTTACACTGTATTTATTATTTAAATTTTGTTTCCTTCTGTCTTGGAATTATACAATCACAGCAAGCAGGCAGCTGCCATGTTGTGGACACGGTTATTAAGGGAAATTGTGTATCGCCCCAAAATCTTGTGTATGAACCAGAATGAGGGACCTAATGTCCATGTGTAGTGCCCTACACAATTACAGAGCCTGAGGAGGGAAGCAGGAATGTGAGGAGAGCAGTGACATGTAGGAAGTGCTGAATGGAAAGTGAAAGTAATTGACTGCCCCTCCTCTATGCCACGGGCATAGAGGCGGGGCAGGTAATATTTGATTGACAGTTTAGATATTTAAACACCTTTATAACAGGTACGGATGTTTTAATGAAAAAAAATTTTGGGGTTCCATATTTAATTTGGAAAGGACTTTCATTATGCAGTTTTTTATGTGTAGGTGACAGGTCCACTTTAAGGCTGTTCTGGTTAATCAAATGAAGCTTGTAATCTCAAAATATCCCAGAAGAGAAGATTACGTGTAGAATTTGTTATTCAGTAAATAATAAGAGGTTTGGTCAAGGGTTATGAATACAACATCTTCTTAAGTGGCTCATGATTTCTGATAGCCGTGAACAAATAAAGATACAGATGTAGCTGCATATGTAACTGGCGAGGAAATCTTACCTTCCAGAAAAGAATAATATTCCGTGTGTTGCTATCAATTTCCCTCCAGTGGTACCACACATCCAGCATTCCACTTGGCACTGATTTAAAAGAAAAGGAAGGACAAATAGTAAGTCCTAACTGAAATTACTAAAAGAGGTGTTAGTAGGTACACTATGTAGGTCATTAGTAGGTAAATATGCCATCCTAGTCCACTATGAATTTCTGCTGAAGTTAGTGACTTTTACAAAGTATTCAAAATTCACTGCAAAAAAAAATCACACTGTCTGTGTTATGTGTCAAAAATGCCCCCAACAGTAAAGTAACCCCCATGAAACAGTATTGGGGGAATGTAATATGTTCCCTTAGCGCAAAAACATTTGCAAAGGCCATTGTGAATGTTAACAACCATGTTTGCATCCTATTTGACCGATGATTACAGACCTCAACGACTTCCTTGCAACCAAATGGTTTTTGCGAACATTCGCAGTATATATAATAAAATGTTGCAATTATAAATCGTATGTTGCGACTAAATATTTAACAAAACTCCAGAACAGGTGTTAACGCTAACCTTTGCTTAGCGATGTAATATTCGCCAGGAATTATTTTATATTGCAAGCAATGCTAAACATTTGCAAAAAGGTCATTTTAAACATACTTGTGATTTTTAATTACAGTCCACCTTATATATTTATAGCCATTCCAAAGAATTCAAGGTAGGTAATACCCAATTATGCAAAAGCAGAACATCTCAGGTCTAAAAATTTTACTTTTTCAGAAATCAACTCAAAACTTTACAATTTACAGGATTTTTAGTCTCATAAAATAGGCACAAGTACAAGATCCCCCTGCATCTGTCAGTGTTGCTATTTAAATTTAGCACAGAGTGTACAGTGCAGTCTGCATTGCCCCAGACACAATGGTTAATAAAGCCATTTTCTGCCACTTGCTACTACTGCACCCAGGACACCGGTAAATGCAATCATATGGTTTAACAGTATATTCAAAAATCTACTTAACGTATGATATTTAGAACCTTGCAAAGAGTTAGTTAGATCCACCAATACTATATATATATATATATATATATATATATATATATATATATTTCTGAAACTAAGATGCTGAAGAATGTGTAAGTATGACTAGGAAATAGCAGGCAGCAATGATTTCCTCAAGGTAGAGAACTTTATAAACTTTCCCATAATAATCCTCAAATGTACCAAAAACACAAAACAAGACGAATTCCTTACAGAGTTGGGTTATTGCACTCTGAATATGTAATAATCATAATAGTAATCACTACATGCAACACCATTTATTCATATTCGGCATTATGACTTTCTCTGAATGTGTGTTGCAATTACAAGCACATTCATTTCTATTATGATTGATTATGTACTCTCTCGTTACATTTTATTTCTCAAATTTAAGTTCCAAAATTACTATTTATCTTTATTATATAGTATCAATATATTCTACAGCACTTTACAGTGATTACAGATCTTTCACATCTGTCCTTGTCTCAGTGAAGCTTGCAGGTTTGCACATTGTTACTACAGAAAGTCATGTGGGCATGTAGCATTTTTCTGGTATTTTGCTTCTAAATACTGGCGATACACCACGTACACCAAAAGGTCCCAATATCATCCCTTGGGCTTTCCTCCTCAATTATGTATTCACTTAGGTGAGGACAATGCATTAGGCTAGTATCAGCTGGGAAAAATTCTGATTGTTTTGCCACCTATGTTTGAATACACCTTGAACAACTCTGTCCAACAGGGGTGATACCTTGGGGGGGGGGGCTGCATTGTAGGAAGATACAAAATATTACAATACATCCAAATTCATGTGGCACAGATTCAGTATCTTTTCTGCACTTACAATGTGCCCAACACCTGTTTTCAGTTATCAATATAAGACTCCTGTTGGATGTACATATAATGAGATCTTGAAAGCAGAGCATCTCAGAGATTGCTGTTTTTCAGCTTGGCAAGACACCAACTGAGAAAAAGGAACGTATTGGCTAAGTGTGCAGGGACCTGTACTTCCCACAAACCGGAATGATTTGGTTGAACAACTTTTGTATTAAGGAAAAGTGCGTGAGAACACCAGATCATGTGCAATTTAATGAAAATGAAAGACTGCACCACTTCTCACTTTTTTCAGGTCCATCCCTCAATACATCAAAATGAAACTGATGATGTCAAACAAATATATACTTAGCAAAAAGAGGAGACATTAAAAACCAAACAGGTAGTATCAGCAAATTTTCTAAATAAATTAGGGCACATTATACTCATTTTCACTAGAGAGAAGGAATACTAATGTTTTGAGCAACACAATGCACTTGATCAAAAAGTGAGTCTTGCCAGTACATTTAGGGGCTTATTTATGAAGCCTCGATTTTTTCTGGTCGAGTTTTTAAAGAGGAAAACTCTAGTTTTTAGTTGGAAAAAAAAATCGAATTTTTATTGATTTATTATACCCCAAACCTGCTAAAAATCCAAATCCAAAAATACTCCAGCTAAAACCTGTCAAGGTCATGTAGAAGACAATGGTAGATGTCCCTTTTACAATCTGAAGATGTTTCTTGAAATAGTGATCTGCGCTGGTTTTCATACAATAATCAAAAAATGTCTGGACTTAAAAAAAAGTCATACGTTTCGAATTGTTGAACCATTTTGTCGAGACTTTTCCAGCACCGACTTTCTAAAGCTGATTTTTTGATAAATAAGTTAAATTTGTTGGTGGGAGTTATAAATAATTTAAAGTTTTAGTAAATGCCCCCTTTAATCTTTGAATTGTGGGAGAACATGAAAGTTTAATGCAGATTCTATCCTCTTTGGTGCTAAACCCAGGGACCCAGCACTGAAATGCAGCAACCCTAACCAATTTTAAGTAAATAAATCATACACACACATCTTATTGACATGTAAAATAACAGTGGAGCAACTCAAGAATATTAAAGTCCTACAATGGCCCTGATCTCAGAGAGAATCTGATTACTATTTGAAAATATCCCTGGAGCAAATCTGCATGTAAAATGGACCATCCTCACTTTTAAACCTTCGACAAAACTGGTACATATCAACCCTTGGGGTAAGGCCACACGTCTGATGACAAATCACCTCTTCTTTGGGTGACTCATGTCCCCGAAAAGCCTTCCCACTGGCTAGAATCTAAATCACCAGCGGGATGGCACTCTGAGCGCTTCATTTTCCGAAGTCGCTGAAAGTTTCCTTGTGAGGAACTTCGTGCGACTACGATCCGAGCGCCATCCCGCTGGTGATTTTGATTCTAGCCGGCGGGATGGCTCTTCGGGGAGATTAATCGCCCAAAGAAGAGGTGATTTGTCGCCGGGCGACTAAATCTCCCGAATCTTAGCGTGTGCCCTTACCTTTAAAAGACTTAAAGCAGTGATTGATCCAAATTTTTGAGGGGTGTAATGAAATTTAAATATCACAGAGAACAACATTTTAGTGATATGCTACACAGTAAAATGAAAAGAGTATGCATACCTTTGCGAGGAAACGTATATATAAAGTATAGTTTTTACACTTACCTCCTTCTGGAGTTTGTATTATGATTGGCTGGCTCCAATTGCTCCATTTCCCTTTATCTATCAGAAATTTACAGGAGACCTGAAACTCATATCTTGTGAATGGCTGCAGATCCTTCAGAGTGTAGGTGTTTTTTCTTTTAATTTCAACCTAACAGTTGACAGAAGATATTTTGGTTATTAGATGCTGGATACAGTTTCTGGGGTTGAAGAAAATATATGGCAGAAGATCAGTATTTATTTTCCTTTGTTCTCAGTGGTACTCAATACATGCAGCAAATCTGTCAAAATTGGTAAATGAAGCACAATTAGACAAGTCTCATTTATATTTATGTATCAAAAGTATCAAATAACTAGGATAACAGTAGGAGTGAAATCCTGTATACATGTTATTTGTACCTCCTGGAACTGTGTGAGTAAAGTATTTCATTTGACAACTGTATTTTCCCTTATGAGGGGCATCATGTTTATGGCCAACAACAACGGTCTATATTTAATTGAACATAGAAGTAAATGCAATTGCCTAGTGACGTGTTTTTGGTTGCTCTTGTAGCTGTTCAATCAGAGCAGTCATGGATCTTATATAAAACTTGCATTTTACAGCACTGTTGTGTTTAGAGCTCTTAATTGTTGGGTTGTTTAAAGAATAAAAAAAATTGTAAAATGAAAGCTTATGAGCAATTTTCCAGTATTTGTTTTTCAATTTTCTTTAATTTGAAAATGTAACTGTTCACAGCAGTATCTGGCTTGATTATAGGGCGCATTTATTTACTTCACCCCAGTGTGCAAGGTGCAATTGTGGATAAAAAAGTTTTTTTACCCACAATGCAATATTTTCTCATAACTCCAGCATCATTACCAGGGGGTTGTGCCTAATGCAATTGTGGCCAATATATCAGAATTGATGCAGTTGCGCTTACACTTTTAAGCAAATCTGACACAATTGCGCTGAAAATATCCAGTTGACATCATTTCCAGTGTTTAGTGCAAGAGTGATGTGTGTGGCTGGTTACTTTGGGGCAGCTGCTCTGTGGAATTTGAGGCAGGCCACAGTGGGTACCCTGTAGCTAGGTCCTGGTTTGGAGATGGCTGTTGCTGCAGGGCTTCTATAGCAACTTGTGTCAGTGTCAACTGCGTCAATTATGTACTTAATTTGGGGAGATGGGGGATGGCAGCAGCTCTGAGGGGAACTAAACAGAAGTGCAAGGAGTGCATGCAAGCTAATAGACACAATCCCACAATATGGCAGGCACCCAACAGATCTCTCCCCTAGTCTGAGGCTTCTAAAATCAATGAAGATTTCTTTTGTAGGTTAATATGGCAGAAACTTGGCCTTAACCATTTGGTCTATGAATAAGTGCTAGGTACAACACAAAATAGTTCATGCCGTATTAACCTACAAAATTAATCTTCATTTTTTTTTACAAGCCTGGTCTGTGGTGATCTCTTGCAGTGCCTGCTATATTCACATATATAATTCATCTGCTTCCTAAGCTGTAGGCTCATGGCAGTGCTTCTGGGCTCTTCAATACAAAGGTAAATTTCCTTAATATTTCATTTTAAATTCCCACAATGCCTTGAATCATCTGAGATATGCAGACCCGTAAAGAAGGAGAATCACAGAGGTGTTCAAGGTATTGTGAGAAATGGAGCCTTGGCTGGAGGAGAGATGACTGTCACTACATTATTTCTATGGTATATGTAGATAGGACCAGCAGAGCATGAAACAGCTGGACAGACTGATACTGATTTCAATAGCAACCATATTTGCAAATAAATGTAATAATCAAAAAAATAAATACTAAATGTGAATTGGAAAGCTGCATACAAAATGATATACAGGTATAGGATCCCTTATCCGGAAACCCGATATCCAGAAAGCTCCGAATTACGGAATGGCTGTCTCCCATAGACTCCATTTTATCCAAATAATCCAAATTTTTAAAAATGATTTCCTTTTTCTCTGTAATAATAAAACAGTAGCTTGTACTTGATCCCAACTAAGATATATTAATCCTTATTGGAAGCAAAACCAGCCCATTGGGGTTATTTAATGTTTAAATGAATTTCTAGAAGACTTAAGGCATGAAGACCCAAATTATGGAAAGATCCGTTATCCGGAAAACCCCAGGTCCTGAGCATTCTGGATAACAGGTCCCATACCTGTATTTAAGTTTATAATCCCTTCAAGCAAAGAAGGAGAAATCCAAACTGAGAATTAAAATATGTATCATTAAAATGAGCAGAAAACTCCACAAAAGGAATCTAATGCACATAAAAAAATAGTATCAGTGTTTTAAAAAACAGGATGTCCCGGAAGGATGGTACCCTTTCAAAAGCAATATTATTATGTCTGTTACAATATTATTCATTAAAATACTCAGATGTAATTTTAGAGGTACACAACTGTTTTCCTGTTGTGGCATTTTTTCTGTATGTTATAACAGCGTAAACACATCTATTCTGAAAGATTCCCGGTAGTGTAATGATTCCCTTATTGTTGCACATACTACGAGAACAAGGGAAATTCCACCAACAGAAATATAGTGTTACAATAAACACACTCAAAGAAGAGTGACTTTAAAAGATCATTGTACCAATAAGACATGCATATTCATTAAAATCTATTTACTTGGCCACAACACCATCAAGCAAAAAAATTCTCGCTGTCCAGACAAATGAAAGTCACCTTTATGTTTCAATATGGTACACAGCCACCTAAATACCAATTTTGTACAATCATAGCAACTTTTATTGTCCTGCACAAATACACAAATCCTTAAGTAGCTTTTCATCTATTTTTTAAATGCATTTGGGACCTAGTGCCAAGTTTTGACTCGCTGACTTTCTTAGCAAAGTTTGTATTTATCTACTTCTTTTTAATTTTTAATGCAAACAACTGTAAAGAATATATTTTTAGTCCTGCCAAGATATGAATTGCATATCCCTGCATTTAATTAGTACATTTATTAGTTAGTATAAAGAGTTATTGCTGAAGCAACAAACATTTACTCAAAAGTGAAACATAAACATTATGGTATTATTTGCATTTTGAGGACACATTTTTAAGAAGGAAGAACCGCAGAACCAGTGGAAAGAAATACACATTACCCATTGCCACTTTGTGCTATCAGCAGGTCGATATCTTATTTGGAAGTTGGAAGAATTTTGAGAGTCTTGCAAGGTCACAATGCATTTACTTGAAACTCTGTCGCACACAATTGTCTTGTTTGGTGGGTGCGGTATCACTGAGGAGAGCAAAACAAAATTCTTAGTTGTTGGCTGCTGCAGTCTGCACCAGAACCTTATATACATGGGAGCTAACAGCATCTTTTGTGTGTATTTGTCTTATATTTGTCATATTTTTGTAGTTTCACAACATCAGGTTAGGTCCAGGTTGCTTGATGTTCTCTTAAAGTGCCCTGTCAAAATCCCCTAAGGCTACAGGTATCATGAATGGACCAGATTCAATTCCATGAGAAAGGGAATTTTTATGGTTTATCATGTGAAAAGTTATTGGTGAAATTTACGAAGAAAAACTTTTCTCCTTATTAACTTTCAGTTTTCCCAATAGAGTTCAATAGAGTTATCATGTGATAACAAGTAAAATATATTTTCTTCTCATTGAAGTGCATCTAGCTCTATCGGAAAATCTAGGATTGAATTAGAAGATACGCTTTTCTCTTCAAATTGAATCTGGCCCAATATTCCACATTTCCATACGGTCCATTAAAGGAACAGTGGCAGCTTATGTCCACAAGCGTCTGACTGCACCAAAATACTTGAATACTTGCAAGCAATCGCCATTAGTTATCACACAATTTATGTTGTGCTGGTTATACTCCACTGCCTGCCCCCAGCATTTAGACTGTATACATTTAGCAGTGTCCTGTTAGGAGCAAAATGCCAGGTTTTGCAAATATTAATGCACCATGTTTGTTTCGGCAAAAGAATGCAAGATAATATGCATAATTCATAAACGTCTCCACAGCTGCACAAGTCATCTGCACTCTGTAGCTCTTCCCAGGCCAATATGTTGCTTTGTATATGAAATGTTTCTTTAGTGGTGTGTGGCTATGACTGCTGACATGGTACTGGTTTGTGGTGCTTGTCATGCAGACACTTTACTCTCACACACTCATCACACATACGCACATACAGTACCCACACACCTAAAGAGTTTATATATATAAAATATTATAAACTGTTATATGTGTACTATACTAATATAGTAATATTGTGTATCTCTGTAAAGGCCACGATCACCCTAAAAATGCAATGCCTAAAGAAATCAGTTCCTTACTTTTACAGGCTGAATACATCTACTTGCCAATGCAATTTTCAGCAGTGACGGCACTTTAATTACCAACAACCCAACTCCATAACCAGCACCAGCTTTTCAGGCACAATCTATTGGAGAATGTTTTGGGGTCATACCAGTGCTGCACCTCCTTCTTCTCTAACTTACTGCATCCCTTGCAGAGGTCTGGGACCATGTGCATGCATAGTATAATGATTTTACTGTGCCTGTGCTTGTTCCAATAGCAAATAATTGGGAACGTAAAGAAGATAATGTGTCAGCACAACTATACTGCAGGCCACTAGGCCCATGGTCCAATGTTAGTGATTATAATCACTATGTGGTGCCTAATAAATTGGTACCCCTCAAGGCACTCAAAGCATCTGAAACAGCCCTGTGCATGCACAGAAACTGCAACACCTTGACAGGAATTAGGGAAAACAAAACTATAATATTGTCAATGTTTTTATTAATGCCATACAAACTATAGTGACCCTTGAAAATGATTGTTAGCATTATATAAGTGTGAAACTTGTACCATCTGTTCAGTGACTTTTATTAGAATTCAGCTCCCTTGGACTTTTCCACATTTGTTGTTGTTTTAAAACAGTGATCCCCAACCAGTAGCTCGTGAGCAACATGTTGCTCTCCAACCCCTTGAATGTTGCTCCCAGTGGCCTCAAAGCAGGAGCTTATTTTTGAATTCCAGGTTTGGAGACAAGTTTTGGTTGCTTAAAAACCAGGTGCACTGCCAAACAGAGCCTTAATGTAGGTTGACAATCCACATAGGGGCTACTAAATGGCCAATCACAGTCCTTATTTGACACCCCAGGAATATTTTTCATGTTAGTGTTGCTCCCCAACTCCTTTTACTTCTGAATGTTGCTCATGGGTTCAAAAGGTTGGGGATCCCTGTTTTAAAACATGGAATAAAAAGGAATTTAACATTTATAATGGCAGGGTGTTGGTAGTGTGATGATGTGGGGATATTTTTTATCTACGGGGAATCGAATAAAACTTCTTGATAAAACAGAAGGAAGAATTAATGGTGCAAAATACAGGGAAATACGGAACCTGTTCAAAACTGAAAACAGAAATCTTGGGAGAATGTTCATCTTTCAGCAGGACAATGATCCCAAACACTGGGCCAAAGTAGCACTGGAGTGGCTAGAGAACAAAAGTGGAATGCCCTATCCTAACTATTGGGGAACAATTTGAGTATAATGTGCCAAGTGTCTTCCAAATCACCTGAGCAACAAGAAGAAAATCTGCATAGAAAATTGGCCAAAATACCAAAACTGATATGTACTTATGGCAAAATAATTGCAGCTGTAATTGCAGCCAAAGGCGGGTCTACAAAAATATTGACATATGGGGGAAGTTGATACTTATGCAACCATCAAATGGTTTTGTGTAACTGATTAGTGTATAATTGAAAAAAAACATTTTCTTTTGACCAATTGAGAAAAATCCCAATTAAAAACATTTAAATTCCACGTTGTAACACAGCAAAATATGATAAAAGACAAAAGGGTGAATATTGATTTAATACTGTAAGAAAGGTTATGTAATAATAATAAGCAATATTTGCTATATGCCTAGTCACCTCTTGCATCTCATTGGTTGGTATGGGTTTTTACCTTTTATTACTAATGGGGGTTAGTATCTTAAAGATCTTAAAATCAACTGTATGTTTTAAAAAATAAAGAATGTATTATTTTTCAAATGGAAAACACTAACTAACACTGAAGTGTGAAATCCGGGCAACAGTTATCTACGTACAGAAAAAACATGTATGGGACAAAACGACGACTAAAATAGATTTTTATCTTTCCCTTGCACCAGTGAAATAACTTTTCAAGAAAGTCACATCAAGCCAGAAGAAATACAGCGTTATGACTCACTTATATTGTTAAGCATTCATACAGAGCTGCAGTAGCACAAGCATTAAGTAAAGAAGGGGGGGAAAGCTTGTGGCTGTGTTTACCCACAAACTCAATGCAAAAGTAAACCACACAAAAATTTGACAGGGAAAAAAAATTGATTATACTAAAAGTTGCTTTGTCTTTTTGGCTACCACGCCTCTGGAGATTTTAATTAATGCTTCTAAATGTATTTTATATCTGAAATAAATGGCAGCTTTTTATATAAACCGTGTCCCAAGGAGGAATCCTTGTTAATTTTTTATTTCCTCCTTTGTATATGGTTCTGACTTTTTTAGTTTACTAGAAGCTCTATAAGTTAAAAGCTAGATTCTATCTACCTATCTACCACTCTTTTGATAGATTGTGAGCCTTGATTGCACCTTTAATTACTCTACACCACTCCACAGAACTATTTTGCGCCTAGATTGACACAGCAAGTTACCGCACACTGATCATTAAAATAACTATGCTCAGGCCCGGATTTGTGGAAAGGCCACCAAGGCCTGGGCCTAGGGTTGCCACCTTTTTAAAATAAAATTACCGGGCAGTGGTGGGGGCGGGTACTAAAGGGGCAGACCATGACACAAAAAGGGGCGGAGCCAGCAGCGACAACCCTAAACACAGCCCGCAGTCCAGAATCGCACCTTCCATGTCACGTAAGCGCCGTAACAGGCGCTGCATAGCTGGGGGATTTCAAGCAGGGAGGAAGCAGCGAGACTGCTTAAAATTAAGTGGCGGTTCCTCCCCTCAGAATTTTACCGGCAATTACATTGCCGGTATTTTTTTAATACCTGCACCGGCCTTGAGACCCTTTTTTCCGGCTGGGCCAGTTAAATACCGGCTGGGTGGCAACCCTACCTGGGCCTAGGGGGGCAGGATTTTAAGGGGTGGCATGAAGCCCAACCACACCCACATTGGTTCAAGTTTGGGGCTGATCATGAGATACAACAGTTTTTTAAATGTTTCCCGTGCGTCAATCCCCAGTGCTCCGGACCTGATGATGACAATTTGTGCATATGCACAAATGAAGGGGAGGGGACAGGGGTGACGAACTGCAGCAGGCCTAGGGGCGCCCACTAAGTAAATCCGGCCCTGACTATGCTACTGTTACCGCAAATGTTATTTTCTTTTTTTTTAAAAAACCGGAGCAAACATTATCTTCACCCATGAGGGGTAAATATGTCTGATATCAGTAGTATGCTATTTGTTTAATTTGGCTGCAGTCTAAAATTCTGATTAACAATATTGTATGTATAATGGCTTCCCGAAGTTTTAATTTCTATTTCTGCAGTTATATGAATACATTAGTCAGGGGTGGATTAATGCACAGGCTATCATAAACTATAGCCTAGGTTGCCCAGTGGGATTAGGGGCCCATCTAGCTTTTTTAATTTATTATTTCTATTTTCTTTTCATATTTATTGTTATGCTGGGTCTGGATGGGTGCACCTGCTGTAAGAAGAAGGCAGACAAGGCATCGATAGTTTGGGTGCATACATGCCTGGATCTGCATGTATCCAGACTCAGCAGGAGCCTAGAAGGGGGGCCTATGTGTATGTAGCCTGAGGGCCTCACATGTCATTAATCCATATCTGGCATTGGTCTTGATTGCATTATTCTGTATAGTATGCAAGCTGAGTGTGCATGTCCTCACAGCAGTGATCCCCAACCAGCGGTTCATGAGCAAAGTGCTGCTCACCAACCCCTTAGAAATTGCTCCCAGTGGCATCAAAGCAGGTGCTTATTTTTGAATTCCTGGTTTGGAGGCACGTTGTGGTTGCATAAAAACAAGGTGTACTGCCAAACAGAGACTCTTTTAGATTGTCAGTCCACATAGAAACAACCAAAAAGCCAATTATAGCACTTATTTAGCATCCCCTGGGACTTTTTTATACTTGTGTTTCTCCCCAACTCTTCTTACATTTGAATGTGGCCAACGAGTAAAAAGGGTTGGGGACATTTGCCCTAGAGTGTCTCCTTTATACATTTCAAGCCACTTATTCTAGCTCCTTTGATGTGCAAGTGCACCTATTGATGCCTGGGAACCGTGTTGCTACCACCACCCTGATGATTCCTACTGTGACCTACATTTTGTTAGCTACCACTCTGTGCGGTTTGCAGATGCCCATTACTTGTCTGGTGGCCTCTAATCATTTCATAAAAGTGCAAAAGTATTACAAGAAAAAGCATAAACCAAAAAGAAGAAGAAACCATGAAACTGTTACCACCAAAGTGTTTTTAAAATAAAGGACCCTTGTGACACCAGCAGCGGCTGTACTAGCACCTTACAGGAAGCGGGGCTGAGAGTCTATAGCTATTAATAATTAGAAATAGAGAAGTTTGCAACATGGGGAAAGTGTATGTCAAAGACAATGATCTGCTGCTGTGTGCACAGGCATGCCTAATACTCTGCATTATACAGTAACGTTGATAAAAGAATAGCTTGCAATGGGCTTTGCAGCAACCAAGTTTTCATCTCACAGTTACCCTACATGCCAGGTGGCCAAGCCCTTGTTCATATGGACCTACCACATTTGTTTTGTGCTATCATCTGAATAAGTAGATATTGATAACCTAAGGCCGATATGAGGGTTCAGTGCACTTGGGAATCCCATTCCATTTCCCCAATTCTCTTGGCTAATGAGCAGGTTCTGATTACTATCCATTTAGTTTCTACAGAGACAAGCAACGACCTGGAAAGTAATGAGGGACATTTCCTGGTATATAAAGGGAAATCTGTATACTTACAACTCTCGTGTTTCCTATAATGCGGTTAAGGGGTATATGAAGCATTACTAATTTCTTCAGTAATGAATACTTATGGTGTGTTTCACAATGAAATTCATTACACAGGTCTAATACAGCACAGGAAACAATGACAGTTCTAACCATACTGCATGTTCTCCTACCTTGTTCCTGTCTCAGACCACAGGATGACCAGAAGCCGAGAAACACAACTGCATCGCTTTTGTTTTTAACACTCTATTTTAGCAGCCCAGTCCGGCTGAATAAAGATACGTGTGTCTGATGTTTTGAAGGGCCCCTGTACAGAAGAAATTTCTATAATGGTGCTTAGAACGATAAAATGCCCATGTCAGTGTGGAAAATACATTGTTAAATACTACAGTGTTGCTACACCAAGTAGTTCTTACTGTTTGGTAAGGATCTATTTAAAAATTAACAAAATTTGTTTTCTGCCTTGTGTACCTGCATCAAAGAAGGTAAATGTATAAGGCTGTGAGGAGTTACTGCCAAGCCCATTGGATGCTGCAACCACAGCAATATATTCACCACCTCGTCTCACACTGTCAATGGTCACATTCAGTTCACCTCTCCGTTGCCATAACCTAAATAGAAAGATAATGTTTTTTTTTAAAAAAATGTGTTTTTGTTTTAAATGAGAACTAAAGCTTAACTAAAGACGTAGCTAGAAATGTTGTACATGATGTTTTGGGCTTCTGTACCAGCCCAAGGCAACCACAGCCCTTTAGGACAAGGCCAGACGTGGCGTTTTTACGTTGCGTTGTTAAAAAAGAACAGCCAGGCATAAATACGCATAAACTGCACTATCACTGAAACGAATGGAAAACGCACTATGGCAATTCACACAGGGCACTTGCAAGCTGAAATCCGCCACCGGACGCCAGTATTGGCATTTTTTTAGCAGAAACGCCAATACGTCAAGAAACTACCAAATCAGTAGACTCTATGAAGATCTGCATGTTTGAAACCCCACATTGCGTAAATATGCAGCGTATATTAAATATGGCGTCCAAATTCTCAATGAGAACAATGAAAACAATGAGAAGTGCATGTTGGGAAAATAATCCTACGTGCTGATAAACGCATGAAAAACGCATGTTGACGGTCGCATGTGGTTTCAGTGGCGTATTTACGCCTGCCTGTTCTTTTTTAAAAACGCAACGCAAAAACACCACAAAAACGCCACGTGTGGCCTTGCCCTTAGCAGTAAAGATCTATGTCTCCAAAGATGCCCCAGTAGATTTCCAGCTTCTTTTCTGCTGATTCACTGCACATTCTCTGTGCTGCTGTCACCTACTGAGCTTAGGGGCCGACTTACAATATACAGTACACATAGAATAGAAATGTCACAATATAAGGCTGATTAGTAATTAATACAGATAGTTACTACATGGCAGTACATATATAAGTGTATATATATATATATAAGTGCTTGCTTCTAAATCAATCACGTGGAAAACCTTAAGACACTGGCAAAGATTTCTAACCTTTACTGAAGGTTTTATACACACACAAACAAACACACACACATATATATATATTTATATATGGACTGAAACATTGGATGCAATAACATGAATTACATTTTGCACTTTATGTAAAGGGAGTTTAAATATTTTCTGTTAATTATTCATTCCACAAAACAGAAATAAAAGTGTGTGTGCACAATTGCCATTGAAATATATTCGTGTGAATAACAGTACTCAACTGAAGTGTGTAATTGGTCTGGATGAAAGTCTCCCTTCCTTCTTTCCATAAGCAATAAATCCTTCCTAATGCACCTTCCTGTTCACAGTTTAAAATTGTGGGTTGATCTGGAGGAACTGCAAATAAAAGACACGGCACACCAAAAATAAACGTCAGATCCTGTACAACAACTCCGACTTTGCCGCTATTACTTCTCTCTCAAATATCTGATGTTCCTAAAGAAAGGAATATGACTATTCAGTCTCATTTGAAAGGGCAAATCTGATTTCACTTGGCAACATTTCCTCTGCAACTATATACAGTGCTTTGCAAAAGTATTCAGTATGACCCAGGGCCATAATTCTCTAAAGGCACCCAATGGGAAGTACCTAGGGGGTCAGCCCTTCGGTGCCTGTGGAATGTGCAGGTTTATCTGAAACCTGCAGAACCTGCATGTCGGGCGGGTTTAGGTTGAAATTTTGGTGACAATTGCAGGTTAGACTTAGGTGCGGGTTGAGTTTCCCTGCCCCCCACATTACTAATGTCTTACCCTCTCTTCCATGACTGGCACATGCACAGAATGTCCTGTGTCCAATCTGGTCTACTGACTCCACACAAACGCAGCATTGTTTTATGTTAGAAAAATAAGGAACAACTTAAATATGCCATTTGCGTGAGTATGTAAAGGACGAGGAAAGTCAATTTTACTGGGTGGGGGCAGTTTTTTTCCCCTGGCCCGGGGGTCTTGCACATACACAGTGGGGTAAGTACACTGGGTGAGGATCTCTGGCAGTATTTGAAAATTGATTTGCATAAGCATCAACCAACTATCTTACCCAACCTGAAGGAATGGAGTAAACAAAATTTGCTACAAAAGGTGACTCTATCAAACAGTATACAAACAGCATATTTCTGTTTATTATTTTTTATTTATTTATCTTTATAACATAAAACAGTGTGCTTCATAAAACATTCTTTGCGTTTTAGTGCTTTGAAATAAAAATATATTCAAATTGTAAGTGTTATTGTCTGAGACCAAGGAAAACAGTGCCCATGAAAATAATAAGAGGCAGTTGCTAACAAAGCATCTAAGGTACAGGTGATTATTGTATCAAAGATACCTACTTCCAGCCTCCACGTATATTCCATTCACAATTTTCTTATCTGCAAGGCATATATATGTTGCCTGCCGAGGAGACAGGTCACTGTCATGCACAGAGATGGTGTTAGTGTTGTAGAGCTGCCTTATAAAGAAACTGTGGGTGCTGTTCTTTTTCTTAATCTTGAGGCTTCCCGCAATCCATGAGAGAGAGCAGGTAATATTGACAGATGATGTCAGAGGCAGGAGAACCCCAGGACTGGCAGTTACTATTCCCAAATTACTTAACACTAGAAAAAAAGACATTTGTTTCAGGGGAAATATGCAGTTCTATTTAATAGCCACTACTTTTTCTCTATTGCGAAATTGTTCTCACCATAAAGGATAGAGTGGTAGGCTGGAACTTTCCCTTACATATAGGGATGCACAGAACCCCCGAATCCTTCGTGAAAGATTTGGCCGAATACCGAACCAAATCCGAACCCTAATTTGCATATATTAGGGGTGGGAAGGGGAAAACATTTTTTACTTCCCTGTTTTGTGACAAAAAGTCACGCAATTTCCCTCCCGCCCCTAATTTCGTCTAGGCAGAAGGATTTGGCCGAATCCGAATCCTGCTGAAAAAGGCCGAATCCTGGCCGAATCCCGAACCGAATCCTGGATTCGGTGCATCCCTACTTACATACTATTAGTTACTATTAGTCACTGTCCAAGGGAACCAACATTATTACTAATTGCAAATATGGTATTTGGTATATCTGAGTTTTTTAACTACAACACAGACCCTGCTAAACAGATATCATTCTTGCCCCTTTTTAGTTGAATATGCAGCTTGTGTGATGTGTTTGTGTATTACGTACATTGAAAGTTATATACAAGTTATATTTGTCACACATTACAATTAACAAATGATGGGACTTAATTTACTGTTTATGACCATTATAATGTGCCCTTGTTTATTATAAACACACTGTATACTTCACTTTTTCATTACACTATATTCTGTTGTTGGCTAATAGTATATGAACCAACCTGGACCTGTTTTCATCAGAAGCCACAAAACTGTCACGTTAAAGATAATCCATTTTATTTGAAGCCCTCTCTCCATTAGCAGACCATTTTGATGGAAAAAAATGGAGAATGAAGTCTTCTTTTACCAGTTATCCTGAAATGTGAGAAAACATTAAATTTTTGTCAAATCTAAGCAATGTGCATATTTCATTCATATATTCACACTTTAACCCTGTGAAGTAGTGTGGGGACCTTTCCTTTAATTGTGTTGAAAGCTGAGAACTTCCATGGTGTAACCTGAGATTCATTCAATCTTTACCAGTATTGTCTCTGTGCAAGGCATTCATCAGAGTGAGTAGAAATATTCATTGCTAAAGCCAGTTAATTAATACTGTTCTATATGAGACAGAGTCCCAATTGTTGCAGACATATTAATTGCCAGATTGCAAAGACTGCTGATATGGTGCATGGGCCAGCCAATCTTGGTAGCATATGCACTGCATGACTTCCCTTCATGTAAAGGTGGCTATACATGGGCAGATATTTTGATATTTTATTTTTTGGAATTTTTTACTAACATCCTGTTGTCCATGTAGGCAAAAAGTAAACTCTTGTATATGTTTATTCTGATCAATTATGGCGTATTAAAATAAATATTGTACATTGCTTTTTCATGCATTGCAAAACAAGGGGCCCCATGTACAAGAATCCATAAAATATTCACCTGTTCTATGACAATTATAATAACTATGCTTTTATCCTTGATCTCTTACAACACTTTGCTCCTGCAACTTTCTGTTAGGGCTCAAATTGCCATTAGCAGTGTATACTATCAACATTCTTTTTTCCTAGACAAAAACAGTAATACGGCAGCTCTACAATAAAACAAAAATTAAAGACTAAAGTATATGTAAAATGTAATCCCCAACATGCTGATGTCAATGCCTTCTATATCAAAGTGTGCTGGCTCTCAAACAGAGATATAGCCACTGTCATACTGCTTAAAGTCAGAAAAACACATATTCAGCAAAGCCAAAAATTTAATCTATTAGAAGTTATTGCACATAAGCACACAACATGTTTCAGATATAGGATTGTTTATCACCCGATGATGGATCCTATGACCTTAAACATGGTGTGTACTTGTATACAATAAACAGTTACATTCAATTTAGGCTTTCGAGAATATATTTTCTATCTATACAGAATACACTACTGGGGGAAATAGGGAAAAAATCAAGCCATTTTATACAGTATTTCCTACTTTTTAAAATTATTGTAACAATGGAATTTTCATCGAGATCAATTTTATTCCAACTTAACGTGATTGATTTTTTCTGATTTGAGCCATTCTTATTAATATGGCAATGACTGAGAAAAAAATGCTCTAGTTTAATCAGTTTTTTTCATGATTGAAATAAAAAAACATTGAAAATGAATCAATCTGCCTCCCTGTGTCCAAGGATTAGTGGACTATTTATATTACTAAAGATTTTTCCATGTCACTTGCCTATGCATAACTCGAATTGTCTATAAATACCATGAAAAGCAGCTGCTACCATGTTCTGTAGGGGAGTTCAGAGTTACAGGTAAAATTTACACATTTAACATAAAGTACATAAACAAACTGAAATAAATTGAACTTGAATTAGATTATTATAGAAACACAATACCAGCATGTTATAATTCAAATCTAGGGATGTGCATCATACTCAATAAGCTTTATTTATAAAATGGCCAAACAGAAATTCCGTGTCAATGATCTTTTGATGGTTTTATTTGTGGGGAGCGGGGGGTAGGATAGCCTATTTATATATATATAAGTGAAATCATCTGAACAGAAATGACATATTTAATTAGTAAAATTACATTACTTTATACCAAAGTAAGTAAAATCCTTTCCCGCATAACCCCATAAAACTGGCCATGAAAACTGGAAAAATATAAATATTTCACCAAAAATGATAAATAGTAAATATTGATGATTTCATAGCATTGATTTCATTGATGATGGCATCAACATGTATTAGCATTTAATTTGTCAGCAGCACCACCTTGTAATCAAATATAAAATAAACCAAACTATAACAAAACCAATGACTCCCACCCCTCAATCTGTTCTTAGCTTTTTCAGTCTAAGCCGTGTCTCCTAAATTTACTTGGACTTTGTCACCTTAACATTTAATGAGCAACAAAAGTTATGAGCCATTAATATCCTGTAAATGATATTGTAATTATATAAACAGTGCTTAGTGATGTCATCATTTATTATCGGAGCTAAGTGATTTAATTTCTGTCACATGACTCACTGAAACTTGTGTATTACAATATATAAAGTACCCCTGTTGCAAAATATGAGGATATTAGAAGCCACCTTGCAGTTGCATGACCTGTATAAAAACACTGGGCTTTTGGCCTCATGCTTTTATATGGTCATGGACTGTAGATTTTTTATCATTATTTTTGTGTATCTAAGAAGAACTCTTAGCTCTTCTCAATACAAAACTTAGATATGGAGGCAAGCATATTGAGAAAAATAGGATAGATAGAAGCAAGACAGATAGATGATAGATAGATAGATAGATAGATAGATAGATAGATAGATGATAGATAGATAGATAGATAGATAGATAGATAGATAGATAGATAGATAGTAAATACAGTATTTATATTGATAGATAGATGATAGAGATTTAGACAGACAAATAGATAGACAGAAAATATAGAAATACAGAAAAAATATAAACAGAGATGATAGATATAGATAGATGATATATATAGAGAGAGAGCTGATGATATCATATATAGAGAGATGATCAATATAGATATACATAGAGATGATACATAAACACATACATACATATATAGATGACAAGGATAGAAATAATAGAAAGATAATAAATATATTTATATTGCTAGAAAGATAGATAGATGACAGAGATTTATACAGACAGTTACATAGATAATATATAGAGAGAGATAATAGATATGTAGAAAGTTAGAATAACTATCATAATAACTATAGATAGGGAGATGATAAATATAGATAAATGATGTAGAGAGAAAGATGATAGACATAGATAGATAATAGATGTGTAGACGGATAGAATAGATAGCATAATAAAGATGATAACTAGATAGATAGATAGATAGATAGATAGATAGATAGATAGATAGATAGTAGATAGATAGATATAAAGATAAATAGATAGATGATAGATAGATAAGGATTGAATTGATCTAGCTAGATGATAGATAGATAGATAGATAGATAGATAGATAGATAGATAGATAGATAGATAGATGATCTATATATATTTATATATATATAAATATATATATAGATGATAGATATACATTACATATATTTAGACAGGTAGAATGATAACTAGATAGACAGACAGATAGACAGACAGACAGACAGACAGACAGACAGACAGACAGATAGATAGATAGATAGATAAATAGATAGATAGACAGACTTATAGATGATAGATAGATAGATAGATAGATAATAGATAGATAGATTATATAAATTATATATTTAGTGAGAGATGATAGATATAAATTACAGATATATAGACAGATAGAATAATTGATAACTAGATAGACAGATAGACGACACACCAATAGATATATAGATATATATATATATATATATATATATAGCTAGATAGATGACAAAATAGCTATATAAACAGATAGATAAATGACAGATAACTCACCCTCATTAACTCATACTCATTGAGCTGCCCATTTGTTGTATTCAAAGCACCTCCCGCCCTGTACAGACATCTGCCTCTGGCTGCCTGGATCAGAGCTCTGCCTGACCAGACCTTTTAGCAGTTACGCTGAGTGCTTTATATGCTGACAAACTCAGAGCCATGTGTAGCTGTGAGATGTGCAGCAGCAGAATGAGCACATGTGTAATCCCCCCACCTCTCAGTGCCTGGAGACATACTCGCCTGTATGAATGATTCCGTTAGTGACTTCATAATTTCTCCTTCTGCTGTATCGTCACTGGGAGGAAATCATCTCATCTTGCTGTACCTTTCAAGGGCAAGTATATGCCTATGTAGTGCTGAAACATGATGATTGTAACAAGCAGCCTAGAAGTTTGGGTGTCAGTGTAAGAGAGCAACTCCCCAAAATGGAATTTTAATTTCCCCAGTTATTTATTGGGCTTGTTTTGCTTTACTCTTTTACTTCTTGGTTTCACCTATTTTACCTTTCAAGTGCCCCTTTTTCTCCTTTCCCCCAACTAGTCTTCTGACTAGTCTTCTCGCCTATTATATTCTCTCCATTAAAAGGGAAGGTCACCCCAAAACAACATTTTGCCTAAAGAAATTCCAAGAAA